>NC_089249.1:174450644-174756769 GCF_963930625.1 Muntiacus reevesi
ATTCATTGTTTTTCCCCACTGTAGCTTTGAGAAAACTCAGAGCTAAGTGTAGTGATCATGCGTAATAATTATTTCACAACAGCTTCCTCTAGTCCTTGGAGATGGTCTCTCTTCTGCCTTAACCTTTAATTCTATGTTACATCCTACAAGTGTCGGGGATGTCAGGGCCCAGCTAGGAATTGGCCTTCATGCTCAGAAAGCAGGGAAGTTTGAATGATTGTGCTGGTGGGGAAAAGCTTAGAGGCAGGAGGGGTTGTGTGGTGAGTATTTGCCAAGTCTCCCCAGGAGAATCTCCAGTTCTTCCGGCATGCCTTCCCCATTCCCACAGCATCCCTTCGTCTCCTCCACCCAGCTGCCTGCACTCCCGCCGCTCAGGATTCCATGTGGAGACAGATATGATCCTCCCCACCAAGGGGCCGTCTTGCCTCCCTGGTGAACCCTGGCTGGTCTGGACTAGGGCTGAAATCTAAAATAATGTGTGGTTTTATTACCAAATTCTTCAGCACTTTTATATGTATTCATAATGGAAGATAAGGTGAGTAAAATAACCCCTTGCCCATAATTTTTTCTGAAACATCTGTTTTCAAAATATTGTTTTACCCAGAGGGTGCCACTTTCAAATAGTTGAAGCAAACTTCTTAAAGGACCAGGCTGTCGAACTCAAGTTTAATGCATGAACTATCCTTTAATCCTGCAAAGAAGATTCCCTCAATTGCAATTCGTTGCTTAACGTCTGTATTTCTTAAGTAGTTTTTCCCAAGTGTGGCTCAGAACTACTTGCTTTAGAATCATCTAGACATCTGTGGACTTATATCTCTGGACTTACTCCAGACCTACTCAATTAGAAATTCTCCAGGTAGAACTTGAGTTTAACAGGTTTCAAAAAGATATTCAGACAACATAAAGTTTGGTACCTGCCACTTTAGCGGTCGGTAAACACTTTCTAAGAAGAGTTAGGTAGTCAATATTTCAGGATTTGTGGACATAGTTCTCTGCGACAACTACCCAACTCTGCTACAGATGATGCATAGGTGGATGGCAGTTGGCTGTATTCCAATAAAACTTTATTTACATAAATAAGTGGTGGGTTGTATTTGGTCCTCACACTATAGTTTGTCAACGCTGGCAGTAGACAGTGAGTTTAGAGAGTAGAAACTGTATTTATCTCCTTTGCTACCACACAGAATCAAGTGAAGGCTGTATCATAAAATGGTCACTTGGTGAAGACAGATTGTGTATATAAATGAATGGATGCTTACAAAGGACACTGACTTTTAAGGTTATTATTAAATTTATACAAAGTAAAAATGATCTTTGTTATTGAACTTACATTTGGTTACCCATCACTCAAGAATCCAATACTGAGATAAAAGTGTTCTGTGAAAGGAAAGATAGCTTTAGTAAGAAAGCTGGCAATCCTAGGGAGAAGGTGGACTCATGTTCCAAAGAACCAATTCCTCACTGCCAATGAGAGGGCAAGGGGAATATGGGGGAGGGGGAGATGTGCAGAGCAGCCCCGGAAATTGGTCACACAGTGGTTTGATCAGCATCATCTTAATTAAGTACAGTCTTCAACTCTGGGGTCAGTTTGTTCCCATTTCCTCGAGGCCAGTTCACGGAATTGTGCAAGATAGAGCAGCTTATGTCATGGCGCCAGTATAGTCATCACGTAATTAACTTCTTCCACCTGATGGGGGTTTCAGTATTCAAAGGATGTGGCTCCAACTATTATCTACAGCCCTTGAGGAGGAATTAAGTGTCCTTGACTTTGTTTAATGGTTAAACTATCATTTTTTTGTCTTGACTGTTTTCCTTTGTTTCTGCATTTTCTAATTTCTCTGATTAAATTTATTCATTGACTGAATTATTCTGATTAAATTTATTCTTTGGCTCTTTTCTTACAGACATGAAGCAGGCGGAGGGCATGAGGTCTGTCATGGGAAGGTCCCATAGGGTCCTGCTCCATTACATTTTTGGACTACAGTTCCGTGGGTTTTGGCAAATGCACACGGTCATGTGACCACTGTTAAAATCAGGGTACAGACAGTTACAACATACCCCAAAGTCCCTCTAGCTGCCCTTAGTCAAACTGATCTGTTCTCTCTCCCTATATCAGGCCTTTGTCAGAAGGTGAAATTAATAGCATACTATAGCAGATGGTTTTCTAGGTCTGGCTTATTTCACTTTGCACAGAGCATCTAAGATTCACTTGTGTGGCTACTTGAATCAATGGTCTATCCTTTGAGGGCTGAACAGTATCCATTGTATGTTTGTGCCACAGTTTATCCATTTCCCAGCTGAGAGAAATTTTGGTTGTTTCCAGTTTGGGACAATCAGGAATAAAACTATTACAAACATTCCTGTGGACATACATTTTCATTTCTCTTGGGTAAGAACCTAGGAGACAATTTCTGAGTTCCAAAGGAAGTGTATTTTTAACTTTATTAAGAACTGTCAAGCTGCTCTTCGAAAGTTGTCCTATTTGCATTTCTACAAACAACATATGTTCATGCTCAGTTGCACAGCGTTTTCTGACTCTTTGCCACACTATGGAGACGACAGCCCCCCAGGCCCTCTGTCCACGGGATTATCCAGGCAAGAATAGTGGAATGGGTTGCCACTTCCTTCTCCAGGGGATCTTCCTGACCCAAGGATCAAACCCATGTCTCTTGTATCTTCTGCATTGGCAGGTGGATTCTTTACCACTGAGCCACCAGGGAGAGTTCCAATTATTCCATATTTGTGCAAACACTTGGCATTGTTGGGTTTTTAAAAATCTGTAATCATTTCATAAGCATTGGTAGTATCTCGTGGTTTAATTTGTGTTTTCTTAGTGAGTAATGATGTTGAGCATCTTCTCATGTTCTTCTTTGATACCTATGTATTTTTTCTGTCCATGTTTTTAAAATTAGGGAAGAGGGATGAATTGGGAGATTGAGACTGATGTATATATTCCCTATGTGGGAAAAGAATCTAAAAAAAGAGTGGATGCATGTATATGTATAACTGATTCAGTTTGCTGTAACTCTTGACACTAACATAACACTGTAAATCAACTATACTTCAATAAAAATTTTAAAAATTGGTTTTTTTTTGTAGTTGTTGAATTTTGAGACTTGCTTATATATTCTTAATACAAGTTTATGGTCAGTTACATGATTTGCAAATATGTTCTGTCAGTGGGTGGTTTGTCTTCTCATTCTCTGTTACAGAACAGCTGTTTTGAAATTCTGATGGCATCAAATTGATTTATTTTTTTTCTTTTATGAATTGTGCTTTCATTGTCTTATCTAAGAATTCTTTTTCTAACAGGAGGTCACCAATTTTTTCCCTATGCTTTTGCTAAAAACTTTATAGTTTTATATGCTATGTTTAGGCCTCTGATTCACTGAATTAAATTTCATGTAAGGAGGGAAGTATAGGTGTAGGCTTATTTTTCCAACATAATTCATTGATAAGACTATCCTTTCTTCTTTGAATTGTCTTTGTACATTTGTTGAAACTCAATTGACCATGTTTGTAGGGGTCTATTTCTGGATCTCTATTCTGTTCCATTGATCCATGTGTCCATTTATTTTTACCTCTCTTGCGTCCCTGATATTAATAATCTGTGTTTTCTCTCTTTTTCTTTTGATTAGTCTCTCTAGAAGTCTGTTAACTTTGTTGGTATTCCCAAAGAACCAGTTTTTAGCTTCACCACTTCCTATTCTGAATTTTACTATTATTTTCCATTTTAAATGTCATTGATTTATGCTCTAATTTTTATTTTTTCCTTCCTCTGCTTGCATTTAGGTTAAATTTGCTCTTCTTTCCTTTATTTTCCTAGGGTGAAAGTTTAGATTATTGAATTTAAATATATTTCTCTAAAATGTGTGTTTAATGCTATAAGTTTCCCTCCAAGCACTGATTTCACTGAATCCCACATTTTTGTCTCATTTTCTCTTAGTTAAACATACATTATATTAACTTCCTTTAGAGTTCTTCTTTAACACACAGATTCCTTAGAAATGTATTGCATAATCTCTAATACTTGGGGATTTCCCAGCTATCTTTCTTATTAATTTTCAGTTTCATTTGTTATGGTCTGAGAATGTACTTTGTACCATTTTTATTTTTAGATGAAATTGTTAAGGTAGGTTTTATGCCTTAGAATGTAGTCTATCTTAGTGAATGTTCCAGGTGCCCTTGAAAAGAATGGATATTCTGCTAATGCTGGGTGTCAATTAGGACAAATTAATTGATACTGCTCTTCAGGTCATCTATTTCCTTACTCATTTTCTGCTTGTTTTGTCAGTTATAATACTTACAGAGGAATGTTGAAGTCTCCACCTATAATTGTGTATTTATCAATATCTCCTTTCAGTTCTACAAGTTCTTGCTTCATGTAATTTGGCATCCTGTTTTTAGGTGCGTACATGTTTAGGATTGCTGTCCTCTGTAAGAATTAATCGCTTATCATTATGCAATGAACCTCTTTATCTCTGATAATGTTCCTTGTTCTGAATTCTACTCTGTACAGGGTTAGTATGGCCCCTCTAGCTTTCTTTTGGGCTTCCCTGGTGGCTCAGATGGTCAAGAATCTGCCTGCAGTGCAGGGAACCTGGGTTCGATTCCTGGGTTGGGAAGATCCTCTGGAGGAGGGCGTGGCAACCCACTCCAGTGGTCTTGCCTGGAAAATCCCATGGACAGAGGAACCTGGTGGGCTGCAGTCCATCCATGGGGTCTAAAAGAACTGGACAAAACTGAGTGAGTAAGCATACCAGCTTTCTTTAGATGAGTATTTGCATAATATTATCTTCCTTTGCCCCTTAACTCTTGATGTAGCTGTCTTTAATTTAAAACAAGTTTCTTGTGAATAGCACATAGTTGAATCTTTTCATCTCTTTTTAGTCCAATCTGACAATCTCTGACTTCTGGCTGTTGCATCTAAACCATTTGTGTTTAAAGTGATTGCTCATATACAGGCCTGCCTCGCTTTGTACAGTAGTGTGGACTGTGGAACTAAATATGGAAGATGAAGCAACACAAAGTGATCTTAAAAATCAATGGAAAGATTGATATGGTTTCATAACCTTTAATCCTTCATAAGTCTCCTGCTATTGATTATAAAAATGTAGAAAAACGAAGAAATTGTGCAAGTATTGTTTACTTAGAATACTATCATTCAAGACATTAGTATGTGCACGCATGCTCAGTTGTGTTCGACTCAGTGCAACCCCATGGACTGTAGCCCACCAGGCTCTTCTGTCCATGGAATTTTCCAGGCAAGAACAGTGGAGTGGGTTGCCACTGCCTTTTCATACTGTTCCTTGGAAGGACTGATGCTGCAGCTGAAGCTCCAATACTTTGGCCACATGATGCAAAGATCTGACTCATTTGAAGAGACCCTGATGTCGGGAAAGATTGAAGGCAGAAGGAGAAGGGGATGACAGAGGCTGAGATGGTTGGATGGCATAACTGACTTGATGGATGTGAGTTTGAACAAACTCCAGGAGTTGGTGATGGACAAGGAAGCCTGGCATGCTGCAGTCCATGGGGTCGCAAACAATCGGACGTGACTGAGCAACTGAACTGAAATGAACAACCATTTCCTACTCCAGGGGATATTCCCAACCCAGGGATCGAACTCAAGTCTCTTGCATCTCCTGTATTGGCAGGCAGATTCTTTACCACTGCACTACTTTGGAATCCCCTAAAAGCATTAGAAACATTGAGAATTAAGTGCTCATTACTGGTAAAAAACTACCAACAGTGAATGTACAGTGCTTGCCTTCTGCTCGTTATGTAAGTAGTACATAGCTGACATCTTTTCTATGCTTCTACAAATTGTCATACTCCTTTATAAATTTTGATCAGCCTACAACATTTTATCCCTTGCTCTTATAACATCATGAAATATCTCTGAGAATTCCTTTAATGTGATGTTTTATCTGGTATCACTAACACTGGAAAGCTTCATCCTTTTTGTCAGAGCCACTGTCCTCATTTATGTTGATAAACGTACCTCTCTTATGTTCCTCTGGTTGCTTATGTACAGTCTTTTGAAAGGTGGTAGTGGCTTTCCCAGGGTCATCTATTTCTTCCGTAAATCCATTTGTGTCCAACTGGAATTTTTCTTGCACATTATCACTTTTCGTTTACTTGATGCGATCTCGTGTACTTTTATCAGCTTCCTCTTTAGTTGCCTATTCTTTGTAAATATCACAAGGTTTTATCACCAGGAGGAAACCTGACGACATGCTTTGCTGTCTGTGAGGGAACCAAAAAATAGGTGTGCAGTGACCACCCCCGGCAGACTGTGAAAGAACGACGGGATTGGTGGCTAGTCTGATGCTCACTGTTTTGTGTCTGTGGACCAAAAAGCCAACAGTGGAGTCTGTGCCTTGGGCAATTTCTCACGGTCAGTGTTCTGTGGCACCCGAAGGCTGAACGGTGTCACTGGGGCATCAATTAACTGGAGTGTCCCTGTCTTCCCTCCTGGTTTTTCCCTCCTCAGTTGGCTCTGACAGCAACCCAGCTGTGACAACTATTATTGTAACTGAGGCCTCAACAGGAGGAAAGGAATGGGGACGGTGCCCTAACTAGCTGGATGGGACCCTGCTGTGGTCTGCGGAAATGCCCTGCCCGGGAGCAAGGCTTTTGTTTTGTAGGGAGGATGCTCTTGGTTGGGTTACACCATGATTACCCCTTCCTTCCTTCTGTCAGGACAATGGAAAGAGGAGGTACCCTCTACCTTCACCCCGATTTTCTCTGTGAGAGTCTGTTGGAGTTCCTGGAGGAAAAGTCTGCAGAGGTGAGGGGCCCCTGCAGGACTCTGGCCCCCAGGAGCTTCTCACGTGTCACACCACACACGGATGCCAGCAGTTCATTCCCACCTTAGTGTTCCTACTGGCTTGCGGCGTCTGCTGGTGTCTGCTCCAGGTTAGCAAATCTCCCCTGTATTCCCCCTGAAAGCCCATTCCTTCAGATTTATGGATGGTGGTTTGCCCAAGCCTCAGTTCTCTGATGGACCCAAGAAAAGTTGTTACTATTACGTTCATCTAGCTTTTCTTAGTATAAGGCTGAGAATGCTGACTTCCAAGCTCTTTAGGCATCTGAGCTGAAACTAGAAGTCCAGCAAAACAGTGTTGGAGTTTCCTTCTCGACTTTCTGGCTGTGAGGCTCACAGAGAGCGGGAGGCCTCCATGGGAAAGACATTTACTGCCGATCAGAACAGGCTGGCTCTCATCACACCCAGACAGTTTTGGAGGGTCTGGGAGTCATTCCAAGGGGATGGTCTGGTAGCATCCCCATGACCCTAAAGCCAGAGGACAGGACCCCGGGGGAAAGAGCAGACTCATCCTCCCAGTCACTGGATGTTTTTTGAATGTCAGACACTGTGCCCTGTCCTCCACATGGATGAGGCAGTATGATGACCCCAAGTCCAAGTTCACCTGCTCTGTTGGGCCCCTACGAAGACCCAACCTCTTTGCATCTGACCACAACCACCTTTCCCAAAGTGTGCTCCGAATGTTGGCTCTGTGACATGTTAATCAGAGTCATGGGAATTTAGAGTAGAGGAGGCACTGCAGGGAAACTAGTTTGGGAAACTGATTGCCACTTAGGAGAATTCTGATTCCAAGGTGCTAATCCTGGCACAAAGCTTGACTCTTGACTGAAGGAGGAAGGTGGCAAAGCTCCTGGGGGCAGATGTCCTGTGAGCCATTCACGTGGGACCAAAGGGAACAAAGTGATTGGAAACAGACCAGCTGGGAGGTGGATGAAAGGGCTTCTGATGATCAGACTCTCGCAGATGAGCTAAATACTTCTTTAAAAACCCTGATGGAGAGAGAATCCAAGTGTGCGTGAGACTAGCTGAAGCAGATGAAATAATTGATGCCCTCAGTCAGATAGAGGAGGTTGCGGACCCCAGGGAAACCACCACGCCCTCCCAGCCTGCATCAGGGGAAAGAAGGCATGTTTGCCAAATTCCAGACTTAGAGACAGTTTACCCTGTCACGGTTCAGGAAACCCTTTCCAAGTATATGACACGATCCATCACACATGTGCAGCAGTCCCATCTGACACCTGGAACATACAAGCCAAATTTCTTGCAGGAAAATTCGAAAGAGTCACTGGCTGACATCCAAGCAGCCAATTCTCCAAGAAAGAAGAGCTCGTGATAATGAGCTGAGCATACTTTTGGCTGAGAGACGCTGGCACAAATTAAAAAATGAGTGCTTATCTGAGACCAAAAATATCGAGAAGCCTTTTAAAGTTTTCCAAAATATCCTTTTGTTTCAATGTTGCACATGGGGAGTTTGGCAGACGCCTGCAAGGATAACCCCCCATGAGGGGTCCAGGGTCCAGAGGTCAGAGCCTCTGATGGTTGGCCCAACCCCACGTGGCAGCTCCTCACTGAGCATGAGAAGGCAGGGCTGGCTTCTGCTCCAACCCTCCCACGTTCAGACGGCGCTTCTGGCCTGGGCTCCATCCTTCCCTGTCTAATGTCCCTGGGGCAACTCTTGGAGGACTCTTTGCCTAGCCTCTTTCCCCAGCCTGCCTTAGATTCCAGAATGGAGGAAGAGACTGCCCGGGAGTGGTCCTCAAGGGCACTCCCCTTCCAGGCTCATCCTCCACGAAGAGCAAGTGTCTACATGTCTACACCATGTCTACACATAGACACAACACATCTACACCAAGCCCTGTCCACACAGCAGAAGGTGAAAGCAGAAGTGAGTTGCCTTCCTTCCAGTGAGGCTGCTTCTGCGGATCCAGAACCACAGAGAGAGGCTTTTCTCTCTACTCAAACAATTTTGTTTTTTCTTTTTTCCCTTTGCTTTTTATTGCTGCTAGTTTTTATTGGCCCAGATGGAAAATTGATAGGGTTTTATCATCCTTAGATAATGTTTTATAACTATAGTTTATATAAATCTGACTCATATAAGTTTATTGATTGAATTATATTTGTAAGGAGTGTGTTATAGTGTCTTTATTGTTGTTCACAAATCATCCAAAAAGATGGCAACACTTTTATTTTGTCTTTTTCCTAGAAGAAGTTAGGAATTTTTCTCTTTTGCTCTTCCTGCTGTTGCTTAGCTAAATATACAATGATTCAAATGGAGACTTGCTAGCAAAATGTTTAGGACAGTGTTTTATAAATCCGCATGTAAATGTGGCTCTTATTCATTTTCCCATTTCCGTCTCCTGTGAGCAGTAGTTATTACTCTTTCACAATATCTTCTACTGATTCGGAAACTGTAAATTTCGGTCTCTCTTGTCAAGCAATGTTGAAATTTCTCTCATTTGATGTTGCTGCTGGAGTTAAGTGTTTGCCCAAGTGTTCCAATGGCAGCTCAATACAATTATAATTCTTTGGAGAGCATTGTATAAATGGAGCTTGTTTAAAAGTGCATTTCCTGCGTGCGTGGGTCCCTTTCCTCTGTCTCTGCCTGGAGGGAGGGCAGCACTTCTGTCTCTGCTGCTCAGCAAAGCCCAGGCATGAGCTGCAGAGCGAGTTTCACAGGAGCTGTCTCCCAGTCAGGTATTTGGAGCCCACGGTTTCTTTCTTTTCCAAGGGGCGAACTTAGCCTGTTGTTGTTGTTCAGCCACTCAGTTGTGGCTGACTCTTTGCGACCCCATGGACTGTGATACGCCAGGCTTCCCTGTCCTTAATGAAATAAAGTTTGGTCTTAAACAATAGTTTTGGAGGGACTTCCTTGGCAGCCCAATGGTTAAGACTTCATGCTTTCACTGAAAGGGGTGTGGGTTCGAACCCTGATTGGGGCACTAAGATTCTGCGTGTCATGTGGTGTGGCAAATATATATATATATACACACACACACATGTAGTTTTGGAAACACGGCACATGGCCAAAGACCCCTTACCTCCATGTTCACGTTCAGTGTTGGCGTGTAGAGGAGGACAGTTTTACGGAGGACCCTACAGAGGGTTTCTGCTCCCTTCACCAATTTCACCATTAAAACTGAGGAAGAACTACCTGAAAGAGCCTCCAGTGGTCAAAGCTGGAACAAATTTGGCAACGGAAGAGATAGCACAATACTGGATTAAATTCCAAAGCATCAAATAAACACGCAGGATGCCATACACACATCCCATAGACGATGGAACAAAGAAAGGGGAGAAGAGAAGATTCTTCTGCCCTCCTTGCAGAATTCCAGGCCACCTGGGCAGGACTCCTCACTCCAAGAAGGGGACCGTAAAGTCCTCTGCCTTCACATGTGAGTGGATTTAATGACTAGCTTCCAAAAGACAAAGGATAGAGACGGAAGAATCCTCACACCACAGTGAAGAGGCCTCACAGAGAACATGCTAACCAAGGGACTGAGGTTAAGATCTCCCTGGATGAGTTGCTCTGATGTCATGTCCCTGCCTCATATGAGAAGGTCACTGCATCTCTGTGGTTTCTTCCAAAGGTCATCACAAGAAAACATCCTCCAAACCCAGATTGAGGGGAGCTGTGAAATCCTGATCAGTATCCTCCAGTCTATGAGATCATCAAAAAAGTACATGCTGAGAAACTGTTATAAACCAGAGATGGCCAGATAGTGATGTCACTATCACTAACTGATAGTGACATACCAGTGTTACTTTCTCAGTTTTGAGAAAGGCACCTTAGTTGTGTAAGATGTTAACACTGGGAAAACTGGGTAAAGTGATACAGGAACCCTCAGCATAGCTTCTGCACCTTTTCTGTAAATCTAGAATTATTCCAAAATTAACAGCTTATTAAACTTCCAAGCCACCCTCATCCTGCTCTTCTGGCTAAAGTCAACAAAACCCTGAGCAGCCAACTGCAGACAGTCCTAAGACAGCTCTGAATGGCAAAAGGACGGGCTGAGGACCTCAGGCCTCAGGGACAAGGGCAGAAGTCCCCAGGCCCCTCTTTTTATGATCCATATACAGTAGAGTGGGTGCTGGACAAGCCTGAAACCCAGGACTTCCAACAGGAGCAGACAACAAAAGCCCCAAGAAAATCCCAGGCTTTCTGGCCAGGAGACAAGCAAACAGACATCCCAGTAGGCCGGAGAGGTTTGGCAGCAAACTCCTGCCCACCCCAACTCAAAGCCACGACATCTCCTCCTTGTCCCACCCCGTGGTGCTGTCAGAACAGCTGAGCAGAGTGCGGACACCCACCCTGGCCCCCACCTCTCGTACCGTTGAGGACCCAGAGAAGATCCCCCCTTCCCCGCTGACCCAGTGTCAGGGCAGACAGAGAGGGGACTCTGGGCTTCCTCCCTTTGAACTTAAAGCGTGAGGGCGACTCTCAGATGGGACAGAGCTGGAGAAAGGGGCTCTCTCAATTTCCTTAGAAAGTCCTGGGCAAACTCCTGGCCACCTTAAACCGGCAACCGACCTGCACGGACCCGCCATGTCTCAGAACTGGACCGCAGCGTTGAAAGCCAGCTGGGGTCTCCGAGCAGCCTCTGAGCTGCACACAGCTGACAGAATGGCACAGCAAGGGCCCTAATTCAGATCGTCGCTGGAACTACAACCCACAAAGGTCAGCCAGACCCTGTGTGGCAAACCTAGACTGAGTAACCACTGCGAGAGCAGAGATCCATGAGGAATCCAGAAGCCTAGTGCACTACCCGAGGTCAGGGGCACAGTGGAAAATCACTGGTCAGATCAAGGGGGCCCCTGGAACGACACACCCGGGTTTGCACTATGCAGTTTTACACGTGATACAAATGGTCCTGAGAAGGGGCACCTGTACTCAGGGCTTCTAAAGTTCCCAGTATTTCTAAAGAGCTTGCCTTTGAGCACGTGCTTTGGGTGGGTGTGGGGTACAGACCTCACTGGCTGGACTGGGGAAGGGGGAGGCGAGCCGGCAGGTGCAGCGAGGGGGCGTCAGACCCACCCTCCTGCCGAGTTTGGCTGGGTGCCCACATCATCACTCCCAACAGTACTGAAATAAGAATAGGGCTTTTCCTGGGATTCATCGCACAATTGACTATTTCCCATTGAAAACGCTCTTGACTTGTGTTCATGGCCAAGAACAACAAACAAACATTTTATCATCACCTGGATATCTCTTTTGAATTGGAGGAAAGATGAAGGATTTGTTATTCCTAAAGAACTAAATTCATAGAGCGCCGTGTTACAGTCTTAAATTTCAGGACAGAATAGAGCCAGAACACTTTCATCTCTTGTCTAAAACCTACAGTGTTCGCTTCTCTGAGCTGGAACATCCACACTGTGCTGCTGTTTTGACCTTACCTAAGCTTTGCTCTTGGCATGCTGCAGTCCATGGGATCGCAGAGTCAGACATGACTGAGCAACTGAACAACAAAGCTTTACTCAAGAAAGGGTTATTTGAGAGTCAAAATGCTGTCTCTCCTTTATTTTAGAATAAGCAAACCAACCAAACACTTGTACATCATTAGAAAGCAAAATGCCTTGATCATACGACCTCACCTATCCACCCCCTACCCCAAATGCTTCCAATTCATTATGAAAACAGAGAGGCAATACAAATAGTGTGGAGATGGAACACAACTTTCAGTTTAGATCACCTAAGATTGGTTAACGTCCTTTACAGTTTACAAAGCACTTTTACTGTTGGCACCTTCTTGTTTGAACCTGGTACTAGTCCTAACCCCTTGGATTTGCAGAGAGAGTTTTTTTTTTATCACATCACTCATGGGAAAGGGTTTTCCTTCATTAGGCAAGAGTTAAATCCTTGGGTATGGTGTCAGGAGAACTTTCCAGATGTACTTGCATGGAACATTTTCTTTAAAATTGCCAATCAGGCACTGAAGTATTTCGCTTTTGATTGGCCTTTGGGAAACTTGTTGCTAAATTTAATATGGACTTGTAATAATAAGCTCATATTGGGGTATTGTAGCATTCACTCCTTCTGTGTCTTTAAGATGGTCTCCAATTGTACTACTTTTCATTATGTTCAATCATGCAGGGTCTTTTAGGCATGTGAAGGATTTTGGATTTTATCCAAAGGGCTGTAGGAAGCCATAAAAGAGTTTTGGCGGGGAGTTGACATGATTGAGTAACAATTTAAACGGATCATTCTGGCTGTCATATGTGGGATAGAATTGAGGGGGGCCAGGAGAGGAGGAGAGAGACCAAATGTGAGATTATTTCAGAGGCTTGGAGCGGGGCAGGCGTGGAGGAGAAGGAACAGTCTTGGACAGACTCGAGATAACTTTGGAAGTAGGAGTGACAGCACTTAGTGATGGTCTGGTGGTGGGGATGAGCCCAGGGATGCTGGCCGATGGATGACCGGTTAGTGGGTCATGCAGGAGGAAGTTTGGAGAGAGGAACAGTCGCGCATGTCCCACTTCAAGCCAACATCCCAGCCTTCTGCTGTTAGTGAAGTTGCAGGAAGAGGAGGGTAATGAGTCAGAACTGGAAGGAAACTTGCATTTCTCAAGGAAACGGGGACACCCGCAGAGACTGGTGCCCCTTGTGAAGCTGCCCTGGCTACCCGAGTGCAGCCCTTGGCGAGGGACAGGGCTTCCTGTCTGCTGAGCCATGGCTGGGCATTCTCCAACTTGTGATCCAGAAAGAAAAGCCTTCAGCAGTGGGAGGGGTGGAGGCAGGTGTTGCCTCCTGAGGTCTATCTGACTGTCACTCACCGCTCCCTTCTTTGACCCTCTCGGTGTGAGAAGATAAGGGGGCCCGCTAATCAGCCTCTTGGGCCTTTCCTCCCCACCTTATCCCACTTCCCAGCTTGTGGACTGTCCCCTGTGACTGGGACCTCCCCTGATAGCATTGTGAAGCCACCATCAAGATGCTCTGATATCAGGATGGTTGCTTCTCTCTTTGTAACCAGGCTGCTCTTGCCAGTTCCCTTCTTTTTTAATTTAATTTTTATTTTAGGTTGGACTTCCCTCATAGCTCAGTTGGTAAAGAAGCTGCCTGCAATGCAGGAGACCCTGGTTCAATTCCTGGGTTGGGAAGATCCCTTGGAGAAGGAAATGGCAACCCACTCCAGTAATCTTGCCTGGAGAATCCCATGGGCAGAGGAGCCTGGCAGGCTGCAGTCAATCGGGTCGCAAGAGTTGGACACGACTTACCAACTAAAGCAACCAACCAACCAGTCAGAGTTAATTTACAGTGTTGTGTTAGGCATACAACTAAGTGATTCAGTTATATGTATGCTGCTGCTGCTGCTAAGCCACTTCAGTCGCGTCCAACTCTGTGCGACCCCATGGACAGCAGCCCACCAGGCTCCTCTGTCCACAGGATTCTCTAGGCAAGAATACTGGGGTGGGTTGCTATTTCCTTCTCCAGTTATTTGTATACATAAATCCATTCTTTTTCAAGTTCTTTTCCTGTAAAGGTTACTACAGAATATTGAGTAGATTTCCCTGTGCTATACAGTAGATCTGTGTTGATCATCTATATTATACTTAGCCCCTTGCCAGTTTCCTTCCACCTCTGGCTTGGTGTTTGAGTTCAAGGCTTTAAAAGAGGTGTGAGGGACAGGGCAAAGGGCAGGCATGCCTTCTCATGCCACATCTGCCTGGTTCCCGGGGAAGTGCAGTTGGCTTCCATTAAATGGAGGCTCAGAGTTACAATGAGGCAGAAAGTAAAAGGATGCTCCAAACTGGAGCGTCTCCCAGACCCAGCCACATGGCACTCACCCAACAACTTTAGTTGGATAAGCATCTGTTTCTATAAGATTCTGTCTTCGGTTTCGCGTAGAGAGCTTTTCTAACCTAATTATGTGTGTCAACTCCGTGGTTGTAATCAGCGCTCTTAGGTTAGCCTTCACAAGCAGTGAAGTTTAGATGGCTTTATGGGCTGTCTCAGGGAGTCCTTGGGTTACACTAGACATGACTGATTGCCGCATGATGGAACCGCGCCGCGCAGCCCGCTGACCTTTAATAGGCACGTTAATGGTGATTGAGTCTTGGCACCACCTTGCCGTGTTGGCTCTCGCATTGCCTTTGTACATTAAAGTATGGATCATAGTGGACATGTCTGGCAAATTACAGAGTGACCTGAACTGCTTCCAAGTTATGAGTACTTGGTGAGTTTATTTAAGAGGGAGTCCATCAATTAGTGCTCAAGTCATTCTCATATTCCTCTGCCCATCCCTCACCTCCCCACTCCCCACCCCAGCCCCAGGTTAAGCGAAGGGATTACGCATTAACCTAGTTTGGTTTACCATCGAGATAAAATCACGCACATTGTCTCCTTGGAAATCCTGAAGCACGAAAAGTCATTTGTCCCTTTAATTCACTCTTTTCGGCTGTTTCCCTTCTCGGATAAATATAAAAGTGCAACAGAATGGGAAGGGAGTTTTAACTTGATTTCATGTTTATATCAAGTTACTTGATGTGTTTAAGGATTAAAGGTCTCTTCCGAGTCTTTCTAGATCGTTATGGCATTTCTTTTATGTTTACGAAGTCTTTTCTCCTACTGATAGGTCCTAGAGATGCCGTGTGCTCAACCTCTTTCTTTGCTCTGGGGAATTTTAGTGGAGGATATATTTACAAACCTGTGGTCACCTTTTCATCAAAGTGGTCATTTATTTTTCAGTGTGAAGGAAGCAGTGACCTGAATGTCTCCAGTCAAGCTATGAAGCTTCTTTATTTTTGTTCTTAATGTTACTAAAGATAAATTATAAGCTCATTTCATGGAGGGAGGTAAAGTAGAATTGGTTGCTTTGTGGAGACATTATCAATACTCAGCCACAATAAAACATTAATGGGTAAAAGCAGTCCCTGATACATAGTAAAGATTAGCCTCATGGTATGAAGCAGGCCACTCCCTAGTTGAGAAGAGTTGAAGAAAAATAAATCACCTTTCCCTCTTCTGGGAGATAAAATCTGGTGGCATTTGTTGTTAGGTACAGCGTGTAGTCTTTAGAGTTCAGGGTTGAGAACATTAATGTTTCCTGGACTACTTGTAGCTACCCTGTCTCTCTCTCACACACACACACAAACCAACCTTAAATTTACTCAAACTTCCCTTTGCCTTGCCCAGAACCAGATAATCTGACTCTCTTGCCAAAAACGTTTTAACCCTTTGACATTTGTGCATGCGTGCCTGTGCTCTCAGTCGTGTCTGACTCTTGGCGACCCCATGGACTGTAACCCGCCAGGTTCCTCTGTCCTTGAAATTCTCCAGGCAAGAATACTGGAGTGGGTTGCCATTTCCTTCTCAGGGGATCTTCCTGACCTAGGGATTGAACCTGTGTCTCTTGCATTTCCTGCATTGGCAGGTGGGTTTTTTTTTTAACTAGCTGAGCCACCAGGGAAGGCCCTGGCATTTAGGGGACAAGAATAAATAAGATTCAAGTAAGTAAGATTTGTTAGAGACCTTACCAAGGGGGTGTTGCTTGGGAGAAAGATCGGGGGGAGGAGGTGGGTAGGGGTCGACAATAGTACACCAGAAGTGGCTTGTGCTTGCTTGCCAGAGCTGAGCGTTAAATTTCCAGATGTCGGGAGAGCTGGCTGACTACACGATAGTAGCTTGAAATTGGTCGTGGTGGGAATATTTACACCATGGCAATTGGCAAGAGGAGATGGTTAGACAGCATCCCTGACTCAATGGACGTAAACTTGAGCAAACTCTGGGAGATGGTGGAGGACAGGGGAGCCTGGGGTGCTGCCGTCCATGGGGTCACCTCGAGTTGAACATGACTTAGCAACTAAACAACAACAATGGACACGTGCTGAAAATCAGGGTTGCCCCACCCCAACCGCAGGTGGTGCTAGTGGTAAGAAGCTGCCTGCCAATGCAGGAAACACAGAGACTCAGGTTTCATCCCTGGGTCAGGACGATTCCCTGGAGGAGGGCATGGCAACCCACTCCAGTATTCTTGCCTGGAGAATTTCATGGATAGGGGAGCCTGGCAGCTTCTAGTCCATAGGGTTGAAAAGAGTCAGACACAACTGAAGCGAGTTAACACAACACTCAATCACCTGGGAAGCTGTTAACATGTATCAGCTCACCACTGCTGAGTCTGCTGCTGCTGCGGCTAAGTCGCTTCAGTCGTGTCCGACTCTGTGCGACCCCATAGATGGCAGCCCACCAGGCTCCACCGTCCCTGGGATTCTCCAGGCAAGAACACTGGAGTGGGTTGCCATTTCCTTCTCCAATGCATGAAAGTGAAAAGTGAAAGTGAAGTCGCTCAGTCATGTCTGACTCTTCACGACCCCATGGACAGCAGCCTACTAGGCTCCTCTGTCCATGGGATTCTTGAGACAAGAGTACTGGAGTGGGTTGCCATTGCCTTCTCCGAATACTGAGTCTAGAATAGGTCAAAACCCGGTGCAGAGGCCAGCCTCCACCATCTGACTCACGTAAGGAGATGGGGTCATTTCTAAGGAAGTTCTTTGGAAAATATTAAGGCTCTGTGGGGTCAGGGACTTCAAGGGGCTGGGTTGTTTCATCAGGAGCCTTTGCAGCTAGGATTCTTTCATTTGTATCCTGGTTCTTTTGAGTCATGGGACTTGAGAAGCTTCTCTGCTCTGGCTTGCTTTCCTGGCCTCGGAGTCACCTAGGGTTTCAAGCAGAGAGGATGGGATCCTGGGACAATGGGAGTCCTGAGGGGCAGGAGGTAGCAAAGCTGGTTTTCACTCAGTCCTGACCCCTAGACTGTTGTGGCTGTCACAGAGAAGGTCCAAGTAGAAAAGTTTTAGGAGTAAAACCAGTGCAGCAATTAGTTTAAGATCTCTTGCTTTAATCTTAGCCACTGACTTTTCCATATAAAAGAAAAACAAGCTAAAAAAGATGTTTTTGAGATACATCAGACAAGCAATGAGGCAATCATCTCCTTGGCTTTCTATCCAATCTTCTGGGCTCTGAGGATGAAATTTTACAATGTGTTGGATGTGAGTGGCATGTCTCTTCTTCCTGTGGATTTCCGAGTTAATTGCAAACCAGAATCAGATGCTTTGAAATCTCAGGTCAGGCATCCCCCTACATTCTTAAACCAATACACAATCCTGGCCACACTACAGCCAGCAATGAGACATCTGAAAGCTGGCTCTTGATTTTCTTTAAAGCTCATTTGGTTTTTGCCAGCCAGCCATTTATTTGAGGATGTCTGAGCACCGACTATCCTATTCCATTTAATTTAAACTGTGGCTCTTTTATTTTCTCTCTCTTCCCGCCAGCTGAAATTATAGGAAACCACCATTTGCAGGTGGAAAGAACATTTCCTGAAGTTCATTTGCTAAGCTGTCTGCTATGAATGCTCCTAGCCAGAAAGAGCAGTCCTTGAGGATCAAGGTTTCAGGAATCTTCCCCTCTGCTCAGTTCTCGCACACCCCTGACCCCTTTCATTCCAAGGGAGACTGAGCAATTTCACCTTCACCATCATAACCTTTCAGTATGATTTTCGTTACCCACTGAGAACTTTCAAAATGCCAATTTTTTTTTGGTGTGAGTGTGTGTTAAATTAGTCTCATGCCTTTAGTGGTTTCACAATCTGACTTAAGCAGATGATTTGGGAAAAGTTAGAAAATTCACGGAGTTTTTAAGGTTTGAACCTTGTCGTTGGAGGCACTCTCATCCGACATTCTACCCTAGTGGTCCTCCCCCACTTTGACTTTGCCTCTCAAGGGACATTAGCAATGTCTGGGGACGTTTCTGGTTGTCATTGCTGGGAAGAGAATGCTCTCAGCTTCTGATGGGTAGAGGCCAAGGATGCCAATGAGCCTCTCACAATGGACAGGATGACCTGGAAGAACAAAGAATCATCTGGTCCCTAGTCTGAGGCTGAGACACCCAGGTCTACTCAATGAATGCATCCCATCTAGCCTTGGATCCAGCTCTAGGGATGGACCAACCCAAGAAACTATTCACAGGAGAAGCATCTCCTACCTGGGACTCACCTGCAGCTTACATAGCAGGGGGCCAGCCGGGAGAGAAAGAAGGGCCTGGAGACCCAAGAGGATTCATCTGGGGACAGAGATACCTTAGGTGGGTGGTAGCAGTCTTCTGTCCTTAGAAGGGCATATATAGATTTACTAAAAGAGATTGGACTTGGTCTGTGTGATTCCAGAGGCAGGTGGAGAAACATCAGGTAGAAGTTATGGTGAGGTCAGATTTGGCTTGGTGTTCAGTTCAGTTCAGTCGCTCAGTTGTGTCCGACTCTTTGTGACCCCATGGATTGCAGCACACCAGGCTTCCCTGTCCATCACCAACTCCTGGAGCTTACTCAAATTCATGTACATTGAGTCAGTGATGCCATCCAATCATATCATCCTCTGTTGTCCCCTTCTCTTCCTGCCTTCAATCTTTCCCAGCATCAGGGTCTTTTCCAATGAGTCAGCTCTTCACATCAGGTGGCCAAAGTATTGGAGTTTCAGCTTCAGCATCAGTCCTTCCAGTGAATATTCAGGACTGATCTCCTTTAGGATGGACTGGTTGGATCTCCTTGCAGTCCAAGGGACTCTCGAGAGTCTTCTCCAACAGCACAGTTCAAAAGCATCAATTCTTCGGCGCTCAACTTTCTTTATGGTCCAACTCTCACATCCACACATGACCACTGGGAAAACCATAGCCTTGACTAGACAGGATGGGCAACTCCCAGCTCCTGCTGTCGGTTTCTACTAAGCTCACAGTTAAGAAAATCTTGAGGTTTCCGTCCTGAGCTGTGTTTCCTAATGTCTCCGGCCCCCTCTTCACCTTGTCCTTGTGGAATTGATGTTTCGGCCAGAGTGAAGTCCTCGTTGGGCTTTGGGGGTGAAGCGGGGATGGGGGGGGGCTGAAATTCCAGGAGCAGGCCTGCAGGACACGTGTTCCCGAGCGCAGTCTCCCTGGCTCTCCTCCTGCTGGCCCAGCCTCCATGTCCTCCTATCAGGGAGACCGGCTCTCACGGCCAGACCTGTGAACCTTGCCCAGAAGGGAAAAAGAAAAGGCCAGACGTGAACTTAAAATTTAGGATGCGTGTGGGGAACAAGTGTGTATGGATGGCTCCTAAGCTATCACTGGCTCTCCAGAAACTCTGATTGCCCCGCAATAAAAACACTCAGCATCCTGTGCCGGGCTGAGAAGGGCTTTGAGCGTCTCCTGGGGGCGTCTTTGAAAGGCTGCCCAGACCGCAGCCCTGATGGCGGAGGCGTGTGGCTGACAGTTTAGCAGGCCGGCTCCGGCTCTCAAAGAGCAAGCCTGGGAATCGTTTCACTCCCGAAGACTGCACTTCGCTCCTTTTCACCTCCCGCCCACCCTGGGCAGATGCTGTCTCATCCGGGAGATGTTTGTTTGCACAGTAGTTGCCCAGACTGAATATCCCCGGCAGAGCCGGGTCTGCTTCTCGGAGTGGTGGAACCCCACGATTGTTGGCATGACGGTGGTTGTTGCTGCAATGATGTTGTTTGAGATTAATGATGCTGCTTTCATCCAGATGGGTTCTGAAGCATTCTACAAGCTTGATCAAGTCATTCGAACAAGTTATAACAGTTCAATTTGTCTACATTGAGCATGGCTTCTGGCTGAATCACGGGGCTTTTTGACCACACACAGGAACGAGATATTGATCACAGGCTGCGTAGAACCAGGAGTTTCAGCCGAGCTTGAAAGAAGCCAGGTCTTGCTCTGCTGAGACCAGCATTGTCCAGTTGTACGTGGCATGAGTCTGTGATGACCAAGGAGAATTTGAAAGAGGCTGCTGAGACATTTTACATGCCCATGGACTCTTCCCTAAAAAACTGTCTACACAGCCATGTGGGATCCCGATTTTAAAGACAGAAAAAAACCCTCACAGGAGTGCCTGTGAGTCTGGAGGGCAGGGACCCAAGGGGTCCTACAGGCAAGGGGGCCTCCAGGACTCTCTGAGTGTTTTCTGCCAGGTAGCTGAAAGGTCAGGGGCGGATGTGACCCTGGCCCCTGCCCCCTGCCTCTGACTGCTTTCCCATCCTGGGTTTCTGTACAGAGCTTCAGGTGGATGAAAGAGTCCGCTGGCAAAGGAAAGGACAATAAAATGTGTGAACCTGACGGGTTTGGTGCCTGACGGTAGAGGTGGTGAGCAGAGAGGTCGTGTGAGTGGTTTGAAGTCACACAGCCAATGATCGGCCAAGCTGAAGCAGGACGGAGCCAGCCCAAGGGGCCACCGCTGACTCTGCTGACTTTGGAAGGAGGGGCAACCCCTTCAGGCTGCAGGATTGGCCTCGGACAGTTTTCTAAGGAGGAGTGGATTTTCTCTTCCTTTGAGTTAAAGGATCCCGTAGCTAAGTCGGGCTTCCCTGGTGGCTCAGATGGTAAAGCGTCTGCCTGCAGTGTGGGAGACCAGGTTTGATCCCTGGGTTGGGAAGATCCCATGGAGAAGGAAATGGCAACCCACTCCAGCATTCTTGCCTGGAGAATCCCATGGACCGAGGACCCTTGTAGGCTACAGTCCATGGGGTTGAAAAGAGTCAGACACGGCTGAGCGAATTCACTTTCTTTCTTTTCTTTCTTGAGTTAAAGGATGGCAGATGGGTCTTGTGTCATGCGCTGGGGAGGGAGGGGTCGGTGCCTCTGCAGAGGAGCTTGTGAGGGAGGGGCCGTTGAATTTAATTGACGGCCATCTTCTTTGTCCCAGGACGCTTACTTCAGCCAGTTGGGGATCCCAACTGCACTGGTTGAACGTAACCTGTGATTGCGTTTGCTCAGAGGCATTTTCTCTTGAATAATTCCCACGGTTGGGATTTCAGTGTCACCTTATTCCTCCCTGAGACTATGCCTGTGGTGGCAGAATAACTGCCTCCTCCCCCTGAAGATTCCCCGCCCTTGTCCCTGGGACCAGCGAATGTGTTAGATTACACGGCAAAGAGCAATTAAGGTTGCTCATTCAGTTCAGTTCAGTCACTCAGTCATTAGTTGACCTTAAAGAAGGGAGATTGTCGGGATGATGCAGCTGGGCATGACTGAAGTGACTTAACCTGCATGGGTGGCTCAGAAGGTAAAGAATCTGCCTGCGATGCAGGAGACCTGGGTTTGATCCCTGGGTTGGGAAGATCCCCTGGAGAAGGGATTGGTGACCCACTCCAGTCTTCTTGCCTGGAGAATCCCATGGACAGAGGAGCCTGGCAGGCTACAGTCCGTGGGACAAAGAGTCGGACACGACTAAAGCGATTTAGCATGAACGCACGACTGAATTACACAGGTTGGTCCAACGTCGTCACGGAAGGCAGAGAGTCAGCCAGCAGAAAGATGTGAGAACAGGAGCAGAGGCCAGAGCGAGGCAGCCGTTGGCTTTGAAGATGGAAGAGGCCACAAGCAAAGGTATGTGGGCGGCCTTTGGAAGCGGGGAAAGTCAAGGGGACACGTGACAAGGAGGCAGCCCAGGGGCCCTGTGTGAGACCTCCAGCCTCCAGAGGTGTGAGGTGAGGAGCTGGTGCTGCTTTGAGCCCCTGAGTGGTCACGTGCTGCAGCAGCGCAAGGAAGTAACACGATGCCCAGGGCATCCCGGGGTGCTGAGAGTGCTCCCAGTGTCCAGGGGGCTGAGGGGCGGGCTCTTACTGTCTCTAAAGGCAGGGAGTTTTGCCCCCATGCCCGCCTGAACACAGGTGCCTTTGCCTTTGAAGGGCCTGAGTGTGGGGAGGAGTAGACTATTTCTGGTCACTGTCTCTGCTGACCCCAAGGATGGGCTGGGATGGAGGGAGAACCCTATTCACCAGAGTAGTCACCTAATAGGAACGACCCTGCTGTCTGCTAAGCTGGACACAGGCACCTGTGAGCAGTGTGTTACCCACTCAGTCGCGTCCGACTCTTTGTGACCACATGGACTGTAGCCGGCTAGGCTCCTCCATCCATGGAATTCTCCAGGCAAGAATACTGGAGCAGATTGCCATTTCCTCCTCCGGGGGGTCTTCTGACTCAGGGATTGAACCTGGGTCTCCTGCATCGCAGGTGGATTCTTTACCATCTGAGCCACCAAGGAAGCCCCCATCTGTGAGTGAATGGCCCAAACACCCGTAAGCGACTGAGCTGAGAGGTGAGCCAAGGCGCCTGACTCAAAGGCCTGGTGTGTTTCTCTACTCAACATTCCTTCAGTTGTTTATTCAGCAAGTATCAGGGCCACCACGATCTGGACATGACACTGGCGGCCAGGGGCTAGAATTCAGAGCACAGCTCCGATCACACACCTTCCCACACACACCCTCTACCCAAAGCCACACCTCAGCTGTCTCACGGCCAGGCAGGAAACAGGAGGGGCCGGGAGGCCTTGGCGGGGACTGGGATGTGGACACTGGGGACCTGGCTACCTGTGCTGCAGCTTACCTGACCGTCACCTTGCAAGCATGTAGGTCCCAGCTTTTTTTTCAACACTTGAATTTTTCAAAGGAAGCCAGATATCTGGACTTCTTAAAATGTGAAATATTTTACAGCTGGATGACTCCAGCTTGTGATTCGTGGAATAGTTTACAAATATTTGAAATTAATATTGACAATTATGTGGTGCTCAAAAATAGCAGAGACAAACAGAACACGTTGGGAGGCTGGATTCAATCTGTCAGGCACTAGGTCCAGGTTGGACGGGTCAGAGCTGGTTTTGCTCAAACTGGAGCGAATGACAAGTGTGACCCTGGGAAGTAAGGAGTGAAGGTCGCAGGAACAATTTGAGGCCACTCAGCACCAGCCTTGATGGAACCCGAAAACTGCCCTTCACAGCTCCTAGGTGGGGGTGGAGTGTAATTACATGCAGACAGCGCTGGGCAGCCAAGAGGAAGGCTTCCAGGAGGAATTCCTGCATCTACTGATAGAATTGTGTTGCTGTTCTCAGCAGAGAGAAAAAACATTAACTTCAGGATGAAGGAAATCTTCCTCTGAGTCTTAAGTGGGGCTTCCAAGGTGGTTCAGTAGTAAAGAACTTGCCTGCCAACATAGCAGAGTTGGGTTCAATTCCTGGATTGGGAAGATCCCCTGGAGGAGAAAATGTCAACCCACTCCCGTATTCTTGCTGGGAAATCCCATGGACAGAGGAGCCTGGTGGGCTATGGTTTGTGGGGTCACAAGAGCCAGACACAACTGAGTGACTTAGCACAAGTCTAAGTGCTTCTCCTTAGAAAATCAAAGATGAATCACTGTCTCTTCAGTTGGCATTAGAGGGCAAGTTTTGCATGACCTGAGGGTCACATCCCCATTTTGAGTAATTCTGCAGATTCCAGGATGCAGGCCGTAGAGTTCCGTTCCAGCCCTGCCAGTTGCATGGGTCTAGGTATCTAAATTCCCCTTCCTTTTGGCAGAAGCCAAACTCTGCCCACCTTGGGAGGCTGCCACTGCAGTTCGGATGGAGCCAGTCCCTGCAGGGGAGGTGTGGGGTGGGCTTCCCCTTCTCCATCTATAAAGAGATGCTGTGGAAAGCTGGGGCTCCTGGGCATAATGCCAAGGGCAGCTGCTCACTGGGACACAGGAGGCTTGAGGGGTCGACCACTGGTGTCCCTGGCCCCCTGCCACGGTCTGATAGGATTGTACTTCTGATGCCCATAGAATCAGGTGGGACCATGTGCTTAGTCCTGAGTTGTGAGTAGAAGTGCATTGCATTTAAGTGGGGCATTTGTCTGCCCAGACTCTTCCCAGAGCTCAGTTTGAGGTGGAGATAGTTCCATCAGCCTGATTCCGTGGGTGACTGAGTGCCCCCAGCTGCCCTCCAGTGGACATATGTATGAGTGAGAAATGACTTTGTTACTCAGGCACTGAGATGTGGGGACCGTTTGTTACGTAGCATAATCTCATCTATCCTGACAGATACATGGGGCAGCTCTGTCACCCACCGCCCCTCACTCTCACTGGTTAGTGGTCTATGTGATGACAGCCGAGATCTCACCCTTTCCTGGAGCTGCTGCCACTTGTTCAGGCTGCCCAGCAGCCTTCTTTATAACAAATCACAGGAACTCACTCTGGGCAGCTCCTCCCTGCATCTGGTAGTCCCTGTGGATGACTCTGCAGGTCATTTTCACGGCAGCTGACAGTCACCCTGCACCATGCTCCACGCCTTTGCAGGTCAGCTCTGCACACCTTAACTCCACGTCTCTCAGGCTTCCTGCTCCCCAGCACCTGGTGTCTCCCCAGTGTGGACACAGCCCCTTCCATAATGACTCAAAGGAGAGCCAAGATGGAGCTGCCACAGCTCATGTAACCTGATGGAAGGTCAGGCCAGCAGAGAACTTACTATGCAGAAAAGTCACCTTGACATGAACTTGCAGCTGTTCCTTTCCCAGTGGGGTTCCCTGTGGCTCCACATGCCCTTAGCTCACCTGCTATCGCCGTGTTTCAGGCACCACCTCCTGCCTCCTGGCCTGGGGCTGCTTATGTCTGTGCTCTCCTTTCCCAGGGTCCACCCTTCCTTCCCCAAGCACTTTGGTGTTAGACCAGGCTTCCTCCTCCTCCCCATCACAGCAACCTTCCAAATTATACATCTACCAGCAATAAAAGCAGCCCTGAGACCCTTTACTGCACACACCTGAGATCTTGAATTTCTCCAACCTTCCCATCCTGGAAGGGGACATTGACTTTACCTTGCACAGTTATCATTAGGGGGTTTGATATTATATTTTTTTTCCGAAGCAGAGTAGCAAATCCAAATGACCAGCTGGAGAGACAGAGATGCTAACCCCAATGCACTTGGCATCCCCCAATTTTCCAGCAAGTGAGGCTTCTGAAGCTTGGTTCTCAGCCTGATGCTGAGAACCTGATGCAGTGTGTTACCCAACATCTTCATGAGCTCCTTGGACTCACCACACTGTGAGCCTGGGACCCACGGTGCCCGGGATTCAGCACACCAGGGTCCCCAGCCCCCAGTGGAGCCCCCTGACTGCCCAGGATGGCCACTGTGCGTCAGGGAGATGCTCAGGGCTTTGTAGCCCTGCTTATCCTCCCGCATACCAGATGGGCAGCCCCTTGGAGGTCCGGGTCTTCAGGGCACAGGGCTCTATTAGGCTGGATGGAGTGTGCAGTTTCATTCCCGGTTCCCTCCAGCTCATCCTACCCCATGGTCTGGGGACAGAACTCTGCCCTGCTCTTCTGGACCAGGGATGGAGGTGCCCAGCCTGCATCACACCAGCCCCACCTGGTCTCCTGTGCAGGCGCCTGGGTTGTAAAAGGCCTGACAGCTCTGCTGTCCCAGTTCCTCTCTGGACTGGATGGAGGTGGAGCTTCTGACCAATGACAAGACAATGCTTTTCCAGGGCCAGGAGCTTTGAGGTGTGTGTGTGGGTGGTGGAGCGGGGGTGAGTCCCACGGATTCTCGTTTGGATTTTGCTTGGACCCTGTTGCACTCACAGCCTCTCAAGAACTGAAAGGAATGTTTCTGTCAGCCTTGATCCTAGCCTTCCAACACAGGTGAGAGCTGCTAACACAAGGCAAATGTTCACTATATAGGTGATGGAATCCCACCGTGTAACACTTGGGAAATGGGAAAATGACAAAGATTGTTAAAGAATTTTTGACCTGAGCACACCCACTGTTTTCGTTTGTCTGTAGTTTCCCCTTCTATTTTCTTTATATCATTTCACATCACAACCCAAGTATTTTCCATACCAATGTAGAGTGTGGAACCTTCTTAATCATGTAAAACTTACCGTTATTCAACTAAGAATTACAGATTCAATTGTGTTCCCTCCCCACCCCCCAGGTTGGGGTTCTAACCCCCTTGCTGTGACCTTATTTGGAGGTAAGATCTATATAGAGATACCAAGTTAAAAATGATGTCATCAGGGTGACCCTATTCCAACGCTCATATCCTTATAAAAAGGGGGAAATTCGGACACAGAGACAAACACTCACAGGGAAGATGACATGGAGAGAGGGAGGGAGAACACAGCTTCTCCAGGCCAAGGAGAGAGGCAGGAATAGGGTCTCCTTGCAGTCTCAGAGGAAACCAGCCCTGCTGACACTGTGATCTCCGGCCTCCAGGCTTCAGGGCTGAGAGACAGTGGATTTGTGTTGCTTCAGGCAACCCAGTCTGTGGTCCTTTGCTACGGCAGTCCTAGCAGACTAACTTTTCATGTGTTTCTGCTGTTATGAATTAGTTTTTTTCCCTTTTTTTCATTTGACTGTGCCATGTCTTAGTTGTGACAGGCGGGATCTAGTTCCCTGACCAGGGATCGAACTTGGGCCCCCTGTGTTGGGAGCATGGAGTCTTAACCACTGGGTCACCAGGGAAGTCATTGATGTTATAAATAACCTATGTTGTTGCTGTTTAGCTTCCAAAGTTGTGCCTGACTCTGCGACCCCACGGTCTATAGCCCGCCAGGCTCCTCCGTCCATGGAATTCTCCAGGCAAGAATACTGCAGTGGGTTGCCATTCCCTTCTCCAAGGGACTTTCCTGACCCAAGGATCAAACCCGAGTCTTCTGCACTGGCATAAATAACCTATTATTAGATATATTCAGTATCTTGTAATAACTATAGTGGAAAAGGATCTGAAGAAGAACATATATACCTGTGCAACTGAATCTTGTTGCTCTGCTTTTGAAGCTAATTCATTGTAAATTAATTCTACTTCAATTCAAAAAATAATCTACATGAGCATCTTCTCCCAAAAATAGTCTAGGCGAGCATCTTCCCCCGTGTGTGAGGAAGAGAAGGTGCTTCGCCCTCTGAGAGGACTCAGCTCCGGGCGCCCCCAGCCCCGCAGCCCCTGCCCGCCCTGTTTCAGGAGGGTCCCGCTGTGTGTGCCCACCGCCCACAGCACTTCTCAGGGTGCCACGCGCCCACTGGCCCCTCTTCACGGGCCTCACCCCTGCGTCCCCGCTCCCAGCCCGGCTCCGGAGATGCTGCAGGCCTCCGCTGAGCCCGGCTGCGGCCGGCTGTGGTGGGGGCGTCTCAGGGCAGGGGCGCGCTGAGAGGCTGCTGGGGACAGCTTGGGTTCCAGCTGGCCTTCCCCTCGGGCCCCTGAGCGCTCGAGGTGCGCCCGGATGGGAAGCTGGTGGTTCTGGCCCCAGCTCTGGCCGCGGTGGAGGGACGCAGGGCTGAGGGCCGTGAGGCGGGAGACCCGGCAGAGGGGGGCAGCGGGAGGAGCGGGCGGAGGACACGCGGCCTGAGGGCCACAGCCCTCCCTGCGACAAGTCTTGGTTTACGGGCAAGAGGTAAGTTAGCAGCCTGTTTGTGCCAGCAAAGTGGAATTCTCGCGCACCAGCAAAATGCTAAAATTCCGCTGCTTCAAATTTTGCAGTGTCAGTTTTTGAAATCAAAACGTCCGCGTTCTACAAATAATAAGAGTAAATGGGGCTTGCTGGGCCGCCAAGTTTCCTCTTAAAAAAAAACAGTTTCATTCAACAGTGGGAATTTGAGCCTCTTCCCAGTAGAGGAAGGCTCATGGAGGGCCCTGGGTCTAGCTGGGCTCTGGAGGCCTAGAGCCAGGCCTGGGATTGAGTGTGCCTGGCTGAGAACTGTGTGTGTGTGAGGGTATGCCAGAGTGTGGCAGAGTGTGTGCGTGAAAGTATGTGAGAGTGAGAATGTGTGTTTGTGTGAGAGTGTGTGTCTGTGTGTGTGACCGTGTGAGTTTGTGTGTGAGTGTGTGAGTGTGCGTATGTGTGTGTGAAAGTGTATGTGAGTGTGTGTTTGTTTGTGAATGTATGTGTGAGTTGTGTGATTGAGTGTATTGTGAGTGTGTGTATGTGTGTGTGTGAAAGTGGGAGTGTGTATGTGTGTGAGTGTATGGGTGTGCGTGTTTGAGTGTGTGTGTGTTTATATGTGAATGTATGAGTGTGTGTGTGTTTATGTGTGAGTGTATGAGGTGTATGTATGTTTGCATGTGTGTGAGAGTGTGAGTTTTTTTTGTGTGTGTATGAGTATGTGTGACTCTGTGTGTGTGTGGTTATGAGTGTGTGAGTATCTGTGTTAGTGTATGTTTGAGTGTATGTGTGTGTGACAGTGTGTGAGACTGTGTGTGTGTGTGTGAGTGTTTTTTGTGTGTATGTATGAGTATGTGTGACTCTGTGTGTGTGAGTGTCTGTGTGTCTGTGTGTGTCAGTGTGTGTTTGAGCGTATGTGTGTGTGACAGTGTGTGAGACTGTGTGTGTGTGAGAGTGTGAGTTTTTTTTGTGTGTGTATGAGTATGTGTGACTGTGTGTGAGCGTCTGTGTGTGTGACAGTGTTTGAGACTGTGTGTGTGTGAGTGTGAGTGTTTTTCTCTGTGTATGTATGAGTATGTGTGACTGTGTGTGTGTGAGTGTGTATGTGTGTGTGGTTATGAGTGTGTGAGTGTCTGTGACTGTTAGTGTGTGTTTGAGCGTGTGTGTGTGTGTGTGTGTGTGTGAGAGTGTGAGTGTGTGCCGGGCCTCTGCCCAGTGGGGACCCGGGTCTCGGGACGGGAGGGCTCCCTCGGGGCCCCTGCGGCCGCACGGTGGCTCAGGGCCGTCTGCCGTGAGAGGAGGTGCCGTGGCCTGCTCCGCGGCCAAGCCGGGCCAAGCCCTCCGGTCCCCGCATGAGCTCCCGGCTGCGGGAAAGTGGAGCGAGGCGGGGAGCGTGGATGCCTCTGGTCTGGTAACCTCTGCACTCTGGACCTACAGCACCGTAAACAAGCCCCTCCGTGCCCTGAGGCCTCAGGGGGCTTGGTCGTGACGCCCCGGCCCCCGGGGGATGCGGGCAGTGACCCCACCTTGTCAGCATGCAGTTTTCCAGGTGTGGGTCGTGAGTTTGTGTGCACACGTGTCTATGAGTACAAGTATGCATGAATATCTGCCTAAGCCTGTGAGTGTGTGCGTGTGAGCGTAAATGTGACCTGTCTGCTTACAGATGTGTGTGGGTGTGTTCATGCACTTGAGTGTGTGAGCCTGAGCATTTGGGTGTGTATGAACCTGTGTGTCTGTGTAAGTGATGTTTGAGTTTGGACAGATGAGTCCATGTGACTGTACACACATGTGAATGTGTGTGAGTGTGACCCACTTCCTCCCACCTCCCTTCCACAAGAAGGAAAAACATTCCTGACTCGACTCTCATGCATTTCTCAAGAGTTCAGACCAGGCTAGAAATGATCACCCTTGCCTTTGAAGGCAGAGAGCTCTGACCTTTCTGGGCGAGGATGCGGGAAGGGGGATGCCTGGGGCTCAGGCTGAGGTTAGCCCGGGCCTGGCGGGAACAATGAGGTGGCCGTTGAATGCTTCCTCTGGTGGCCGGGAATTCAGGGGGACAGGATGCTCTCAGGAGTGCATGGTTCTCACAGGGAAATGAAACTAACAACGTCCCTGGAATAGCTCATCAGTATTGTTGCTGTTGCATCATTGCAAAGCTGGCGAGAGATTCAGGTTAGTTATTTAACAGGATGTGTGATGACACAGTAGCCAACGTGCTGAAGAGCAGGACTTTTACACTGTTCCGTGACCCCCGCCAGGAGTGTGCCTGGCAACCCTCCCTCCACCCCCAGGACGCCATGATGCAGAGTATTCAGGAGGGTGAGGCAGAGGGGGCGCGGTAATCAGCATCTTTAATGAGAGATGGTCATCCACATTCATCCACAGCTTCTTCAGGGCCGGGCGCCCGGGGCTTGGGCTGCGTGGTCTTCTGCCTAATGTCGGTCCCCATGGCAACCCCCTGCTTGATAAGCTGCTGGGGTGCTCTGGGACCAGTGATCAGGAGGTCTCCCGCCTGCACAGACCTCAGGCAGGTCCTGGGTCTTGGGAGACCCCTTTTTCTCATCCTGACCCCGGGTGGGACTTAGCCCTCTCCTCTCTGTTGACGCCTGTTGTCACCAGTAGCCCCTGGGACCTCGGAATCCAGTAGCAGGCAGTTTACTGCCTGGTGAGCTGGTAGCTTTGCAAATATTCAAGCACCAACGTTTGTTTTCTCTCGAAGGACAGTGGGAATCTGCAGGCTTCAGAGAGTGGGCTAGCCGAACCTCGCAGCACGATCTCAGCTCAGACCCCGGTTGAAGGTCAGACTTGCTGTCACAGCCTCTGTCACTTGAGCTTGGAGGAAAAGGAGCTGGTGGAAAGCTGGGTGGATGCACTGCGGGTCTGATTGCGTGTCTGGCTCCAATTTCCCCATTTCCCCAAGGCCATGTTGGTGGGAATTTTTTTCAATCCTAAGTTTAGTTATAGTACCAGTTCGATCTGCTCATTTGCCAAAAGCACATGTTCAAGGCAAAAGCCCCGAGTGAGCTGTTTTGTTGAAATCATTTTCTGAACCTTTTAGTTTTCCCCCATGTACCCATCCAGAAAACATGTGACCTATTTTCAATCCAGAGCTCCTCTTAGGTGATTCCTGCCATCCATTACAGGGGGATTTAATCTCCTGGTAAGATATCTGGAAGCACACCTCAAAGTATGTATTTAATTCTTGAGTCCAAGAATTCAAGAATTCTTGATCAGAGAAGGAATTAAAATTAGTGCTGAATTTAAACACAGGAATATGCAAGAACATAGCCAATGACATTTGCGAATACAAAGACATTTTCTTTTTCCTGTAAGCAGGTGATGGGGGAAAAAAAAAACTTCAGACATTAGGTCTGATTTAAAAATGTTATTCTGAAAATATTTGTTCTTGGCTATTAACGAGGGTGTAAGCATCAGTTTGGGGCTACTTCCTTCCAGGAAAGTATTCTTTTGACCAGATCCTCACTTGGAATGCTTTGAAGAAGCATTGCTATTTGAGGAAGTGTTCACTGGTTCCTCAAAACTGTTAAAAGTTATTCATTTTACAGATAAGGAAACTGAAGTGTATCGAGGGTATTGACTCCCACACAATTGCTAGTTCAGGACAGAAATGAGACCAGACTCCAGAAACCCCACTCCAACTCTGCACCTTGCTGTCTGCCATGACTGACATCCCAGCATAGATGGTATATTCTGCTTCTTAGGAATGGTAATTGCCTCACGTCATGTCTTAATAAAACCTCCAGCTTTGAGGCCAAGCAAAAGTTTTGAATTTGCAATTCTAAACTTCATGCCAACTCAAGGAAAATCAGGATTTCTATATAAGGGGTCAGACTTTAAAATACATCTAATTTGATTGAAGGCATAGCTTTCTCTGATCAACTCAGGGAACATAGCTATTGTTACCATGCAAAGTTAGTTTAGCCCTGTTGTAGCTTTTACTGTGAGAACTTAGAAAAGGGAATCTTGGTTTTTGTCCATCTTAGTCAATCGATGTGGGGTTGATTTTGTGGTCATTAAACCAATTTACATTCAGTTATACTCATTGCAGGAAAAGGCAAGCAGGCTGATGAACCTTTACATTTATCCTATACTTTCGCTCTCCGCTATAAAGCAGCAATTTAAAGAATAGAACAAATAAGTGGAAGATATGGAAATTTAGCTGAAGAGTTGGCTCAAAAGAATAGACCCTTTCATGTTCTCTCCAGAGCTCTCTATTCATGTATCATGATGCCAAGTTTTGGCAAAAAAAAAAAGTCAAGTTTGGATTAAGTTACAGCCAAGTATGTTGCCTTTGCCCATTCAATTTATTCTTGGCAAGCGTCAGAGAGTATTTATAACAAAGTCCCATTTTGAACATTCTATTGCCTCAATGGAGTTCTAATAACACTGGGTATTTATTTAATGTCTAACTGTAGGAGTTCAAAGCACTTTACAGACATTCCTTGACTGATTTTAGCATCCCTACAAGATTTTACAGATTGGGAAAGTCAGCTGAAGCACAGAAACTCTCCTGAGATCACCCAGGAAGACCACGGATGCTCCAAATTAATCACACACCTTCTGACTTGTAGAAGTTTCTCTTCCTCAGGTGGTGATGCATTCCCAACCTCTTATCTAAATGCTGGATAATAGACAGTATTGTTTATTTCTCCATGGAGATCTTTAATTAGGGAAAGTAGAAACCCCACATACACTTCTGTTTGTATGTCGTAGCATTAATTGGGCAAAGTATCTTTTAAACACTTTGATTCTTTAGCAATGGAGTTGGCGTTTGGTAGCTAGAGAACAGACAGTTGGGAGGCATCCCAATTGGGCAAAGAAATGGTAGTGATTTTTCCACGGTCTCCAGAGTGACTCACACTTGTGTAGGGAGTGTGCAGGAGGGTGGGCGGATGGTTGGTAGGCTGCAAGTGTGCTCAGTCACATTTGACTCCTTGTGACCCCGTGGGCTATAGCCTGCCACACTCCTCTGTCCATGCAGATCTCCAGGCAAGAAGATCGGAGTGGGTTGCCATTTCCTTCTCCAGGGTATCTTCCTGACCCAGGGATCGAACCCACATCTCCTTCTTGGCAGGCAGATTCTCTATTGTTTGAGCCACCTGGGAAGACTGGATGGCTGGTAGAGAAACCAGAAAAAGGAGTTGTTCAGATAAATCCCTGTGGCATCTTCACCTATCTGAAGGGCACCTGAATATTATTATTAATACCACCCAATGCTTTGCTATTATTGGGCATTGGCTATAAGACGGTTATTTAGCATTTTCTCGGAATCTTTTATGCTTGCCGACTTGTACTTCTTTTAAAATTTACATTGTGTCCGAGATGGAGAATGTACCAGGTGGAGCTTACTGAAGAGATTAAAAAAAGAGCCAAGTTCGGAGTTTGAGCTCTGGACAGCCCTGTGTGCAGGCAGGAGGTTTTCCTGTGTCTTACGTGCAACAATAACAAGCAGTGGTTATTTTGCCAAATGCTTCTCTGAAGCACCATGTGGAAAGGCCACTTCAAAGAATTTTCCTGATCACTTGGAAGCCAGTATCTTTCCACCAGCCCTAGCACAGAGCTGGGCGGCCTGGGTGTGGGCTCTTGTCTCTACAAACTAGTTATCTTATAACCAACAAATGGCCCAAGGATCCACTCTAATGTTGTGTGTTGGGGCCAGGATTTAAGCTCACGCTACCATTTCCTGTGTACTTCCTACTCAATCATTTGAAGAACCCAGTACTGGAACATAACGCAACTGGGGCCACTTACGTGCTTTGGGTTAAAGGCATAAAAGATGTATTAAGATGCAGACTTGAGCTGGGCTGAATTTGATCTGTTGGAACCACGTGGCAACTGTATGACTGGAAGCAAGTCACTTAGCATCTGTGCTGTGTGCCTTAGTTTCCTTTTCTGTAAAAGGGGAATAAAAATAACAGTACCAGTTTCATGAAGATGAAATAGATTGATGTATATTGGATGCTTAAGACAGTTCTTGGCACATGATTAGTGCCTTATTAGTTTATGTGTCTGTGTACTGTCATGTCTGACTCTTGGTGACCCCATGGACTGTAACCCACCAGGTTCCTATCCATCGAATTCTCCAGGCAAGAATACTGGAGCAGGTTGCCATTTCCTTCTTTGGGGAATCTTCCCAACCTAGGAACTGAACCTGAGTTTCTTTCACCCCCTGCATTAAAGTAGGTGGATTCTGCACCACCTGGGAAGCCCTCATTAGTTTACTTGCTATTTAAAAAAAAAAAAATCATTACCCTTTTTTAATTAAAAAATATTTATTTTTTAAATTTAGCTTACTAGCTATTATTATTATTCCTATGAACATCATGGGGGTAAGATTCACTTCTCTCTCTCTCTCCCTGCACGTGATGGCAAGGATTAATCAATTAAGACAAAAATATTCAGTTGCTGGAAGTAAATGTCACCAGCACTGAAAGCCGAGGCTGCAGGCTCCATGGCTGAGAACTGAGGACTTTCTGCTGTATGGGATGTAGCTGAGACAAGATGGACACAGAACACTCATCTTTCCCCAGAAATCAGCGAGGGTCATGGGGAGTGGTGGGGTTGTTTTGGGGAACCTCACTGGGCTGCGGGAGGCAGGGCTCAAGGCGAGAGATGTCACTTGGCCTTCCTCTGCCCCTGCCTGCAATGACCCTCAGGCAGGTCTAATGCACTGAGGAGGAACTCATCTCTAAGCAGCTCCTCCTGACCTCAGGAGGATTTCACCGAGCACGTTTGAGACTCACAGTCCGTTCAAGGTGGCAAGAAGCCTTGATCCCACGTGGTGGGAGAGGAACCAGTCAATGCCACCTTGGTGCTGGAGTGGCGGCCGGTGGGACACACGGCTGGATGTGACCAACTGGGTATTGGTGTGAGGGTCTGCCAATAAGAGAAGACATCAAGGGCTGGCCAAGGCCACACTCACAGCTGTACCCCTGAGATTGGCACTGTCTGTATAAATATGCAGGGACCCGCCCTCCAGCTGCAGGTCTGGGGGTTGCGGGGAGAGAGGGTAAGCATGCCTGGACAGGAGTAGGCCAGAGATCTGTTTTCAGCCAGAAAACGTCCTGTGACGTCTCAGACCAGCACATTCACCATGAGAATATTCTAAGCCACAGGAGGAGGAGACAAACTCATGATGCAATCAACAGGGAGAAAACAGTTTATAAAAATTTATTACAGGAAACAGAAGGGACATTCAGACATCATCTTCTTTCCCCTTTTACAGACTCTGCATAGTAAGATATGAACCAGGAGATGCTAAGACAGAAATGAAAAAGGAAGAAATGGCTAGAGAAAAATAAAGGACAATGGAACTGAAAATGGAATGAGGAAAGGTAAAAGTCAATTGGAATTCAAAAAATTGAAACAGGCACATTTTAGAATCTCTTTTAGGATGAAGTATGAGAAGTGAAGAGATAAGGATATTAGAAAAAATACAATAGTTGTGAATGAGAGATAGTGGTGTTTCAATGAACTGTGATTTTGTTACTGAGTCTAAGCTCATACTGCTTGCCACATGACAGGTCAATAAACCAAGGCGTGAAAGAATAATGACTTTATTCAGAAAGCTGGAAGACGGAGATGGTGGACTACTGAAAGCTGGAAGACGGAGATGGTGGACTACTGTCCCAAAGAACTATCTTCCCTGAATTAGAAATCAGGCTTCTTTATACTGAAAGGAGAGGAGGTGTGGTTGGTGTAAAAATCCTTTGTTTTTTCAGCTGTCCACGTAGGTCAGATTACCATGTTCCTTTAAATGTCTGATAGGACAGAGGTTATTCTCTGTTCTGCCGCTTTTTAATCTCTGTATGAATGGAAAAGAATTATACCTTGAAAGGTCAGAGCCTTGAGAATGGACTCACCTGGGTATTTCAAGCTATAGGCAACATTGTTGACCTCCAACAACAGCAGTAGAATAAAAAGATTAAAATAAAAGAAATAGGCCCACTATGGAATCTTCCTCCCTACTACAATTTTGTTTCTGAAGGAAAATATCTAACACATGAAGAATGCTCCTCAAGCAGATCACAGAACACATCTGCCTTGGACCTTCAGGCCAAACTGAACAACAGTAACCACAAAATACTCTGATTCGGTGTTAGAAAGCATGCCAGAAATAAAGAGTAGGGGCCTCATTCTTTGGTTTTTAAGAGATTACTTAAGGAAAAAAAAAATGAGAGTGAGGGTTCGAATACTGTAATTAATAACGTAGGTTTGAGGGGGGAAAGTCCACTGGTGTGCTCTCCGAGGAGACAATCCAGTACCATCTAACCACCCCACGGGACAGCTTCAAAAATGGGCTATATATTTAGCTGTCTTTTAAAAACTCAATAAATTTTAAAGAGCAGAAATAGCACTATGCACATTCTTTGACCACAGTGCCGTAAAATAAGCAAGATGACAAAGATACATAAATAGGAAACTGTAGCCAGCAGAAAATTAAAACAAAGCAAGACAGAATGAAAGTCTTATGTAATGACTGGGTCAAAGACAAAATCAAAACCCCAATTATAAACTATTAAAAGGTATCATGTTGTACAAAAATTCAGCCCCAGGGGGAATGCTGCATATTACAGCCTTGATTACCACAGTGAGAAAATTACAGCCTTGATTACAACAGTCAAAATATGCAGCAATGAGGAGCCAGTGGAAACCATGATGGTGTGTCCATGTTCTGATAATGCAAAACTGTGTGGTCACAAAAACATGTTTATTGACATGGAAGGACGCTCATGATATTTTAGGAAGGCTAGGTGTATAGAATTCATCCCACTTTTAAAAACTATGATTATGTTTTATCTGTGGGTGGTAGGGTAACGCATGCAATTTTTTTCTTTCTGCTCATGGCTATTTTCTACTTTGTCTCCATGGACATGCATTAATTAGGTATGAAAATAGACAAATATGTATAGACGAAAGAAGAGTCTAGGGTGGGGATGTGTCATGTTTCAGCCAAGAGAAGCATCCAGTGGCTTCATGTGGGTACATGCGTCTTTGGAATTCACGGTGTGGGGCTTTGCTGATTTACAGTCTCCAGAGAGTTTATACCTACCACACACTCGTTCTGATACATTCTCATTAGCAAGTGTGTGACTTTCCTCTGATCATGCCCAGTTGATGATCTCCACTATTTGCATAGTAACCGAAACCTGCTACCAACTGGCAATGGTTTGAAGCTCCTGAAATGAATTGATAATGTTTATTTCCAGAAATGTGGTGGCATGTGTCAACAGGATGACTTTCTTGGTGGTGTGTTCAGAATGATGGCTTCAGGGTACATAACACTCCAAAATATACTTCGGTTCACAATCTAATAGCAGATATGGTGACTGGTAGCTGATTCAGAGACATGGGACTGGAAGCTCTCTCCTCCAACCTTATTATCATAATCCTTGTGTTTCCTTGGAGTGTATCCAAGATTACATCTGTGAGTACATCATGAATTCACCCACCATAGAGCATCTTCTCCCAGGGGTCCACCTTCCACTTTCCTGTGACCAGCTCCCAGAGCTGCGAATGCATGAGTGATTCTACCAGGGAGGGCCCTAACCCAGCTAGGCCAATCAGAGGCTCTCCCCATCATTTGGACCTGGAACCCAATGAATCCAGTTCCTGTTTGGGGAAAAAAGTAACTAAATTTGGAGCTGGGAAAGTCAAGGGGTCATTGAAACTGGACTGTGAGGGAGGGAATTCTTCAGGAACGCAGAGCACCAGTGGTGTTGTAGTGAAAAGGGAAAAAGAGGAATGGGGTTTTTTCATTCTCTTTCCTGAGAACAAAGATAGAGAACAGTGAGCAGGCCTGAACAGTCCTAATTTTTACTTTAACTGTTCCTCATCTGTAGTCTGGACTTCCCAGATGGCACGTGTGGAGAGAACCCGCCTGCCAACGTAGGAGACATAAAAGACTTGATTTCTGTCTCTGGGTTGGGAAGATCCCATGGAGAAGGGAATGGCAACCCACTCCAGTATCATTGCCTGGAGAATTCCATGGACAGAGGAGCCTGGTGGGCTACGGTCCATGGGGTCACACAGAGTTGGGTGATGAGCTGAGGGGACTTAGAATGCACATGCATGCACTCTGCAAACCACCCCTTGTAGTTTTTCTCTTTTTCACGTATCAGAAAAAGGCCACAATATATAAAAGACAATGGATCCAATTACTGACCCACCAGACTGCCGGAGGCTACCTGACACCAGCCTATGCCTATTTTTGAAACAATGTAAGTGGAAGAAGACAAGATCCTACATCTTTGTTCCTCATCAGCCACCATGTCTGCAAACCCTCACCTTATATAAACCCCTAGACTCCTCATGGGAGGGAGTCACAGTTACTGAGGCATGAATCTACTGTGTTCCCCCTCTGCTGGCTGAGAATTAAAGTCCCCTCTCTATTTCCTCCAGACCCTGTCTTCGTATTTTTTATTCAGCTTTGGTGGGCAGAGAAAGCCAAGATTTTGGCCAGCAATAGCGTCAGAGATGATGAGGGCAGACGGAGTGCGTGGCCTAGGACGAAGTCAGCTGGGCTCCTGTTGAAGCCCATGCGTACCTGCCACGGAGTTCCATGAGGCAAACCCTCGCCTCCCAGCGAACCCTCATTTAGGCTAGTTGGGGCTCTGTTACATGCAACCAGGCCAAGCATTTTGTGCTTGAACTTTAAGAAGCTCAGTTTCCATAGTAGGAAACATAAAGCGATGTGAAACTGTCTGAATGTGAAAGTGACACTTTAACCATATACCCAAGTTTTCTCCTTAAAAATACAGCAGCATGCAAACCTTATCGACAGATTGAAAAAACTTTTCTGTAAAACAAACAAAAAACAATAGTGGCATACGTCTGTGGGTTTATACAACTCAAGAATGATTTGGACTTGATCACAACAAAGAGTTAAGGGAGCAGTTGTAGAAAAGTGATGTCATGAACTAGAAATGTCAAACAACAAAATATCCAGTTAGGAATCGTAACACATGACAGAGCAACTGTGAAAAGACCAGTCAGTCTTGAGAAGGAATAATGGAGTGACTGGGTCCAGGGCTTCCATCTAGCTTTGTTAGATTTAGCAAATGAGCATTCAACACACTGAGTTAAATTTGATTCCCAGGTAAACATCAAGCAACATTTTTAATGTAAGTCTATCTTAAATATTGTATGAGCTATACTAAAAAAAAAATTCATTGATGATCTGAAATTAAAATTGAACTGGGCATCCTTTATTTTATCTGGCAAACCTACCCCGATCCCAAGAAGCTTAGTTTGTTTTCAAAGGTAATATTCATTGAATAGCCTTTGACATTCTCACTTAAGACATTTTTGGCCTTCATAACTGTTTCATATAATTCCTTTTCTCTAAAAGGCATCCTCAGTAACAGGCTTTGTGTGTAGAGAATTGCAACTCTATCCCTGTAGAGTGACGTGATGTTGCAAATGACTCTGGCCTGCTGTATGCAAACTGCAATCCAGTTTCCAGATGTTTGGTGTTGCCGGTAAATTTCCTTTGGAAGCAGCCTGTGAGGGCACCTTGGGAGGGTGGGTAAGTCAAGCAGAAATTTTGATAAATTCTCTTCCATCCCCAAACCAAGTAATATTTGAGAACCTCAAAACCTCAACAGCCTTCTCCCTCCAGGAAGGTTATTTATTGAATTTATGTATTAATAACATAATCTAAGCTGTTTTCAAATTCTTCATTGCTGTTTGGTCTCACATGGTGGAAACCAGTCACCTTGGTACCCATCGCCCTCCTGAGCTGTTTCGGGGAAGGTGAGAAGACTTATCATGTATTTTCCTACTGGAACTCTGGGCCCCAGGCTCGTCATGTGCTGGGAAATCCTAGTGGTATGAACATTTCTATGTTATTACTGTTTTATGCAAAGATGCTATTTCATCTTATTTTCTCCACCGTACCCAAACTGCCTGAAGGCAGAGATGCCAGCTGGGACTCCAGGGCTAGGGGAATTGTCTTCCTACTGCTTGGCCAAAAGGCAGCAGTCAAATGCCCATCTCAGAGCAGGAGAGTCCAGCGAAAGAGGTGCTTGGTTTAGTAACAAGGGCACGTCAGATCACTTCTGTACCTGGGCTTCTATCTAACTGTGGGAGGGGCATGACTTCTCTCAACCAACCTCGTGCTTGCTCATACCTGGGCTGCAGCAAACATGCCCATAATCACTCCCTAACCCCCGTCCCTGCCACCAGCCCTAAGGCAGCTCCTTCTCAGGCCTTCTTCCCACCTAAGGTCACCCTTCTGTCCATCAAAGCCAAACAAGTAGAACTTACTCATAAAAACCAAATGCAACTTTCCTTTTACTGTGACTCAGCCCCCTCGGCCCCAGGCTGGCAGGAGGGGCGTAGGAGGGGGACAGGAGGGGAGGAAGCTGGCCAGTGAGTGAGGTCCATTTACAGGAGGCTCAGGCTGGATGCCCCTCCCCTGACACTTGTCGCAGATGCCAGGCTGGTGGGCAGACCGCATGGGGCACACACAGACGAGCGTCATCACGATGGAAATGCACCACCCGGCTTCTGGGCCAGGGTCACCCAGAGGGAGAAAACTGAGGCCTGGGGGGAGAACACAGCGGAGTCCCACACCAGCAGCTCCCACTTCTTTCTCTCTCTCTCTCTCTTTTTTAAAGTCAACTCAAAGGATCAAGTGTTCCCAACAATCCCAATAAAGCTGCCTGGTACTAAGAAAGATAATCACTTCCACGGGCTGATGCTGCTCAGAGGCATCAGGCTGAAGGCAGCCAGCTCTCTTCCCAGAACTCTGCCTTCCAGCTCCATGAGCTTTGGGGATTTTCAGGTCAGAAATTTTGCAACCACTGGGCTCATCATGGGATACCAATGAACTGGAAATTGAACTGTGCTTTTCCCGTGTAGTTTGCATTAACAGCTAAGGAGGCAGCTGTGTCTGAGCTGCAGCGCCCATGTTCTCTGATCCCCTAGAGAAGTTACAGGGAGGGTGCTCACTCATGGGACACCCCGCTCTGGTCCCTCACCTAAGCTCACAGGGAGCATCTTTACCTGATTTCACAGGGGAGGACAGGATGGGCTGAGCCAAGCAGCTGATAAGTTTGCGCTGTCGGTGAGAGGATTTGCATCCTGTCTCTGGCTCTCCACCCTGAGCCAGCTGTACTATTTAATTTCCAACACCATCAAGACCCCAGAAACCTGCAAATGGTGTAGTTTTATTAACTGAATGCAAGTTTGTGTGCCTGACGCATAGTGAGACCAAATGAAATGTCAGCGTTTGGGGCAGAGAAAGGGCCAAGGAGACAGGAGGCTCCTGTCCCCAAACCCCTACACTCCTCAGAGGGTTTCAGTAAAGCAGTTTTTAAAGTGCTTTGAATATTCAGAGTTGAGGGAAGAGTGTGGTCAGTTGTTGCAAACTTTAGGGTACAGGAATCCATTGTTCTTGCAGTTGTCTACATAGGTCAGGTCACTATATTCTCTTAAACCTCCAACAGGAAAAATGTTATTCTCTGTTCTGCAGCTTTGTTTATCTATATGAATGTGCGTGTTATATCCTTAAAGGTCAGATCCCTGAGAATGGGCTCTTCTGTATATTTCAGGCTGTAGGCAACATTCTTTGACAAAAGGTGCGGAGCCAGCATGACTCAGCACAGGAGAAGAAACAGGTCTAATATGGAGTCATATTTGTTCTTCCCTATTACAGTTTTTTTTTCCAGTAGTCACATACAGATGTGAGAGTTGGATCATAAAGAAGGCTGAGCACCGAAGAATTGATGCTTTCAAATTTTGGTCTTATGACTCTTGAGAGTCCTTTGAACAGCAAGGAGATCAAACCAGTCAGTCCTAAAGGAAATCAACCCTGAATATTCACTGGAAGGTCTAATACTGAAGCTGAAGCTCCAATGCTTTGGCCACCTGATGAGAACTGACCCATTGGAACAGACCCTGCTGCTGGGAAAGATTGAAGGCAGGAGGAGAAGGGGGTGACAGAGGATGAGATGGTTGGATGGCATCACTGACTCAATGGTCATGAGTATGAGCAGACTCTGGGAGACAGTTAAAGACAAGGAAACCTGGTGTGCTGCAGTCCGTGAGGCCGCAAAGAGTAGGACACGACTGAGCAACTGAACAACAAATTAAAGTTTCTGTAGTAGGTAAGTTCTGAAAGCAAGAGGCTAGAAAATATTAGTGACAGAAATAACTGGGAGAAAGAGTGCTTTTGTGCTATTCCACTTCTAAAGCTTGCAGACCCTGTTATTTTGGGTTCTTCTATTCTCTGGTTTTGATTTACTAGACTTGACTAAGAATAAAGAGGGTGTGGATCCTTTTTGGAAGGAGATCTTATTCTTGTCTCTGCAGACTTGAGAAAAAAAGAAGTGAATGCAGAGACAGCTTGATCTGCCAGTTTCTGGGAAGCTAGTGCCTATAAAAGTAAGTTGGCCTTGCTTCAGAAAGAAAACAAAGCAACTTCATAGATCCTGGAGGTCGAGGCTGGTGCTTGTCATTGGAGGAACTTCTCTGTTCCCTCTAAGTCACTCTTTGAGCCAGGAGACTCGACTCAGGGCAAATTCTAATTCTCATCCACCTATGTAGTATGTGGGGTTGATCACCCACCTTGGTTTTGCACAAGAGGAAATTAAGGTAGACGAGACCTGTCAGAGGTCACGCCTGCCATGAGTGGTGGCTCTGGGATGTAGCTGCCGGTGTTTATTTCCAAAAAAGCCTCTTTGGGGACTTCCCTGGTGGTCCAGTGGTTGAGACTCCACTCTTCCACTGCAGGTGGCACAGATCTGATCCCTGGTCCGGGAACTAAGATCCCACAGGCTGCACATTGCCAAAAAATTGAAAAAAGAATTTTTTAAAAATAAAAAATGTATCTTTGTCTGCAATTAGAGACAAAATGGCAAGTGCAGTTTGTATCTGGTCTCCAGTTTCTAAACTTTCTCCCTAATTGTGAATTTTGTCCGTTTTGAGCACCCAAGAGGCTTCCTCGCTGGGACCTTTTCTCCCCCGGGAGAAGAGAATAAGGCTCCACCCTGCTGCCATTTGCCTGCTGTGGACCATGGTGGCCTAATGACTCAGTCCTGTGCTCCCTGAGCTGGAGAAGAATCTGGATTTGGGGCATCCTAGGTCTTTCCCTTCATAGGATGATGCATAAACTCTCTGACCATCTCTTTCTTGGTCCTCCATAAAGTGGAATCACAGTGTCTGCCTCTTGGGATTTCTGTAAGGATTAAATAAGAAACTTCTGTAGATTTTTGGCATGGTGCCTAACACATAGAATGAAGTCACTTTTTAATAGATATTAATAATAATAATAGATTAATAACCTTTGTGTATTTCAGCCATTGTGTTGTGTATATTTCAGCCTTTTTTTTTTTACTTCGACCATATATTTCCATTTTAAGCCTTTCACCTCCGCCGGGATTAAAGGACCTCTGCAGCCATGAGCAGAGAGACCCCTGTGAGTCTCTCCTGTGAGCAGAGAGACCCCCGATCTCTCCATGAATAAGGCTTAGATGCCTGGGGACAGGGAAGGGCTGCCCAGCCCGGTCACTGACCTGGCTTGGCGCTGACGTGATAGATGCTGCATGGTAGGCAGTTCTAGTACATTCCAGCCCACGAGTCAACCTGGTGGGCAGCCCATGGTGTTTCCCTGGGGGCAGCCCACCTTTCTGTGCCTCTTATAAGATGGAGGTACTGGAAGCCTGCCTTCCTGGGATGCTGGAAACCTATTTCCAGAAGCTTCTGGGTAGAAGAAGGCTGATCTTTCATTCCTAAATTTACGTCAGTTATAATCCCAATCTCAGATGTTCAAGGCTGCATCCACCCTGCCTTCCCTTGGCGGTCTCTGCTGAGAGGATGCCCCAGCCAGCCGAGCCTGTCTCCACCACCATCTGTGTGTGAGGACCTAGCCTCCACCTGGGGGCTCCACCCAGACATCCAGGGTGAAGTCTGACACTTGCTCCACCTCCTTCTGGTCTTATCCCCTACCAGGCCTCTGGGCCTGGAATTCCTTGCCTGTGGATGGTCTCTGGGCTCTTCCTCCTGCTTCCTTTCTGAATGAACCCCAGGGAGAGAGCATTTGCGGGGGCTTCCTGCCCGTGTGCCCCAGGCCCCCATCCATACAGCTACTCCAGCTAGATCCTCAGCACTGTGGCCCCTCGGCTCCTTGCACCCCCTGCCCACTCACGGACGGATCTTACGTCCTCCACCTTTCAGCTTCTCCACATGCCCAGGGTCCCTGCAAGAGACTGTGCTTCCTGCTCCACCCCGACCCACCACCTCCTGTCACTACATAACAGTGAGGCTGATGCCTTACAAGAATTCCTATTTTCCTTCTCCTTAAAGCCATCCACAAACTCAAGATTGTATTTGGAATTAAATCCCAACCCCTCACCACGGCTATTCCCTGCCCCCTCTGGCCCTGCCTCTTTCCTGAGCACCCCTGGGTCCCTCCCCAATCCGTTCCGAGTCTGTTCTGATCGCTCATCATGCTAAGGGCCCTGTGGGCAGGGCAGAGCCTTCCCGCTCACTCCTGAGTCCGCGGTCAGCAGAGCCGGGCCCAGAGCGGAGCCTGGCCATTACCTGCGGGGTGGCGGGTGCGCTGGAGCTCACCGTGTCGGCAGGTGAGCTGAGGGCAGGGCTGTGTGCACGCGCTGCGTCTGTGGCCCTTTTCCCAGCGCAGAGGCACTGCCCAACCTCAGCCCCCAAATCCAGCCCCGTTTCCTCCCTCAGCCCCAGTTCCCGTCTTATAATCATGTCCAAAGCAGCACACAAGCTGGCGGTCAGGCAGAGGCTGAAACGCACAGGCCCTGAGGGAGCAGGGTCACCACTCGTGCTCCCTGTGCCTCTGTGTGTGCGTGTGCCTGCGTGTGCGCCTCTGGGTGTGTCTGTGTGTGCCCGTGTGATCCTGTGCACTTCTGAGTGCACCTCTGTATGTGTGTGTGCCTGTGTGTACACGTGTGTCCCTGCATGTGCTTGTGTATGTGTGTGCCTGTGTATATGTGTGCCTCTGTGCTCACCTCTGTGCATGTGTGTGCCTGTGTGTATATGTGGGTTCCTCTGCATGTGCCTGTGTATGTGTGCGCCTCTGTGCACACCTCTGTGTATGTGTGTGCCTGTGTGTACACGTGTGTGCCTCTGTGTGTGCCTGTGTATGTGTGTGCCTGTGTATGTGTGCGCCTCTGTGCTCACCTCTGTGTATGTGTGTGCCTGTGTGTACACGTGTGTGCCTCTGTGTGTGCCTGTGTATGTGTGTGCCTGTGTATGTGTGCGCCTCTGTGCTCACCTCTGTGCATGTGTGCGCCTCTGTGTACATGTGTGCGCCTCTGTGTGTGCTTGTATATGTGCATGCCTGTGTATCCCTCTGTGTGTGCGTGTGCCTGCGTGTGTGCCTCTGGGTGTGTCAGTGTGTGCCCGTGTGATCCTCTGCGCCTCTGTGCTCACCTCTGTATGTGTGTGTGCCTGTGTGTACACGTCTGTGCCTCTGCATGTGCCTGTGTATGTGTGCGCCTCTGTGCTCACCTCTGTGCATGTGTGTGCCCGTGTGTACATGTGTGTGCCTCTGCATGTGCTTGTGTATGTGTGTGCCTGTGTATGTGTGCGCCTCTGTGCTCACCTCTGTGTATGTGTGTGCCTGTGTGTACACGTGTGTGCCTCTGTGTGTGCCTGTGTATGTGTGTGCCTGTGTATGTGTGCGCCTCTGTGCTCACCTCTGTGTATGTGTGTGCCTGTGTGTACACGTGTGTGCCTCTGTGTGTGCCTGTGTATGTGTGTGCCTGTGTATGTGTGCGCCTCTGTGCTCACCTCTGTGTATGTGTGTGCCTGTGTGTACGTGTGTGTGCCTCTGTGTGTGCTTATATACGTGTGTGCCTGTGTGTGTTTGTGTACGTGTGTGCCTATGTGTTGCTCTGTGGATGTATGTGCCTGTGTGTACATGTGTGCACCTGTGTATGCGTGTGCCTGTGTGTCCTCTGTGGCTGTGTGTGCCTGTGTGTTTCTATGTGGATCCCTAGCTGTGCATGTGTGTGCCCCTGTGTGTATCTGTGTATGCGTGTGCCTGTGTGTCCTCTGTGGCTGTGTGTGCCTGTGTGTTTCTATGTGGATCCCTAGTTGTGCATGTGTGTGCCTCTGTGTGCACCTGTGTATGCGTGTGCCTGTGTGTCCTCTGTGGCTGTGTGTGCCTGTGTGTTTCTATGTGGATCCCTAGTTGTGCATGTGTGTGCCTCTGTGTGTACCTGTGTATGCGTGTGCCTGTGTGTCCTCTGTGGCTGTGTGTGCCTGTGTGTTTCTATGTGGATCCCTAGTTGTGCATGTGTGTGCCTCTGTGTGTACCTGTGTAGTATGTGTGTGCCTATGTGTTCCTATGTGAGCTCATGTGTAGACATGAGTGTGCCTCTGAGTGTGTGCGTGCATGTGCCCAGCTCTCTGCACTGCTCGCTCAGAGCTGAGTGTCCCCTGTTTGGACCAGAGCTTCTCGTGCTGGCCCCCCTCTTGGCCTGGGCCGGAACTCTGGACCCCCAGAGGAGGCTGACCTGTGGATGTGAACCCTGATATGTGAGCCTCGGGCGGTCTGATGACCGTGCTGGGGCCCGCGGCAGCCTCTGCTCCACGCAGGCCTTTCTTAACCTGCTGGGGAAGCTTCTCCCCTCCCTCCAGCCTTGGTTGGGAAGCTGCCTCCAGACAGGAAGTGGGGACGGGGGAGTCTCTGTGGTCATTCAGGCTTTGTTGGGCGTGTGGGGCTTGTCAACGCTTGGCCAGGGGCCCAGGCAACTGGGGTGAGGAACTGAGAGTGTTGGGGTGTCAGCCAGTGGAAATGAGGATGGAGGGAAGGAGCATGCGGAGGCCAGGGCAGAGCCAGGGTGGCCCACGGGACGCCTGCGGGGAAGGAGGGCTGATGAAGTCAGGTTCCGATGTGCGGTGTCTGGGCTAAAAGGCAGAGAGCACAGAGGACCCAGTGGAAGGTTCTCAAACAGAGTGCAGAGGGTCGGGGGGCCTGGGTCTCAGTGTCCCTGGCCAGGGCAGCCAGTCTCCAGCAGGGACAGCTCTGAAGGATCCAGCCTGTGCCCGGACAGAGATGACACCCCACCGGTCCCCGCACACCCAGTAAGTTTATGAAGGAAAACACGCATCTTGCCCCGGGATATGACAGCTCTCTTTGGGACTTCAAGTCAGCAAAGCTTCAGTCTGCACATTGCGTGTGAATAAATGTGCAAAGGGAGAGGGGGTCTTGTGTTTCTCTCATTGCCAATCTCATTGTATCAGGACCCTGGGCCCGCCCTCTCGTCTTGCAGGCTGATATCAGACTGGACATCTGCCCATGGCCAGCTGCTGCCTGCCCCCTCCTTATCTGGCCTGTTGTCCAGGACGCGAGGCCGGGGACTGCGGGGGTGTCCCCTGTCACTATCACCGTCCCTGAGGGCTGAGTTTTTCCCTGTCATTCAGCACCAGGAAAGTCATCCGTGGAGGCGAAGCTACCAGTGGTTCCTTTTGCAAAACATCCGTAAAGCTCTAATTTGTCCTGAGCTTTGGATTTTCACTCTTCTTGGCTTTCTAAAGAGGAGTCAGAGGTGTCATTCAGTTTCTTACAGAGACAATCGCGGAAAATGTGTCCACGCTTCCTCTCTTCCCGTTCCGTCTTCTGCAAGAACAATCCCAAGATCTCCACCTATTTCCAGAGAGTTCCTGATCGCCGTGGGAATAGGGTGATGTTTGGGAAAGCATTCTGGTTTCCAGGGCAGTGTGTGTGTGGGGAGGGGCCGTGAGATGTGGCTGGGAACGGGTGTTACAGGAAGGACCACACTGCAGAGGAAGCCGCCACACCTGATAAATGGCTTTGTTGGTTTTTTCTGATGCTATGAGGTGGTTCTCTCCAGCCCCACAGCCATCCGGGCTGCACCCTCTCCTTTCCCTCAGCATGACGGGGCCACAGGGGACTCGAGACCTGGAAGTGGACACCAGACTTGGAGAAGCTCCCTGCCCTGTCCCTGGGACCTCAGGTATCAGGGATGCTCCTTTAGAGGGTCTGTGGGGTCTATGGGGAGAAGGCAGGTCATGTTCTCAAGTGGAGGGGGTCCCGGAACACTGACTTGGGGTCAAACTATTTTGAACTGGTTTGAGTTCAAGCAAATGCATTTGCAAAAATGTGACAGGCAGTCTTGGTATAGAAATAAACATGGGGAAAGCCTAGTAGCTCGGGACCACCCGGCAGACAAGCTCAGCTGACAATAGACACTCGATTCACTTCCTGAGTTGGGGGAGTTGCTTACAATATTCTATAGAGTAAACTTATTCATTGCAAGCTGAAAACAATCATATGGCTTCTTTATAAGCACATGTGTCAGGTGTAATGCCCAAGTTGAGTTATTGCCCAGGGAGTTATTTTTGGCTAGGATTCAAAGGAGGGCCCTCCAGAGTGTGCATGTATTCATTCATTCATTCATTCATTCAAGTATTCACTGAGCTCCTTCTCAGGGATGCTGAAACAGACTGTGATGACACCCTGGAGCCCCTCGTCCTGAGGATGCAGATGGCAGGCAGCTCTCCTTTTCTGAAACCCCCTCAATATTGAGATTCCTTGCAGTTGTGTTTTGAGTGCTTGCTTTATGGTCATCTTCTCTGAGGAGTCAGCGCTCAGCTCAGCACAGAATGATTTCCAAATTTCCATCTTCTTTCACATTTACTTGTGTTGGCTGTAGCCCCCAGCATGTTGAAGCTGAACTTGTTGGCACCTTTCACACACTAGAAGCCGCTGGCTCAGAGTCCAGCGTTTAGCATTCTCCTTGTTCCAGCCTCTCCATCTCTGACCCTATGCTCACCAGGGACCAAGGCATTGCCACGAACCTGCCTCCCTTACCTGGGGTCAGGCTCCGCCTCCAGCTCCCTCAGTCTCTACCACTCATTTCTTTGATTCCAGTTCAGAAATGTCCCCTGGCCCAGCCTGTGGTCTCTTCTCATGGGGATGCAGCCCAGTCTTTGCCTCGGGGCTCCTGGGTGAGGAGTGAGCCCATCAGCCCTGTGTAGGGGAGGATGGCCCAGCCCACTGCACACCTGAGGGATGTCACCAGCCAGGTGAGGCCTCAAGGCAAAGAGGACCTTTCTCCCTGCGCTCATTCTGGCCTTGCAAAAATGGAAGAGTTTTCTCTTCTGTTGCATCTGCTCACAGAGGAGGCCTGAGGACTTGAACTTGCCCCTCTCCATCCCTGAGTCCTGCCCTTCCGGGCCTTGGGGAAGCCCTTGATTGAATTAGGAGGACGTGGGCCACGGCTTTGACTTCTACAGCAGTGTCCAAGAGGGCCACGGGCCCAGATGACCCACCTGCTGGAGCCTGAAAGGGTCACTAGAAGATGACCAGTGGTACTGTGGCCCAGCCATGGTGGGGTGGCCTCTGATCCTCACTCTGGATGGTCCCACCAGGGACCTTTAACCCAACACTGGGCAGCTTTAGACCCTGCAGAGGAGGGATTGGAGGCACAGGGGACCCTGGGAACCCCTGAACGTGCCAAGGTACCAAGCAGGAAAGACGGTGAGGAGGAAACTTGCTGGACAGGGAGGATGGGCTGTGGAGAGGCGGTGGCCTCATGGGGGCCTGCCGTCCCATCAGGGCTCTGAGGATGGCTCTGTGGCAGGCCTGCTGCATGGGATGAGCCAGGGCTGCGGGGAACTCTGGGTCCCCTTCTGCCCACCATCTCTGCCTGGACACCTGACTTCCGGGGGTCTGGAGGAGCAGGTGGCTCAGGGCCCCCAGGGTTCACCCACCACCAGCTCGGTTCTAACTGCTCCACGGCCCCCCAGGTGAGCTTTTTAGGTCAAGGAAGGCAGTCGAGTTTGAAAAGGGCAGAGAAAAGAAGATCTCGTCCTCCTGATGTGAGAATCATGATAGAGACAAGGAAAAGCGTGTGATGAAGATGCAAGGTGAATGGGTGGGTGAATGGGTGGATGAGTTGGAGGGTGAGTGAGTGGGTAAAGAGATGGAACAGGTACCACCAGCTCCATGAGGCTGGCTGTGGTGGGGATATCTTGAGAACTCTGCTTTGGGAACTCATTGTGGCAGCAGTGTACACAATGGTGCAGATGGAGATGGAGAGGAGGGAGGGGGACTTGGAAGCCTATTTCCATATCCCAGATTCATGATATAACTGTGTTCACCCCACGATGGCAAACATGTGAATGGAAACTAGAGAATGAGCCAGGAAGGCATTCTGAAGGAATAAACAGTGACTGATGGTGACTGCAGCCACGAAATTAAAAGACGCTTGCTGCTTGGAAGGAAAGCTCTGTCAAATCTAGACAACATGTTAAAAAGCAGAGACAGCAGTTTGCCAACAAAGGTCCATATAGTCAAAGCTATTGTTTTTTCAGTAGTCATGTATGGATGTGAGAGTTGGACCATAAAGAAGGCTGAGCACCAAAGAACTGATGCTTTCAAACTGTGATGCTGGAGAAGACTCTTGACAGTCCCTTAGATAGCAAGGAGGTCCAACCAGTCCATTCCTAAGGAAATAAACTGTGAATATTCATTGAAAGGTCTGTTGCTGAAGCTGAAGCTCTAATACTTTGGCCACCTGATATGAAGGGCTGACTCATTATTGGAAAAGACCCTGATGCTGGGAAAGATGGAAGGCAGGAGGAGACTGGGATGACAGAGAATGAGATGGTTGGATGGCTTCACTAACTCGATGGACTTGAGTTTGAGCAAGCTCTAGGAGCTGGTGATGGATAGGGAAGCCTGGTGTGCTGCAGTCCATGGGGTCACAAAGAGTCGGACATGACTTAGCGATCGAACACCACCACCACCACTCAATTAGCAGAGCAGAAAGACAAAGCAGGGAGGGTCTGAGCAACTCTGCAAAGGTGACTCCAGGGTTCCAGCTCTGGGATGGGAGCTGCCATTAGCCAGAATAGGGTGATTCAGATGAGAAGCAGGTTTGGGGAAAATGAAAGAGTGTGAGTTCAGACATGCTGAACTTAGTAAACACCTTCTTGTAAGAGTATCACATGTTCTACAAAGTGATCTAAGGCAGTTAACAAAAAGCGACATGCCCCGCAAGCAAAAGCGGTTAGGAAGCTGGGACTACTGGGAGACAGGATGAAGCTTGCAAGGCTTCTGGAAGTCAGCCTAGGAGCCTTTCCTGGCTTGTCAATAGTCAGAACAAAGGGGAGACCCCTCCACCCCACAGGGCTTGTGGGAGGATCAGGGAAACGGTTCATGCTTGGAGCAGCCTTGGACAGGCAGAGAGAGCCTATACATGTTCCCTCTTCCTATTGTTAAATTCTCCTTATATTTTTTATACATGTATTACCCACCTGATAGAGGGTTAAGATTCTTGAGGGGAGGGGCTGTGTCTCATTACGAACTCTCTCTGCCCCCACCCGCAGCTCTAGCATGCAGTCACCCTTCACTGCATGGAGTGGATGAGGCTGGCAGATCACTGCAGAAACGACCTGGAGCCCCTGACGTCCGATCCTTTCTTGCACATCTGCTTCTGGCACAAAAGGGGAGTCCCTGCCGTGATGAGAACTCGGCAGCAGTTCAGCTCCAGAGCAGTCCACACCATTGTCTTCTCCCCCAATGCAGGCGTGCGAGGCTTGGCACGTTTCTGGAAAGAGAAATAAGTGGGAGCTATGTGGGCAGAGCAAGGATTTATAAAGTCTGCCAAAGGTTTTATTTAGTGTGAAATAATTCCTCGCTTTATTTTCTTAAGCTTTTCCTTAGCAGTGAGCACCCAAAGCCATGCTTAACTTAATAATCTATTTGCTTATCATGCACTGTGGTTTCCAGTCCTAAAACCTCCTAGAATTTGAGCTGAAAGTTGTCCGAGGTAAACACAACCCGTGTCATCCTTTCAAAACTGGCCACTTGGGGTTTCAGCTGGTGGATGTGGCATGCGTTTATTATGATTCCTCTTGCTATCCATGTGAGTCTTTTATCACTGAAAATTAGTAAATGTTTGATTGAAAAAGATTTACAGGCCCTTAAAAATGCACCTGGTTCAACAAGGACCTACTGTAGCGCACAGGGAACTCTGTTCACTATTATGTGGCAGCCTGGATGGGAGGGGAGTCTGGGGGAGAACCGATACATGGATATGGTGGCTGTATGGTTCGCCTGAAACTGTCACAATAGTGTTTGTTAATTGGCTATGTGCCAATACAAAGGAAAAAGCTAAAAAAAATGCACCCAGTTCTATTCTTCGGTTACTTGAAGACTGATTTTTGAATAGTAAATGCCTGCAATAATTACCTATTCTTTCCAAAAGTTTTTTGGGGTATATGACTTTTTCTGGGAACTCAGAGGATCCATATTTAACCAAATCTCCACTTCTGTGCGTAGACACGGAGATTCATCTGCCCCCTCCTGCCCAGGAATGAGGCCTGGGTATTACTGCTTGCTCTGCATAGTCCCATGTGACTTTTGATCTTGGGGCCATTGCTAATTTTATGGTTTATTCAACTCGAAGTATCAGACAACTGTGAAGTGCTGACTCAGGAAAGAAAACTAGAGCAGAATGGCCTCTGCTGCCCAGCCACCCTCCTTAACAAGCCTCTCGAGGGATACAAATATTTGCACAGCAAACTGCACCTTCTAAGGCTATGGACTCAAGGGAAATTCTTCTTCTGAGTGCCTGAGATGCTCAGGGATTCTGGCAACCTGCCTGGAAAGGTAGAGGTGGACTATCTATCCTCTTTGACTGGCCTTGAGTTGCTCTGCACACACCAGAGAAAAAACACAGAAAAATATCCCGCTCTCCATGAGAAGCATGTGGATCTGTATTCCTCCTAAAATAATCGAGAGGAGATCTCTGGAGTGAGTTGATACAAATGCATTGCTTGTGTGTGTGTGTGTGTGTGTGTTTGTGTGTTAAATGCACTGCTTCTCCTTTGACCCAAGTTGACTGCATAACTAATCTTAAGTAAGAAGCAGATATCCTAGAGTTTCAAGATCCAGGAGGGTGCTCACAAGTCCACTAGGGTGGCAGAAGGAGCTGAGAATAAGAACTGTTGAAACAGAGAAGAAAGGAACCGAAATGAGCCCAGGAGATGGCTTTATATTCCTTCTGTCTCCTTTAGGAAAGACGGAGAGTGGATCCAAGGACAGAAGTATGGAATTACAGACCTTGGGAGCTTGTTGAATCTCCTCAATATGGAGATGAGAGAGAAGGCATGCAGCCCTGACCTAGGAGCAGAGCAGGGAGCAGACCTTAGTGAGTGTCAGCGAGGACAGGGCCACGCGTTCCTGAAGCTACTCGGAGGTATTTCCCTTGTCCCTGCCAGAGCCATCCAGACTCCTGGTGCCCACGGGAGAGAAGGCTAGGAGAGGGAGCTGGATCTAGGATTTGCCAGGGTTGTCACAGGTACTTTCCCAATTGCAACTGTTGATTGCTCAAAATAATCCTTCAGGGGAGAGTGTGGTTTGTGATTGAGGAAACCTGGCAGGGAGGTTAAGCAACTTGCCCCAGGCTAGCTAGCCTGGGAATAGAAGCCAGGATTTCAATCCAGCCTGAATCCAAAGCCAGCTGGCTTTCAAGGCCTGCCGCGTCGGTGTGCCTCCAAGAGGTTGATCTGCAGCCTTGGGAAGGGTGGCTAGTGGGGTGGCGTTGGGGCCCCTCAGGAAGAGGGTGGATGGGGGCTTGACTTGGGGACAGGCAGTAGAAGGAAGAGCACTTAACACTGGGGAACTGTGTACACACAGGAACTTAACGTCTCAGTTAATTTCCACAAATGCCCTTCAAGGGCCAGAGTATTCCCATTTTGCAGGCACAGAAGTAGCCGTCTTGCCTAAGTTCGCATTAACAGTAGGTCGTGGATCTGGGAACTGTGCTCAGGAATCTGATTCCAAAATCCCTGCTTTTTTAAAAAATTTAATTGAAATATAGTTGATTTACAATATTATGTTAGTTTCAGGTGGACAGCAAAGTGATTCGTTTACACACCTATATATGTGAGTGTGTCTGGAGGTCACGCCTGTGATGTCAGCCTTTGGAGAAAACTAGGGAAAGAAAGCTTGGGCCAAGACAGTTGACGCAGAGAGGGAGGAGAAAGAGGACAGTGCGGATCTCACAGGAAGAAGCCAGCGGTCCCTGGAGACTGGAGCTGGGCAGGCGGCCGTGGCTAGTAACCGCATTTAGGCGGCACTGCCTCTCTGAAGTCAGAGGAAGAATTTGGAGAAACAGAAAATAGGGTTGATAGCAGTGCGACTTCCGAATGCTGCTTTTCCTTCTGGGGCTCTCCTGACCCCATTTAGCACTTTAGACTGTCCAGGGACTTGACTGCGGTAAATCCTGTAGTGGCTCATCGGTAAACAGTTTGCCTGCATCGCAGGAGACCCAGGATGGATCCCTGGCTTGGGAAGGGCCCCTGGAGAAGGGAATGGCAACCCACTCTAGTATTCTTATCTGGCAAATCCCACGGACAGAGGAGCCTGGCAGGCTACAGTCCATGGGGTCGTAAAGAGTTGGATACAAATACATGTACATGCATAAGTGCATATGTGTGTACATCTATATATTTACATTCTCTTCCATTACAGGTTATTATATAGTCCCCCCCCTATTTTTTTGTTCGGTGTTGCAGTATGGCTGTGACTTTTTCCTGCAGCAGACAGAGGGGTCCCCACTCCAGGGACTGGCCCGCCCTTCAATCTGAGGATGGTTCTCGCACAGAAGGGGACTCCTTCTCCTACTCCTTGTCTCTGGAGGGGTGGGGGTCTCCCTGGTTGCTCTGGGTGGGCTCAGTGGTGAACAGGGGAGTCCGAGAGTCCTAAAGACAAATCGAGGGTAGCCTCTATCTAGGCTGTACTTGGACATCTGTCCTCAGAGTAACTCCTGGTTTCGAGACTGGCATGTGATTTAGAAAAGCATGTGAACTGTCAACATCATATAAATTTCCATGCCTTTGAGGGGCCCATAAAAGATTTTCTTGCTGAAGGCTCATGATCTGTGTTACAAGGCAGGTACTGTCCATCCAGCAGGCTATATCTCATGAAATCTTATGAGTCCAGAGGAAAGGGCACCTTCTTAATTTAATTTCTATTGAAACCTAGTTGTACAACGTTGTGTTACTTTCAGTTCAGTTCAGTTCGGTCGCTCAGTCATGTCTGACTCTTGGCAACCCCTGGACTGCAGCACGCCAGGCCTCCCTGTCCATCACCAACTCCCGGAGCTTGCTCAAACTCATGTCCATTGAGTCGATGATGCCATCCAACCATTTCATCCTCTGTTGTCCCCTTCTCCTTCTGCCCTCAAGTCTTTTCCAGTGAGTCAGTTCTTCATATCAGGTGGCCAAAGTATTGGAGTTTCAGCTTCAGCCTCAGTCCTTCCAATGAATATTCATGACTGATGTTAGTTTAACATTCAGTGTTAGTTTCAAGCATACAACAAAACGGTTCAGTTATATATATATATATACATGGAGAAGGAAATGGCAACCCACTCCAGTGTTCTTGCCTGGATAATCCCAGGAATGGGGGAGCCTGGTGGGCTGTCGTCTATGCGGTCGCACAGAGTCGGACACGACTGAAGCGACTTAGCAGCAGCATATATATATATAGTCTTTCTTTTATATTCTTTTCCATTATAAAAGGTATTGAGTGTAGTTCCCTGTGATATACAGTAGGTCCTTGTTGGTTATCTATTGTAAATATCTAAATGTGTATAAGTTAATCCTCAGTTCTTAATTTATCTTCCCCCTTTCCATTTTGGTAGCTAGGAGTCTGTTTTCTGTCTGGGAGTTTATTTCTGGTTTGTAACTCATTTCACTTGTATCCTCCTTTAGATTCCACATATAAGAAGTATGGAAGAGCATCTTTTAAGCCACAGAGCCGGGGACCACGTGCACTTTTCAGTTTCTCCAGGTGCTGGAATGTCATGGATTCTTGGGTTCAAGTTCCCAGCACAGAGGAACTTAGAAAGCTGTAGGTCGACTGAGCTGAGAGCTGGACTGGAGCCTCGGAGTGTAGAGGAGGGGAAGGGAGAACCAGTGTCAGTGTAGACATCAAGGCCTGGGACCCTCCCCAGGGGGTGGCGACAGTGCTGGGCTCATGTAGGGATGGGTGGTCCATGGCAGAGCATCGTTGAAGGCCGCAAGGCCAGGAGAGATTCAGGTGCACACCCAGGCTCCAGGGGCCCAGGCTCCAGGAAGGTGGAACCACAGGTGATGAGACTGGGTTCCAGGCCACGGCCTTGGACCCTGAGGGACAGTTCTCTGTCCTCTCGCTTAAAAGCAAGGGGTTCGCTTCTTCTCTGGCTCCACTTTAAGAGTCTAGAAGACAAGCCAGCTTTCTCTGGAACTTCATGAATAATGCAAATTGTCTCATGCTGTTTCTGTGAGGATATCAGACCTTGGAGAGTAGATAATGGAATATGATTTGAATTGTCTGTTTTTTTTCTTAGCACTTACTGGCTTTTTGGCTAATATCAGATGTTCATTTCTTACTTGAAGCTGAAAGGACTCTGGGTTTGGATATTTTTAACTGACGTTTCACTGGACACTTTCAGGTGTCAAAATGAAACAGAATTAACCTTTCTGTCCTATTCACACATTATAATTACTACCACATTCTAAGAGTTTATGTACACTGCTGCATGACCACTTCGAGAAGGTCTGAAGCAAATGGTTGAAAAAATACATTCTGCATCAGGTCTGTCAACTGGCCAGTATTTTCCTATTACAAGTAGTAATGACATGTGCCACTACTAAAGCAAACCTGACCTTTTAAAGGAAGGCCCAATCAAATGTCACATCCAGTATTCCAAAATGGCCTTGTAAAAACGCGTTCTCACACCAAAAGCAATCTTAGGAGAAGCCATTTCCCAGGAAAAGCCAACTCCAGATCCCATGAAACCTTGGTGGGATTTAGTTTCCTCTATCAGATTACACCCTGAGCTTCCAAGGGGATTACAGATTACAAAGCAAAGGGAAGGCCTTTTCTTAGTTGGAAGAAAAACAAATAAAATATGCAAGATGTTTACATTTCCAACAGCTCAAGTATGTATATATACACATGTATATATACACATCCCCCACACCACCAAGAATATGAAGTTTTTATGAACGCCTGCAGCCCTCTCTGTTTTCTGCATACCAGCCTTTAGTGTAAAAATCTGGTTGCATCTGTAGCAGTTCAGCAATGGAGAAGCACAAAGGCCCCTGAAGTCTCTCTGCCTCCTGGAAGCCTGTCCCTGCTCCCTGGGAGTGACCGCGACCTCTTTCTGTGTCCCGCCACCCGCCCTATATAAGGGTCCTCTTTGGCTCTCCCTCACTTTCCTGCCCCAGAAATGCATGATTGACTGGTGGATATACCACGTGGTAGATATACCACGTGAAAGCAGGCATGTCTAGGAAAACAAAGCAAGTAGATGTTTTCCAAAGCGGTGGTCTCAACCATCCTCTGAAGACAATGACGCTGATGGACATTTGCATCACAGGTTCGGCTTCACGGAGTGAGCTCGGGTCCACCGTGGTCTCCCAGTCTTCACTGAAGTCTGATCTCTCAAAGATTCTGAGACCAGTTGTCCTCAGTGTTGGATATGAAGGGAAATGCGACTTCAATCTGTGGACCCCAGGAGATGTGGACTAGGGACCTGTTTCCTAAAACTTCTTTCCTATGGATTTGTGGCTTCCCTCGAGCTCAGTCGGTAAAGAATCTGCCTACAATGCAGAAGATCCCGGGTTTGGTCCCTGGGTTGGGAAGATCCCCTGGAGAAGGAAATGGCAGCCCACTTCAGTAATCTTGCCTGGAGAATCCCATGGGCGGAGAAGCCTGGTGGGTTATATATAGTCCATGGGGTTGAGAAGAGTCGGACACGACTTGGGGACTAAACTACCACCATCACCATGGGTTTGGGAGTTGCTGCCCATCCACCTCCTGCCCACCATCTCCCCCTGGGATTCTGGGCCCCTGAGCACTACTTCCTCCCACCCTCCGTCTTCTGTAGGACTGATCCTCCGTCCTGCCTCCCACCTCTCTGGTTATTCTGTTCTGCTGATGCTCTGGCTAGTGGGAGACTATGTTTGCTGTTGCCCCAGTCAAAACAGGTTTCATCCGGATGAGGGAAGCCATCTACTCTGCCTGCTCTACCAGCCCCAGCGGAACTCAGCGCCATCCCCACCGTGTACTTTGCTTTGAGTCACAGAAGTGTCAGTGATTTGAATGCACTTAAATGTTAGGTACTTTAAAGGTCAGATGTTGGGGGGGGGGGTGGGAGGGAGGGAGGTCCCAGAGGGAGGAGACATATGTGCTGTGTGCTGTGCTGAGTCGCTCAGTCGTGTCCGACTCTTTGCAACCCCATGGACTATGGCCCGCCAGGCTCCTCTGTCCATGGGATTCTCCAGGCAAGAACACTGGAGTGGGTTACCATGCCCTCCTCCAGGGGATCTTCCCAACCCAGGGATCGAAGCCAGGTCTCCTACATTGCAAGTGGATTCTTTACCAGCTGAGCTACCAGGGAAGCCCAGATATAGGTATACAAATGGCTAATTCATGCTGTTGCACAGCAGAAACTAACACGACATTTTAAACCAAAAATACTCAAATTTAAAAAATTAAAAACAATCTAGGAATTCATCTTCTCACACTAGTCTGTGACTATCTTGAGGGCACTGAATTCTGTAACATTTTGTATCTTGCCTAGTGAGCATATGATTATAATATTTGCTTGGCCTTTATTTGGTGAATAAATGAAGGAAAATGTCAGGTGTGCATGACTGAACCTCATTCACAACTCTCAAAAACGTGGGACCATTTCTGTCCTGTCAGTTACAGGTGTAACAACACCCAGACCCTAAGACTGTTCTGATGATGAAATGAGATCACAGGGGCACAGTCTTGCCGGCTAAGTACTCAGAAAATGTCAGCTTCCTCCCCCTGCTTTTTTCAGCATCTCTGTCTTTATAGACAGCGTTTCACTATCAACTGCGGCTGAGCATCTTACCTACAGGAGAGGGATGATGTCCTCTGCATCCTGGCCTCTCCATCCTCTCCAGCCAGGACTCCAAGCACAATTTCAGGTGCATGAGGAAGCACTTGATTTTTCTGAGCCAGCTCCAGCTCTTCTCTCGGGGGCGGTGGGGGCAGGAGGGAGGCCCCACCTTGTCACTCTGAGCCTCACTTCTCAGGGTTCCACACTGGGGCCTGGGCCACCATGAGCATCTGTCCAGTTGCCCAGGGGCTGGGCTTCATCTTGGGTCTGCCTCTCCCACTCCGTGGGTTGGGCTATGACCGTGACCATGGCCTGGAACCATGGAGATGAGCCCCAATAGGTCATTGTCATTCTCCAGAGCCCTCTAGGGCTTGACCTCCACAGGGGAGGGAAGCACAAATAACACCATGCATGCTCACCTGCCAGACACAGCATCTGTTGGCGGAAACAAGATCCATCCTGTCCTTGGGACTGGCCAGGGTCAGAGCAGCAGGTGTGTCTTTAGCCACAGTGAGAAATGACATTTATACACATATATACACACAGCACACACACCTGGAACAAGCATCATATAAAAGAGCACACAAGATGTATCCTGATATTTTCGATTATTTTCATTCCACTCTGGGCTAGTTTAGTTTGTTTCGGTTTTTTTTTTATGTTGGTACTGGCTCTCTCCATTGATTTCATATCAATTTAGGCTAGTGACTGAGCTTTATTTGCAAAACAAAGTCTTAGGCAATTACCCCCAGGATTAGAGGGAGACATTCAGCCCAGCTTGATGGGCATGAGGTGAGGGTTCACAGGTGGCTGGGTTCATGCTAAGGTAGCCACAGTGGGGCTGGGACTAGGCTGAGACAAGAAAGATGCCCAATAGGCAGGCACAATATTTAAAGAGGCACCCAGTGTCCATGCCTGAGAGCATCGCTTTAAATTCTGCAACCCAGCCACCTCCCTCAACTCACCTAGACCAGTCCTGGTCCCTACGTAGTAGAAAAGAAAGTGAAGTGAAAGTGTTAGTCGTTCAGTTGTGTCCAACTCTTTGCAACCCCATGGACTATTAGTCTGCCAGTCTCCTCTCTCCATGGAATTCTCCAGGCAAGAATACTGGAGCGGGTTGCCATGCCCTTCTCCCGGGGAATCTTCCCGACCCAGGGATCAAATCCAGGTCTCCTGCGTTGCAGGCAGGTTCTTTATCATCTGAGCCACCAGGGAAGGCCTCCATGGTAGAGTAAGCCCATTTTTCAGATGAGAACTCTGTGGCCGAGGGGGCCGAGACTGTGAGAGAGGCCACAGTGGCTGAGATAGTACATCAGCCTGACCTGACTGACCTAAGACAGAGCTGCTCCCGGGTGTGGCGTGTCCTCTGCCCAGCCCTGTGGGGAAGGTGAGGCCCACACACTCACAGTGGGACAGTCAACTTGGGCAGAGATTCAGCTTATGAGAAACCAAAGGAAACAGCTTCTGAACAATGCGGTGGCATGCAATAGAGGATCCTGACTAGCAGATTAAGTTTCTGAGGATGGGATGGGGTGTCTTGGTTTGGCGGTTTCTTAGACCACACATGCTATTCCACAACCTCGGGCTGGGCTGGCTTAGCCCTTCCTGCTTATGACTGGATCCCTTCCCAGCTGCTGGGAGCCAGCTGAGTGAGCCGGGGCGGGTGTGCAGAGGAGGGGAGCCTCTGCAGCAGGGATGCAGCCAGTGTCCATGGAGGATGTTCTTCCCAGTGACATAGCACGTGTCACCACTGGGCCTCCTGCCCCCAAGGCTGCTTCTCTGCCAGGTACCTTCTCCCCCAGGGTCTCCTCTCTGATCTCAGTCCCTCTTCCTTCCTGACCTCTTTTCATCCTGCTGCAGACAAGCCTCAGATGCCATCTCAGGAAGCTTCCCTTCCCAAGTGTCAACCCTTGCCCCCTAATTGGGAGTGGAGTCTGTCTGCCATGGACAGATGCTGGCCGATGGTGGCTAAAAGAGCCTGAACATCCCATCTGGCTACGGGACTTTGATGAGCTCCCGTGGGAGTCATGACTTAATCACAAAGTCAAGGCACAGTTCTCCTCATTCAGTCCTTCGGTTTCTCTGAGAAAGGACCAGAGACGCTAATGTATGTGGTTGTTGTTGCTGTCTTCCGTCACTAAGTCATGTCTGACTCTTTGCACCCTCATGGATTGTAGCCCACCAGACTTTCCTGTTCACACTACCTCCGAGAGTTTGCTCAGATTCATGTTCATTGAGTCAGTGATGATATCTAACCATCACTTCCTCTGTCATCCCCTTCTCCTCCTGCCCTCTATCTTTCCCAGCATCAGGGTCTTTTCCAACGAGTCGGCTCTTTGCATCAGGTGGCCAAAGTATTGGAACTTCAGCTTCAGCATCAGTCCTTCCAGTGAATATTCAGAGTTGATTTCCTTTAGGATTGACTGGTTTGATCTTGCAGAGTGGACACCTCCCACAATTCCCATCCTGGCCCAGTGTTACAGGGTAAGCAGGCTTGCAAAAAATATTGTTGAAGTACTAAAGAGCCCACATAAGAACCAATCCAATTAAGAAAGTCCAGTGGTAACTGAGAAAGTTGGTACAGAGGAGTCTGCAGAGAAACTTAAATTTAAGCTCAAGAGGAGAGGGTCTGTTTGCTTCAGCTTAGTGGTCAAGCTTTAGAGAGAACAGAGCCTTGATCCAACTCCTGGTCAATTGCTGAAACCTTCGTTTCCTCATCTGTGCAATGGGGACAATACGGCATTGGCCTCCAAGGTGAGTTTTGAAGATTTAATGAAGCAGTGAGTGCAAGACCCATTCATAATGACAAACGTTGGCAGCTAGTTCGGAAACTTGGGCTTAACTGTGTCCTTGGCAGAAGGTGGCCAGCCACTCACATTCCCTTACAGAGTCAGGAACAGAGCTGACCAGGGCTCCCTGTTGGTGACCCTTCCTTCCCTGGAAGGAGGCTCTTGAAGCCCAGGCAGTGGGCTGTGGACCAGTGACCTTCTCTGAAGGTCAACCCATTCTGACTCTGCCAGTGGCCATGGCTCGACCTTGACAACTTGAAGATCTAGGTAGGGGTTCTAATACCAGAACTGCTTTTTTTCTGACTCTAGAATTTTTTAACCCTTTACAATCCAAGGTGGTCTTTAAAGACTGGGAAGATGTGCTTCTTCATATAATTTCTATTCAAGGAGCCATAAATGAAAATCAGACACATTTTCTCTTTCTTTTTTTTTAAAGTTTATTTTATTTAAAATAATTGACTTACAGTGCTATGTTGATTTCTACTATACAGCAAAGTGAATCAATTATACAGATGTATATATTCTTTTTTCATATTCTTTTCCACCATGGTTTATCAGAGGATATTGAATATAGTACCCTGCACTATAGAGTAGGGCCTTGTTTATCCACTCTATATCTAATAATTTTTAATTTTTCAAATTCTGTCTTGATTGCCCTTGATTACCAGTGTCATTCTTGCTTTGGGTAAAAAATTTAGAAAGAGAAAGTAAACAAACATTTATGTACACAACACAGGTAAAGAGACATCAGCTATGGTCCTCCATTAACAAGAGGACGACACTGTTAATATTTAGTCTTACTGCAATCTGTCTTCCCGGATAGCTCAGTTGGTACAGAACCCACCTGAAAAGCAGGAGACTCCGGTTGATTCCTGGGTTGGGGAGATCTGCTGGAGAAGGGATAGGCTGCCCACTCCAGGATTCTTGGGCTTCCCTTGTGGCTCAGCTGGTAAAGAAACTGCCTGCAATGCAGGAGACCTGGGTTTGACCCCTGGGTTGGGATGACCCCATGAAGAAGGGAAAGGCTACCCACTCCAGTATTCTGGCCTGGAGAATTCCATGGACTTTATAGTCCATGAGGTCACAAAGAGTTGAACACGACTGATTGACTTTCACTTTCACTGCAGACTGTCTTGTTGAATACATTTTCCTGACATAAATGAGATTGCTATGTAGTATTTTTTAATCATTTTTGGTTGTTGTTGAAAATTACAACATAAACTTTTTTTCTGATCTTAAAGATGTTTCATAAACAAACTAAAGACTGGACGACATACCACTGCCTGCTTGCATCCTGATCTACTTACCCTGCTCCCTGATGTTGGACACATAGATCGAATTTAAAACCTTAAATACTGACATGGTTGATGCTAGGTGGTAGTGGTGGTTTGGTCACTCAGTCGTGTCCGGCTCTTCTGCGACTCCATGGACTGTAGCCCGTCAGCCTCCTCTGCCCATGGGGTTTCCCAGGCAAGAATACTGGAGTGGGTTGCCATTTCCTTCTCCATAACATTAGGAGCACATTTTATATCAAATTCTCCTAATATGTTCCTTGAAAAACATTTTAATTAGGTCTGATGCTGCTAATAAGGGAGAAATAGGAAATTTATGATCCTTCCAGAGAAAATGCCTGTTCACACGTTGGCCTGTGTCCATTGGCCCGTGTGTGGCCACCTGCATGGTGGCTTCCTGGACTCTTCTGGTGTTTGCTGTAGAGTTTCCACGTGGAGGGAAAATGCTGATGCATCAAACTGTGGAAAGTTGTGGACTCTTAATGACAATCACAGTCCAGCACCGTAGGTTGCTCTGTTAATCCTCATACAGCCCTGTGAGATGCGTGTGGTTATCACTTTCACAGATGAGCAAAGAGAAGATCAGAGACATCTGACAACTCACCCCAAGTTGCAAAGCTGGAAGCAGAAGTAACTTCAACTCACAGCGCGGCTCATGCATTCCCAGGGAAATCACCTAAGAAAAGGATGGAGCTTGTGGTATTCATCTAATCATCTCATTTGATGAGGGATCTGGGAAGCAAAAAATAAAGATGTGTTCATAGTTTTGTTTATGGGGCTTGATAAGAACAAAGATGCAAGTTTTTCCTAGCTTTTCTGCACTCATTCATTCTTCTTGGCAATGATTCATTTTGTTGTTTGGATGTTGATGGATGGTTCAGCTTCCTCCAGGTACCAGGCTGGGAACAGAGTGGGGATGGAAGTAGACTTCCAGGGGCTTTGTGAAGGGGCAGAAATTGGATCATGTCACACACGTGGGTGTGTGCACGTGCACAGACACACACAGACACACACACATACACTGTACTAGGGATTGCTGTTCTGAGAAGCAAACTCCTTCCTGAGGACTCCAGGAAGAGTTTCCCAGGAAAGAAATATTTACTGAAACCTGAAAGAGCGGGAATGAGCCAGAGGAGAATGAAGAGGTCACTCCAGCAGCAGCAGCAGCAGCAGCAGTGTGCATGGAAACCATAGCCAGAAGAGCCGGGTCAGTAAGCCACAGCCAGTGGCCCAGTATGTCCCTCCCTGCTTTTGACAATAAAGCTTTATTGGAACACAGCCTCACCCATGTGCTCATGTATTATCCGTGGCTGCTTTTTTGCTAGAATCGCAAAGTTGAATCGGTATAACAGAGACCCTGTGGGCCACTGAAATGGAAATGTTTATTATCTGGCCCTTTAGAGACAAAGCTTGATGAATCAGCTCTGGGAGCGTGGGACAACGTGGTGAGGACCTGGTGATCGAGGGGCCGCAATGGGGCCGCAGCAGAAGAGGGAGCCTCAGAGACCATCCGAGGGGGTCTGGTCCTTTCCTGAGCCCAAGAGGGAGACAGGGAAGGTTCTGAGCAGAGCAGGAGGGGATTCGATTTATGATTTTAAAAGACCGTACTTTTCACATAATAGTCACTCTAGGCTGCTCTTTTTGATTTACAGCAGTTGTTCTGTGTCTCTGGAGAATCCTGACTAATATGTATTTTCATCCATGGCCACCTTCCTCAGTTAACTCTCTGCATCGCCATTCTCTTAATGCTTTCTCTTAAATTGACAGACTTGCTCGTGTCTGTTATAAAGGGAACTTGGTACCCCTGCTTGAAACCGAGCCCTATCACTTGCCCCAAATGAAAGCTAAGAACGTCGTCCCCTTTGGGCATCATGCTCGGGCTCAGCCTTGGGGACCTGATCGCTTTCTCTGGTGAACAGGAAGGTAAGTGAGCCCTGGGTTTTCAAGGCAGACGAGCAACAAAGACAGACGTGAAGGCAGTCGAGGTTCGCCACCTGATTTATGATTTGATGCCTCTGCTTGACCCCCCAGCCTGTAGACACAGGGCAGGTCCTCCTACCCCTACCCTCTGTGAGCTGACCCTCAAGGATGGAGGTTGGGAGAAGGACAGGCAGTGGTTCCTAAACTTTCTTTAAAGACAAATCACAGGAGCTGCTGCTGCTGCTAAGTCGCTTCAGTCATATCTGACTCTGTGAGACTGCACAGACGGCAGCCCACCAGGCTCCGCCGTCCCTGGGATTCTCCAGGCGAGAACACTGGAGTGGGTTGCCATTGCCTTTTCCAATGCGTGAAAGTGAAGTTGCTCTGTTGTGTCTGACTCCTAGCGACCCCACAGACGGCAGCCCACCAGGCTCCTCCGTCCATGGGCTTTCCCAGGCAAGAGTACTGGAGTGGGGTGCCGTCGCTTTCTCCAATCACAGGAGAGTTGGCTAGAAAGATGGTCTGTGGGACTCCCATCCTCAGAGATCCTGGTCTGGGGGGAGATTGGGAGCTGACCAAGTTGGCAGGCGTCCGGCTTGCTCTGGGGCGAGCGGCTGGCAACTGCACTCAGGGAAGCCAGGCTGGGGGACGATCCATGAAGGGGTTGCACCGACCGCAGTCCTGGAGGAAGGGCCTCCCGCCCAACAACAATAAATTGCTCTCAACCCACCTGAGACAGCGCCTGGCTTCGTTCATAAGGATGTGGTTTGGAAAAGTCATCTAGATGCTGGAAACGTGCAAGCGATTCCGTCCCCTTATAAGCGTGATTTTGGTTTGAGGCACTTTATTGCCAAATTCCTGGAATGAGATATTGTTAGATATTTACTTAGGAAAAGCAAGAGTTCAGTAAAACATAAAATGGGCTGGAACTGCTTGTAGGGAAGAGGAGTATATGCCCTCTGACTCCTGGGATACCCGCTCTGCTCAGGCAGTGAGAACCCAGCCGTTCCCTGTTTCTCGGGGGGGCCTGAGCTGTGGTTCGTTTCACCCCCTGTAGTGGGCTGGATGCTGGCCTGAAGGTGATGTAGCCACATCCTGATCCCAGAAACCCGAGTATTACCGGGTATGCTAAAGGTAGGATTGAATGGAGGCTCATGAGAAGAGAAGATTGTCCTGGCTTGCCCAGATAGGCCCTAAATCTGATGACATGTCCCCCTGAGAATAAAGGAGAGGGAGACTACATAGCAGAAGGGGAAGAGGCCAGATGAGGATGAAGGCAGGGACTGGAATGATGCTGCACCCAGCAGAGAAGGCCCAGGGCCCCTGGAAGCTGGGAGAGGCAAGGAAGGATTCTAGGAGGGTGCCCAGCCCTGCCAACACATTGAGCTCAGCCTTCTGGCCTCCAGGACCGTGAGAGAGTACGTTTGTTTCTGCTGCTGTGAGCCATCAGAGTTGTGGCAGTTTGTTACGGCAGCCTCAGAAAACCGATCCAGTCCCCATAGCAGAACTCAGGCCTGAGACTCGAAGTGCTGTCTCCCCAACTCTCTGTGAGCAAGGCTGAGCTCTTGATTTCCCGCAAGGATGCTCAGATTGAAAACCTGTTACTCATGGAATACGGACACACACACACACAACTTTGCCACAAAGATGTGATTGTTCTGTGCTCTCACCCAGCAGGTTTGACTGAACAGGTAACCCATCCTGTGCTTCTCTGTGACTGACCAGCCATGGACCACTCTCCGCATCCCCCACCCTAACCCCTGGGAACACACACGCCTGCAGGCATCGTTCTTTCCAGGCTCTGAGGGGCATCTGGGGCCAGGAGATGGGCACAGTGACAGCAAAGGTCCAGAGTGGTACCGCCCAACAGATATGCTGACCGAGCCACACACACAACCTTAAACTGTACAGAATCTATGTTTTAAAAGCTTTGTAAAAGATGTAATTCATTTTAATATTATATTCTATTTAGCTCAGTATATCCAAAATATTATTATTTCAACAAGGACTTTATCTAAAAATTGTTGTTGTTGTTGTTTAGTCATTAAGTTGTGTCTGACTCTTTGTGACCCCATGGACTGCAGCCAGCCAGGCTCCTCTCTCTGTCCATGGGACTCTCCAGGCAAGAATACTGCAGTGGTTGCCATTTCCTCCTCCAGGGGATCTTCCTGACCCAGGGATCAAACCCGAGTCACTTGCATTGGCAGGCAGATTCTTTACCACTGAGCCACCTGAGAAGCCTATTATGTAAAAATTATCAGTGAAATACTTTGCGTTTTTTTGTATGAAGTCTTTGAAACTTGGTGTGGATTTTACATTGGGTTTCCCTAGTCGCTAAGATGGTAAAGCGTTTGCCTGCAATGTGGGAGACCCAGGTTCAATCCCTGGGTTGGGAAAATCCCCTGGAAAAGAAAATGGCAACCCACTCCAGTATTCTTGCCTGGAAACCTCCATGGACTGAGGAGCCTAGTAGGCTACAGTCCATGGGGTCGCAGAGAGTTGGACACGACTGAGTGACTTCACTTTTCTTTCACTTTTACATTGAGAGTATGTCTCAGTTTGCACAGAGCACATTTTAAGCGCTCAGTAACCATATGACTAGTGGCTTCTGAACCAAATGGTGCGAGGTTTAGAGCTCAGGCAGCTGCCAAGTGGACCAGAGGCCTCTCTGATCACTCTTATACCCCTCAATTTCTGCTGTTTCATCCATGTGGCCCCTGAGAGTGATCCGTTGCAAGTATTTCCACGGGAGCTCATCTTCCTGTGCATTTATGTGTGATTGTGCTTTGGGGCTGGGGCCATGGAAAGGCAAAGAGAAGAAGACCTTCCTGAGACACTCACAACCTGAGCGAGAGGGCAAGGTGGACACAAAAGTTAAAACGAAGATCGTGGTCCAGAGACCTGAGCATCTTCTCTGAGTGCATCCCTGGGGCTACAAGATGGGAAGTGGGCTGAGGTCCTGAGTTCTTCTTTATGTTTTAGTAGTTTAATTATTTTTTAATTGGGGGATAATTGCTTTACAATGCTGTGTTGGGCTTCCCTGATGGTTCAGATGGTAAAAAAAATAAAAAATCTGCCTGCAATGTGGGAGACCTGGTTTCGATCCCTGGGTTGGGAGGATCCCCTGGAGAAGAGGGATGGCAACCCACTTCAGTATTCTCGCCTGGAGAATGCCCACAGAAGAGGAGCCTGGCAGGCTACAGTCCATGAGGTCACAAAGAGATGGACACGACTGAGCCAGTAAGCACAGCACGTTGTATTAATTTCTGCTGTACACTGGCGTGACTCAGCTACAAGGACGCTTACATCCCCTGCCTCCTGAGCCTCCCTCCCACGCCCTCATCCCACACTGGCATATACACTCCGCCATGTGTAACACAGATGGCTAGTGGGAGGCTGCCGTCCAGCACAGGGCGCTCAGCTCATGCTCTGTGACGAGGTCCTAAGTTCTCGAATCGTGGCATCTTCTAGAATGAGATCTCTCCTACGGCATCAGCTCTTGAAATCACTGGGTATCTCAGCCGTGAAGTATCTTTAGAGAGACGATGGGAAGGGAAATTGGTTTACTCCATTTAGAATGGAAAGTTAATTGCTTTTGGGAAAGCTGTTTTCAGCCAAATGAGGACCACACAGAGTTAAAAAAAAAAAAGCCTTGCCCTCGATGGGAGTTTGGCCAAGAGTGACAATAGCTGTCTGCTTTCCTGAGTCTGATGGGCATTGAGGGCGACCCAAGGAGGGCCCATTGTTTCTACTGACAGCTTAACAGCAGGCCCAAGGAAGAAGAGGTTGCGATGGCGGTGGGAAGCCGTGAATTCTTAATCCATCACAGAAACTTCAGGGGAGCCAGGCGCCGAGGAGGCCAGACTAAAGCCTTAATTGCTGGGTAATTCGCTGTCTTGGGCTGCCCATGTCTGCGCCCCCGTGATGCCTGAGCAGCAACGGCTGTGGGCAGGGGCCGCCCACTGGAGGGTGTGGTGGCACCGTTCCCGGGAGAGGTGGGAAATATGATGGATATTCACCTGTCCACAGTGCTTGTCTCATTTATTCAAATTAACTGGGACTCAGGGCTGGAAAGAAATGGATCTGAACTCAGACAAAGATGAATTGCAGTAAAAATGGAAATTACAACCTAGAAAACTATTATCATCAGGCCCTCAGGATGTTATTAGCTAATCATGGTTACGATATTCGACTTTTGAAAGTGTTGCTTTGATTGAATTTTCACCTTGTATCCGTAAGGACTTGTCAGGATGCGTGCTTAGTGATGCGGGGAGGGAGGAACGTAGAATGTGATGAGCTGTTTCACACCCTTCTCTTTTCTCTAATGTGTTCATTCTGTTGCTCAAGTATATAGATTTCTCACAGCTGACAATGCTTAAGGTCATAATATTAGACCCAAGTAGCAAGTCACCGCCCAAGACCAAGGGCAAGCATTACTCAGATCTCTCAGGGTCTCATACCAGGTGGAGATGCTGATGCCCTTTGGGTGTCAGGCAGTGGGTACCAGCCTAGGAAAGGAACACCCTGATCATTAGCTTGGAGGCCCCAGCAGCTGTACCAGCATCCTTATCTTGTAAACACCCTGGGTTTTGCTGGTACTGGGCTTTTCTCTTTGGTGACATCTTTAGCATGTTGGCTCAGGGCACCTACCACTATTTTTATTCTTGCCACCCCCATCATATCAGAACTGATCCTAACCCATGTCTTGCCTGTGACTCCAGCACTGGGTTTTGGCAGGAGCCTAATGGTCAAGCTAATAACACAGAGTGTGGGGGGTCAGAGTCCCAGGGACAGCTCTCAAGCATGGGGAAAGGAGCCCATGGACAAACCCTTTGCCTGACTCTCAGAAGGATGATTCCGAGAGACATTCTGTGCTCTTCTCAGAGAGCCCCCTGCAGGACCGAGGCCCCGTCCTGCTTTCTGAGTGGACATCTTAGTAACACACCTTTTATGCTGATTTTCCTTCGGTTCCTTATTCACTCCCTGGTTCTTCACTCCAGCTCCTTTTTTCCCCTGAAAATCTTGTTGCCCAAGAACACTTTTTTCTGATCTCTGCTTTTGGGGGTTGTAGAGGGGATGCAGAAGCCAGGTCAAGCACCTGCTAAATCCAGTCTCATGAAGACAGTTATAGCCCATACTCATAGCAGACTTCCAAGATGCCAGGGGCTGTGCAGATACTTTGTGTGAATATTGTCTTTAATTCTCTCCAGCGAGTTACATGGTAGAACTACCTTTATGCCCATTTTACAGATAAAGATACTGAACCACAGAGAGGCAATAGAACCTACCTGATGGAGTGACACAGCTTAGATGGGATGCAACTAGGATTTTTCATTCAAGTAGGCAGAATTCAGTGTTGCTACAGAAAACACTGCCTCCACAATTAATTAATTGACTGAGATAAATGAATTTGCCTGGTGCTCTGTGAACCCCGGCGTGTGCTTCTCTGAATGCCTAGTGGGTCTCTGAGATGCTGCTATTCTGCCCCTGCCTGGAGATAATGTGGAGAGGAAACAGGGAGCCAGGGGTGGACCAAAATTAATACGGAGGCAGGAGCGGCTGGTTTGATGCCCTTAGTCCTGTCATTGTTTAGAATAATTGGAAATGGATTGAAACCCAGAATGCCTGGACTTGCCGTATCAGGGACTTCCTCGGTCAGTGGCATGGTAAAGGCCCTCCTGCCTTCCCTCCATGTGATTTGATGATGCTGATAAAATCATTTATCATCAGGCAAACTGTGCTGACTGCCTTATTAGAGAAGATGACTGCAGGTTCTAAATTTGGCAGAGCCTGGCAGGCTTTAATTAGGGCTTCAGAATCTGGGCTGGTGGGATGGGACTCCTGAGCCTTTAACTCCTCCCTCCCCTTACACCATCATAGAGATACAGAAAGCGGGAGAAATGCTGTATCTTTGCTGGAAAGTAGAAAGGCTGCCATCAACAGGCTGGAACCTTAAGGAGCATCGGCAGATCAGCAGCACTGAGGTGTCTATGACCTCATGAAGCAGAATTCCCACCAGGCATCCTCTGAACACTGAAAATATTGCGTCTACCTTAAAGTCTATATTTATTCCGCAGTGTCTCTCCGAGTTTTGTGCAAAGAATCCACCTGCCAATGCAGGTGATGCGGGCTTGTTGTCTGAGTTGGGAAGATCCCCGGGAGGAGGAAATGGCAACCCGCTCCAGTAGTCTTGCCTGGAGAATCCCATGAACAGAGGAGCCTGGCGGGCTACAGTCCATGGGGTCACACAGAACTGGACACCACTGAGCAACTGAGCGCGAGTGTTTCTCTAAGCTTAGCCTGAGCGGCAGCATGGTCATTTGAATGTGATTGTGACTCATCTCAGGAGTTTTGCACCGAATCCCAGCAGCCTTGACGGGGAGGACAGGAATCAGCATTTCCCTTAAGCTCTGGGGTTCTCTGCACACACGGGAAGCCTAAGGAACCTGGCGCACAGGCTTTTTTATCCCGAGCTGATGGAGAATGTGCAACCTGGAACCCGGGGTTTTGGAGAATGGAGGCTGCCTGAGGCCACAGTTCCAGCTTCTCCATTTCCTTGTCACTAGTGATCAGAACGTGGTGATGACTTACAGCATTTCCGGGCTTCTCTGCGATCTCGTCTCTTTCCTGGCTGAGGTTCTTGGACCGCCAGCATTTGGCAAGGGCGTGTGGCGCTGGCATCCTCTGGGCTGGGGTTACCAGGCCTGCCCCTGTTGGTTTTCCAAACCTCGGGACCTGGTTCCAGGCAGGTGGGAGCTGCCTGTGCCGGGTCCCTATCTGCGCCTGGTGTTTCTCGGCTGTGAAGCGGGGCTTGTACAAATAGTCTGGAGGGAAAGGTTTAATTAAAGCGGGCTTGGTTGTTGGCAAGAATAAGCAAAAATGAGCGCTTCCAAAAGGGACTGTGCATCCCCCCAGGCCCTCCTTGTGGCCCAGTTCCCAGCAAACCTTAAAGTTTGGGCTTAAAGTGGGAGGTGATGTCTTCCTCTAAAAAGAACGGTTTTGTCAGTGGGCCAAGGGCAGGTCAGCGTCAAGGTCATCAGGGTCTGGTTTACAACCCGCAGGTGAAGACGTGCGGTGACGAGGAGGCCTGGCTGGCCTGAGTCTGGAGCCAGAGGCCAGGCCTTCAGCCCAGGGCAGTGGGGACGAGTCAGGGTCAAAGTCAGACGACCCCGGGCTGGTACCACGGGCACAAGAGGGTGAAACAGGGAGCTGGGTGGCGCAAGACTGCCGGCGACCTGTGCTGGTCAGATTTTTGGGCCTCAGGAGAAAAACCATCTTGAGTTGGCTTAAAAAACAAAAAAAGAGGATATATTTTTACTAGGCTATAAGGCTATCCCAAGGACCCCAAGGCAGGATGAGCCAGGGCTTGTGGGTCAGGGGTGAGAACCAGGAGCAGGAGGACTCTCCTCGCTGTCTCTTCTGTCTGTCCGTCTGCCTCTGTGTGCGACTGTCTCTGTCTGGCTCTGCATGCGAACCTCTGTGTGTCCCTGTGTTTCTGTCTGGGTCTGTCTGTCTGCCTCTGGGTCTGTATCTCTGCGTGTGTCTGTGTCTCTGTGCGTCTCTAACTCTCTGTCTCTATCACTGTCTTTCTCTCTCTGTGCCTGTGTGTCTCTGCTGGCCTGTCTGCCTGTCTGTCTGTCTGTCTTCCCTCCCCAGCCCCTCCTCCATCCTTCGCCCCTCCAGGCTTTCTCGGCTCCTCCCACATGCACACACCATGTGCTCTCGGCATTTTTCTGCCTTGGCCAGGTTTCCCTGTCAGGCCCCCGCCAGCTATGATCCCTGCAGGGGCGTGTGCTACCTCCACGGCTGGCTGCCGGCCTGATGCCCCTAGATGAGGGGTGATGCCAAGTTAGGGGAATTTCTGAGAGCTGGCAAATACCCACCAAGGTATCTACTACACGGACAGGCTGGGAGTGACCCCATGGTTAGAAAGTGGTAAGGCAGGAAAGCTAGCTAGCCCTGCTCCTCTGAGGAAGACCTTCCACTGACACCCAGGAAGTGCTGAGTGCTGTGTGATGGGGGAGGGCCCAGCTTCAACTCAGACCCCAATCAGGCCACTTCATCCCACCGAACCAAGAACTTTAATTAAGAGCTTTAGTGCACTGTTCCTTTCCTTTTATCCCACAGGGAAGATGCAACACTGATCGAGTTAAGGTCAACTCAAAGTCAGTGGGAGGAGGCAGGTGAGAGTGTTCCACACACCGTGGGTCACTCATCACCATTTACAGGTGTGTCTGATTCGTTCCAGCCTCCAGGGTGACCGGGTCCCCTACCTCTCCCCCAGGTTCATGGAACAAACACATTATGGACATTTTAGATAAGCCCCAGGACCTGGAAATCACCAGGAAGTACCACTTCTGTTGGAGAACAGAGCACCGCAATGCCAGCAGGCCTGATGATGTGGGCAACCTGGCCGGCAGGTGAGGGGCCCTCACAGGAGAGACACCTCGGTCCTGAGAAATGCTTGATCAAAGCTTGGGACCCAGGGTTCTCGGAACAGGAGCTGGAGCACAGACGTAACCTCCCTGAGGGCAGCCCCGAGCCCAGGGCGGCCAGAGGACGTGAGCTCACCAGCTCAGGAGCAGAAGGTCTCGAGGCCAGGACTCTCCCACACTGGCCTAGGGCGAGCCCGAGTCTCAGACCCGGGGGCACTGGTGTTTGATTGTGAAACTTGCCATGCGCCCTGTAGTGTTTGCTTTAGGGACGTCTGTGAGTTCTCAGGATGCGCTGGTTCCATCGTCCATGATGAATGTGGTCGTGATGGACGTTGAGCAACACTGTCCACAGTTATTCAGTGCAGACTCATCATGGGTCTCAGGGCAGAACCAGCCGATCAGCACCACATGGGAACTTGGAAATGCTGGCTCTTGGGCCCCGCTGGGTTTGCCAATGCAGACACCCCAGGGTGCCCAGCCCACCCCGCCCCCACCAGGTGACATGGGTGCAAGGTGGAGTCTGAACACCTCCGACAGGGATGGAGACTCCTCTCCCCACGCGCTCCCCTCCCGGCACCTCTCGCCGTCCAAGTTCCGGGTCCCCATCCTCTTGTCTTCTTGCTCCAGGCCACACTCCTTTTTGCTTCACCAGCTTGCCTGGGACCCTATTCCCGGCTCGCCCTCCCTGGGATGATCAGGTGTGCTCACTGAAGCCGGGCAGGTTCTGGGCAAAGAAGTACTCCTCCTCCCCAAGGAGAGTCAGAGCAGGAGAGTGGTAAGGAGGAGACGCCTCACCACGTGTCCCCCCAGTACTGAAGTATTTATGCGTGCCTGCTCAGTCGTGTCTGACTCTTTGCAACCCTATGGATGGCAACCCACCAGGCTCCTCTGTCCAAGGGATTTTCCAGGCAAGACTACTGGAGGGGGTTGCCATTTCCTCGTCCAGGGAATCTTCTCGACTGACCCAGGGATGGAACCTATGTCTCTTGTGTCTTCTGCATTGGCAGGCAGATTCTTTCCACTGCACCACCCAGGAAGTCCCCCCCCCCCCCAGTAAATCCCCCCAAACCTCAATAATTTGTTCCTCTATGAATTCTGAGGCAGGTCCATATTTTTTCCCCTCACGAGTCAATCCCAGGTGCTAAAAGTGGCCCAGTTACTTACCCTTCCAAGACAGATGCATTTTGGTAATTTAAAACAATCTCATGAGGTGTCAGGTCAAAACTTTGAAACGTATCCAATTTAAAACTTCTGTGACAAGTTAGAGGAGCAGGATGAGGTGGAAGTGGGAGGGAGGTCCCTGAGGGTGGGGACAGATGGATACCTGTGGCTGAATCATGTCGATGTATGGCAGAAACCAACACAACATTGTAAAGCAATTATCCTCCAATTAAAGATTAATACATTTAAAAAAACCAGTCAGCTGACAGGATATTACAAAATCCCCCTAAACACCTCAAATCAAAAGGACTGATTTTATGAAAACAGTTTTTAAAAAATTGTTTTTCAATCAGGAAAATTTCTCAAGAAAAAAATAAATTAATACAGCTTCTTCCCTCTCTCCAGCCTCCAGCCTTGGACTTCCTGAGCCACAGACAGGGAGAAGGGCTTGGGCCTGGTGCACGTGTGACTTGGCCTGGGTGGGTGGCAGGACCACCCCCCGGGGAGGGAGGGGTGACTGGGCAGGGGTTTCCTGCTCACTGGTCCACGGCCTTTGTCGATTCTCAGAGGCAGTCTCAGATTCGAGGTCAGGTCTCTTACTGAGACCCTCAAGATAGACTCGGCATGCCCTCCAGGTTTCGGGGGCACGACCCCAACTGGCCCCTCAGTCTGTGTCCTTCACCCAGCCCTGCCCCTGCCAGAGCCCACCCCAACTCCACCAGGCCCTCTTTCTCTCATCTGTTACCCTCTCACTCTCTGTTTCCAATGGCCGGACCATTTCCTGCAGCCCTGGCCCGGCCGCATCCCACTCATCTTCCAGGTGAGAGGACCCCGTCTTTCCTGACGAGCCTGTCCCCCTGGGCGAGGAGCCTTCTGTGTGCCCCGGTGGCACACATGCTATTACAGCTGCTGCCTTTCCTGCAGCACTGGGAGATCTCTGCAGAACCCTGCCAGACGCATCATCATAACAGGAACCTAAAAAATAGCCAGAGATTGAATGAGTGAATGAGAGCCAAGATTCTGCAGCCTCAAGCAGCCAGGAGCAGCAAGCAAGCTGCCATGCAGACCGCTGTCTTAACAGCCCTGTGTCTAGCCTGGTCAGCTGCCTTACAATGGGACCTGCAGCCATTGATGCAGCGTGGGTTGATTCACGGACTTGTCTTCCCCAAAGTTACCAAGTTCTTTGGAAAAGGTTCATGTCTTGTTTGTCTTAGCAGAGGCAGCCCTTAGGCTAGCATCCTGGGGTCTCTAAGCTTTTGCTGAAAGAATGAATGGATGAATGGATGATGGATGGTTGGGTGGATGGATGATGGAAGAGGAGAAGGATGGTTGGAAGTGTGAATGAATGGATGATTGATTAAGTGTAAATAGAAATCTGACTGGGAAACATTCAACCTATTTTTGGAGTTAGAACTCAAGTTCTCCTTTGAGTTAAAGGTTATATATCTTTAATAGATTGTATTTTGTGTTAGTTTCTTCTGTATTAACCCTCATTCCAGATATAAAGCTGTGTCCCTGGTGGCTCAGATGGTAAAGAATCTGCCTGCAGTGCAGGAGACCCACGTTCAATCCTTGGGTCTGGAAGATCACCTGGAAAGGGGAATGGCTACCCACTCCAGTGTTCTTGCCTGGAGAGTTCCATGGACAGAGGAGGCTGGGGGGGTACCGTCCATGGTTGCAGAGAGTTGGACACAACTGAGTGACTTTCACTTTCATGATTTTTCTTAATCATCCATTTATTTATTCACTCAACCAATATTTGTGGAGGGATGCACCTAATGCTTCTATTATTTAATTGAAGAAACTGAGCATTTACCCTAAGAAAGATTAGCTCTGACTTGATTGTGCATTAGACTTTCTTTATGGAATAAAATTCAGGGCAGGAGTGAGTCAGAGTGCTTTGTAAATCCTCAAAAAAGCACTGCTTTTTGAAAGAAAGTAATTGTCATGCTAATAGAACAAACTAAAAAATAGAACAAATTTAACTTATTTTGCTTTTTAAAAACTATAACTTTCTACTTTGTATATTTTTCAGATATGTCTGCAAGTCAATCTATCTATCCATCTTTCATTTCTTCATCCATCCATCCACCTGACTGCTTGCTCTCCCATTTATATATGAGTCTTAATATTTTAAATGCTGCATAAAATATCCAAACACATATGCAACAGTTCTCTAAGTATAACATACAATATTTAAATGTATAAAATATGTGTATAAACATACCTTGTATATACTTCCCATTGTCAAGTGTGAATAATTAGTTGCACCACTTAACCAGTTCTGATGATTTTAGACACATCTCTTCCACTTGGCTGTTTTCACTTTGCATTCACATTTAAGTTTTCAGACGCACATACGTGTGCTCCGGGTGTGCGTGGAGAGTCATCAGCCAGCCTGTCACGATGGATCTGGTCCCAGGATGCTTGGAAGACCCCCTCCTGGCCTGGCAGTGCCTGTGTGTGACTCGCGATGATGTATGACTGTGCCATGGCTGGTTATGTCATGTCCCTTGATAACTCTGTATAATTAATTTGATGCCATCTGATGCAGCAGTGGGTAGACGTTTAAGAAATAAAAAGTTGTCTATGCCCCATGGAGCACATCTGTTTAATGGCATAATTCAAATTAATTTCAAACACTTCCGTAAAAGCTCATGGAACCATTTCACATTTCTTCCTGATGTTCCACGCACCCCCTCCCCTCCCCCCTCCGCCAGTTACCACTACACAAGGCTCTGAAGAGCCACTCTGGAGTCTATTCACATGAAGCACATTTTAAACAATTCTTTATTTTTTAAAAGTTATAGAACAACAGAATTATAGAAAGAGTACACAGAGCTCATGAACACCCCACCCCTGACTTACCCAAACGGCCAGGCCTTACATAATAGCCCTGAAATGATGACAACCAGAACCTACTGTGGATCCACCCTATGAACTAATATGCAAATTATTCAAATTTTCACGATTGTCCCCTGATGGCCTTCTTCTGGCCCAGGGTTTAGTTCTCATATTTCTTAGTTATCTCTGATCTGGAACATTTCTTTTGGCCTATCTTTGTCTTTTATGACCTCAACACTATTTTTAAGAGTATTGGCCTATTTTTGTTTGTTTTTTGTGGACTGTCGTTCAATTTGGATGTTTGTAGGTATTCTCAAGATTAGAAGGAGATTATGCATTTTGGCAAGAATACCATGAAAGTTCTGCTGTGTCATCCTCAGTGAATCATAGCAGGGAGCCCTTGACATGGATGAGCCTTATGGCAGGTGTTGTTAATCTGGACCACTTGGTTAAGGGGGTACTTGTCAGCTTTCTCCACTGTCATTATTTTGTTATGGTTAATGGTTTCTTGTGGGAAGATGATTCAAGACTACTCAAAATTCTGTTTGTCCTTGTCCTTTTGCCAACAAATATTAGCACCCACCAGTGACTCCTGTGTATAACGATTATCACCCTGATGTTGCAAATGGTGATTTTCTATTTCTGTTCCTCCCACACTTGTTAACTGGAATGCTACTATAAGGAAGAGCTACTCCTTCTCCTACTTGAAGATATATTCAGTTTGTTCTTTTTTGAATCTTGGGCTTCCCTTGTGGCTCAGCTGGTAAAGAATCCACCTGCAATGCAGGAGACCTGGGTTCCATCCCTGGGTTGGATGATCCCCTGGAGAAGGGATAGGCTACCCACTCCAGTATTCTGGCCTGGAGAAGCCCATGGACTGTATAGTCCATGGGGTAGCAAAGAGTCAGACATGACTGAGCAACTTTCACTTGAGTAACGTTTTCAGGAAATACTGGTTTTTCATCTTTGACATTGCACTTAGAGCACATAAGTGGTCATTTCTTAAAGGTTATTTGCAGCATGGAAGCTAAAACTCTATCATTGACTGTTTTCAAATCTGTTGCATTAGAATTCATAGGTCTGTCTTGTGCATTGGATGAATCTTGTACAAATGCATGATTTTTTTTTTAAGTAGTGTGCTATTTCACCAAGCTATAGAGCTCTTAGTGTTGATGCATTTAATTAAAATAATCTTATTAGAGGACAAATTCTGATTCAGTGAGCCTGGGTGAGGCCCAAGACTCTGCATTCCCAACAAACTCCCATAAGGTGTGGCTTCTGTTGGTGGAGGATTGGACTTTGAGTGGCAAGGTGTGTGGGCTCAAATCTATTACCTGCTGACTTAGCCCACCCTGTGTGGGTCATTTGATCCCTTTTGACCTTAGTTTCATCATCTCTGAAATGGGAATAAACATGATAGTACCACCTTCAAAGACTGGTACAAGAATTAAGAAAGACTGTGAACATACCTGCATAGTGGAAGAGCTGACTGATAGTCATATATCGATGCTTGTTCATTAGCAACAATAAACAATCGTCATTTGTGCTATTGTTTGCTTCTCTAAAGAGCGGCCTGGATGAGCCTTTTTCCTTCTCCTTCCTTCAGATACTTCTCACAGCCCTGGAATGTGGGAACCCACTGCTGGGTCCTGGGGAGCAGGTGTCGGGCACTGGGTTCCCACCCCCCAGGCGCACGTGCATGGAACCATCCAGTCGCATCACGCGGCCTGGGGGCGCATAGAACACAGGGCACAGGTTGCAGAGGCGAGGCGAGCCTGGCCACGCAGCGGGGACCTTGTGGACGTCAGTGGGGAGGGCAAATGCCCCTGTCATGCTCACCTGAGGGCCAGGCTGGAGATCCCTGAGGTTGCAGAGCAGCTGGGCTCCTACCGCTCCTTTCTGGGGTGCGGAGTCTCCATTGTAAGAGAGGCAGCTCTCTCTGCTGGAGGCTCACTGGAGTGGGGCGGTCACGGGGAGGTCACCAACTGTCACCAGGCCCGGTTGGACCCCTTCTCTCTGACGGAGCCCAAGAGGCTTACTCGGAAGACCAGAGTGACCAGAGTCCCAGGTTGGTACCTGCACGCCTGCTTCTACCTGGCTTTTCTGAAGGTGCTTTACACTCGGGGGAGGACATGGATTGAGCGGTCCTGTCTCGGATGCTAAGTCTTGGCTAGTGTAACCACCTTGTCACTCGCTTCTCTCCATGGTCCTCACTGCACCTCTAAGAGGGAGTGATTACATCAATCACTTAGCAAAGGGGGCTGTTCCGGCTCCGAGAAGGCAAGAAAAGTGTCTGGAGTCCCACCTCGTCAGGTGGTACAGTTAAAACACATACAGTTTCACCAGGACCCCAAGGCCTGCTCTTTCTGGCCTGCCTGTGGCCATAGGAAGCAAGCGTCCACACCTGTACCTGCCCTCCAGGTGCTGGGAGGGAGACGCCTGGGGGTACAGCGTGAGTTGGGCAAAGTTAGTGCACGACGCCCAGGGATGTTGTGTGTCCATCACTGGTAGCAAATCCATCCTCGGGGCGCCCGCAGGCAGCAGTGGGCTCCGTGCTTCAGGACTCGTGAACCACCTCATCCAGGCTGCGTGTCACATGCTGCCCGAATGTCTGCGGCCCTTAATCACCAACACCTGTGCTGGGCAGACACTGACGAAGGCACTGCTCTTGGCTGGGAGGGGACTTGTGTCAGCGTGGGAACAGCCCCTCCATCTGATCGGATGTGAAATGATTCGAAGCAGAACTTCCCTCACTCTTGGCACGGGTCTTCAATGCCAGTATTTCACTCTGCCCATTTACTGAGGGGGGAAAAACACCGAGAGCCCCACCTGCTGGGCCCAAGACCCGTGTGGGAGGAGATACATGGCCCAAATTAGCACCGCTTCAGCTCCGGGGACCCAAAGACCACCAGGAGGGGTGCCTGGCAGTTTCACCTCAGAACCCCAAACACACAGCAGGTAGTGGGAGAGAGACCAACACAGCCCCATTTACGCATTGAATAAATATGCTGCATTCACAGGCTTAACTATAAACAAGATAAACAAAGCCCCTGGCCTCCTGCAGTGTGTTTTAGGATAGGTGAGACAATTATTAAAAGGAGATACAGCTGTGATGATAGAAAGAGTGATGTGATGGAGAAGCTGAGAGTGTGAGACCGGGGCTTGGGCAGGCAGCTCGGGATGTGACATTAAACTTGACCAGTGATGAGAGGAGCAGCTACGCAGTTGCCAGAGGACAGAAGTTTCCCAGCAACAAGGCCAGAGTTCAGATGTGTGCACAGCCTGGTGGGCTGAGACCCTGGCTGGTGCCTTCTCTCCAGTGGTGTGTTTATCTGGATCTATCATCACTCTGCCTGTCCCTCTGATACATTAACCATGTGCTCTATACAGGACAAAATGCACTAGTTAGGCATATGGAGGGGACGTCCACTTACTGCTTCCATCCCTAGTTTTTTGACGACCTTTGACAAGGTACTTCTCAGAGCCTCACCATTCTTATCTCTAAAATGGGAATGGCATCTTTCTGGCACAATAGTGAGGAATACAGTAAATATAATTGAACACAAATCTTGGTACATAAATGATGCTGAATAAATTAAATATATAGGTAGACATACCATTCTTTCCATGTATGCTTATTACACGGGCTTCCCTGGTGGCTCAGATGGTAAAGAATCTGTCTGCAATGCGGAGACCTGGGTTTGATCCCTGGGTTGGGAAGACCCCTGGAGAAGGGCATGGCAACCCACTCCAGTATTCTTGCCTGGAGAATCCCATGGACAGAGAGGCCTGGAGAGTACCGTCCATGGGGTTTCGAAGAGTCGGACACAGCTGAGCGACTCAGCACAGCGCCCAGCACACCCTCCTTGCACATGCACTTGTATGTATTAAATATGCAAGTGTGTCTAATGCCTTACACACGTGTATGCACACACACCCCTGTAGCTGATAACACTCTTGAACCACAGCTTCAACTAGGATTTACGAAGGAAACAAGGCAAAAGAAACAAAATTCATCAAAATCTGATCATTCCTTGTTTTCTGCTTAATACTGCTTTCCCGAGCCATCTGGGAACAATTTATTGAAAACCATAATTGTGCATTAAATATTGCAATTTGTTCCAGACTCAGTCTATGGAGCGACTGAGGCGGAGGCTGACTGTATAGTCAGCGCTTCGGGCAGCCCTGGCGCTTCCCCACCAGACGTGTTTCATCGTCTCCACGGCCCCCTCCGTCTTTCAGGATCCCATCAGGAAAAGAAACACTGGTTTCAATAAAACATATTGTACAGGAGGAAACCAACAGCCTGAAAGCAAGGCATCTCTGGGTTCGGTGCCAGTCTGCTGGGAAAGGGGCTTTCTTTCTACTTGGATGGAGGGTCCCAAGGACCCCTAAGAATGCTACAGCACCATCCCGGGGAAGGAGAGCTATGTCTAATGGCTCAGGCCTTTAGCCCCTGAATTCCAGCCTGCCATGAGGAGAGGGCTTCCCCCAGGATGGATTGGCTTCGGGAGATCTGGTAACTGTCCCCGCTGCTTTGTGGGTCCCCAGAATGGGGTGTTTGTGGGGGTGAAGACAGGACAGGAGCGAGGCTGCTGGACTTTGGTGTTCTCTCCGGATGGACCTGACTACTGTCGGGCATATGCCCTGGGTTCAGCAGAGGGATGTGTTTTCTCAGTCCTGAAAGAAAGAAAGAAAGTGAAGTCGCTCAGTTGTATCTGACTCTTTGTGACCCCATGGATTGTAGCCCACCAGGGTCTTCTGTGCATGGGATTCTCCAGGCAAGAATACTGGAGTGGAGTGCCATTTCTTTCTCCAGGGGATCTTCCCGACCCAGGGATTGAACCCAGGTCTCCCATATTGCGGACAGACACTTTACCATCTGAGTCACCAGGGAAGCCCATGAACTAGTTGTGAACGAGCATTTAAATAAAAGCAAAAGGAAACTATCAACATGGAAACGCTGGGTTAAAAGTAGGCAGAGTAGCTGAAACTTGAGGAGATAGGACACAGAGAGGGAAACGGACAGTACTTTAGATGGCGTGAGTTGAGAAGTCCTGTTTCCTCATGCGGAGGCTGGAGTCTTAAGCATGTAAGGAACTTAGTCCAGTTTCTCCAGCAGCGAGTCTCAAGGTGAAATTCAAACCTCGGCCACCTGGCTCTGCTGGGGCATCTCTGCGGTGGGAAGTGGTCTGAAGGGTGCCCTCTGTCTGCTGGCACCCACCTGCCTTTTTGTGCCCAGAGTTCCCGGAGGGGCAGCAAGTCGGCTGCTCCCCCCTCCAGCTGCGCTCAAAGCCCCAGACGCACCTGGCTGAGAGATGGCTGAGCGGTGGGGGAGCGAGTGGATGAAGCGGGTGAGGAACCCGGCCCCCAGCACCATCATGGTCCTCACCGCGGTCCCGTTTCGTGGCACTGGGTATGGTCAAGTACGTGATGGCAGCTTCTCCCCTTCTCTTCCCTTCCCACCTGCTCCCGTCCTGGGATCCAGCTTCTACTTTGCATCAGCAAGTGATGACTTCCGGAATAAAGGGCCCAGGAGTTGGCACTTCTGTGGTTCCTGTCCGGCACCCATGTTGTTGTTCCGCTGTGACTTTTGGCCGGTGAGCCCCAGGACGAAGACAAGTTAAAGGGCAGTTTCTGTGACCTTGAAGGACAGAGGTCGTGGGGGAAAGATAAGGCAGTCATGAGATGCTTCTTCCGGAGTCACTTCTGTGAGTCCCACTTGCCCTGGTAGAAGGAAGACTCCAGGGTCAGGGGACTGAGTGGGCAGGCGGCTCCGACCCCCCACGTGCGTGTCCCGGGAGAGGCTTGGGGAGGCAGCTAAAGACAAAGACTGCACCTGCTTCTCATGGTCAAGGTCGGAAAAGGCCTCAGAGCTGAGGGAAATGGAACCCCGGGGATGGGAAGGAAACGGGTCCGGAGGGGAGCGGCCCGCTGGGGAGAGGTGGCGGGATTTGGGATGCAGGTTTTTGAATGCAGGAGCCAGGACAGAGTTGTTCCCAAACGGGAGAGCGGTTTGCACCTGGACGACCTTGGCATCCTGGGACTCCCACTTCCTGCTCTTTCCGCACCTGCTGTCCTGTTGATCCCGGAGCCGCTGGGATTCCAGACGGCCGGGGTGGGAGGCTGCCTCTCCACCGAGCTCGCGCTGAAGTGAGCGTAGATCTGGCCCCTGTGCGGTTAGTGTTTCCAGACCTTTCCTGAGCTCGAGGTCTTAGCCTCGTGCAGCTGTCCAGGTAGGAGATCAGAAAGTAAGAGGGGGAAAGTCTCAATTTGGGCAAGTGTATGTACTTAAGGTTTACACACACACACACCTGTACACAGAAAACAATCTAGAAAGTAGCAAAAGTAATAAAGTAAGAAACCACAAAGTTAAAAGTTACTCTATTTTGTTGTCACTTTTCCTTTTATTTTTACATTAAAATTTTTTCTATAATAATCAAAAGGACACAAATGCCATGGTTAAAACAAACCATTATGACTCAGATATTGAAAAATACAAATGTTTAGGTAATTTTTGGAGGGGGTAGCATGGCTTCACTGGGCTCAGAGGGCAGGTTCCTTGAGTCCTGAGCCTGCCTTTCCCGCCCCCGGCCCTCCCTCACCCCTGCCTCCTGCTGACTGTGTCCACCTGATCACGGTCTTTAGCTCCCCAGTGCCTCAGTTTCCCTAATTGAAAGACAATGAAATTAATAACATCTTCCTGAGAGTCGAGAAGTTAAGCTTTTATGCTTAGGAAACATATCATGGCTTACTCAATCTACATATCAACATATTGATGATGTACTAGGTTTTAACCAGTACATTTTCATCTACTAATGCTGCGCATTTCAATAGCTAAATTGAACACTAGCAGAGAAGAAAGGGATAAAGAGTGAGTGTGCTCGTAGCATTTTACTCTTACAAAAAGCAAAGGGTGAAGTTGTTACGGCAAGGAGAGTGGTGCACCCCTGAGGTTAGAGCCTGGAGCATCAGAAATGGTGTTGGATGGTGAACTCGATGAGGAAACAGTCTTTGCTCCTGTCTAGCGCAGGACTGACTGAATGGCCCAGCAGGCAAGCTCACGTTCCCGGGGTCCCCTGAGACTCTGAGCTTGGCTGCCTGGGTCACGTCCCCAGGTCACTGTCCCCGGGGTCACGGGAGCTGAAGCCCAGCTCTGCTCCCCCACGTGGATGCTCCTTCCTCGCCATGTCTTTTGCTGTTGTTGCTGCCGTTTAGTCACTAACTCCTGTCTGATTCTTTGGAACCCCAAGGACTGTAGCCTGCTAGGCTCCTCTGTCCATGGGATGTCCCAGGCCAGAACTCTGGAATGGGTTGCCATTTCCTTCTCCAGGAGATCTTTCTGATCCAGGAATGGAACCTGAGTCTCCTGCCTTGGCAGGAAGATTGTTTACCACTGAGCCACCTGGGAAACCCTGCTAAGTCTGTGATGAGGCTCTGTGGGACAGACTAGTCCAGCTTTACCAGGAAGAAGCTTCCTGCATCCACGCACGCTCGTTGCATGCCACTTCCCAAGCTAAAGTTTCATTCCCTGGAGGTGGCAGATTAAGCAAACAAACATAGAGTCTGCCTAGTTAAATTTGAATTCAGATAAATTTTTTCTTACTGTAAGTATATCTCATGCAATATGTAGGAGATATTTACCCTGAAACAGACTTGCAGTTGCTTCTCTGAAATTCAGTTTTAACTGGGCACCATGTATGGCGTCTGGCAGCCCTCCGTGCCCCACAGATCAGTGCCAGCATCCGGAGAAGTTTTTAAATAGACCGCAGGACAGTGCTTAGAAGGGGAAGGGAAAAAATACCAGGTTCAGTGAGAGGTGGAGAACTAATTTAAGGTCAGCAAATTACAGCCCATGGGACAAGTCTGGCCCATCCTTTGTTTTTATAAATAAAGTTTTATTGGAATGCAGCCATGCCCACTTGTTTATGAATTGTCTTCAATCATGCTGCAGTAGCAGAGTGAAATAATTGTGACAGAGACCATAGGGTCCATAAAACCCAAAATATCTACGGTCTGCCCCTAACAGAAACAAGCGTGCTGACGCCTGATTAGGGCGTGGATGGAAGGGAGGAGAGAGCCAGCCCTGTTGCAGATACCTAGATAGCATCACCGACTCAGTGGACATGAGTTTGAGCAAACGCCCAGAAATAGAGGAGGACAGAGGAGCCTGGGGTGCTGCAGTCCATGCGGTCGCAGGCTCGGACACAACTTGGCGGCTGAACAACAGCAACAAAAATAGGAAAACACATGAGTGGACGTTCCCTGCCTGAAACCCACCGAAGGCCACCCACAGATGCCTTACTTGGGAGGAAGTGACTAAAACTGGCCGTTCACTTCCTGTCGGCAACTCTCCTGTGCTCCCTTCCTGTGTGTCCAGGTGTCTAAGCCAGAGGTCACTGGAGGGGACATTTTAGCCCTGGGTGACCCCAGACAGGTCCTGTATGAGCCCAGAGATTCAGCCTATGCTTTTCCTCTTTAGTCCAAACCTTCAACCCCGTCTACCCCATTTACAGCCAGTGGAGGGAGGAATTCTCTCACTCCCCCTCGGCTTGTTCCTGCCATAATTCTTTTTTACCCATCATGTATTTAGCACACTGCTGTGTTTCACAGGGCTCGATTCAGTCCATTTGTCTAGGACTAAATTGCTTTTTTTAAAACTTAAGCAGCAAACAAAACTGTTATCCAAGATCCTAATGTGTAAAACAGGTAACGTTGCCTGCGATAACCTTCAGGTGGATACAGCTGATCATGTATGTATGTGTGTATGTACGCGGGGCTTACCAGGAGGCTCTAGTGGTAAAAGTCCGCCTGCCAATGCAGGAGATGCAAAAGTCACTGTTTCAATCTCTGGGTTGGGAAGATCCCTTGGAGTAGGAAATGACAACCCACTCCAGTATTCTCGCCTGGAAATTCCATGGGCAGAAGAGCCTGGTGGACTACAGTTCGTGATCGCAAAGAGTCAGACATGAGTGAATGATTCAGTGCATGTATGTACGTATGCATGAACATATGTATTTGAAAATCTTCATCGTTTACAGAACTGTGGGCACCTGGCCATCTATGAAGGCAGAGCTAGAAATCCCCACTGTGCCCTGCATACCTACCTGAACCTCCATCCTCACCCCTCCCAAACCCTCTCTCGGGTTACCAGGAGGGTGGCCAGATTTTTTCAGCCCATTGGCAGCACTGAGCCCTAGGGTTCCAGCTTTGAGGGATGCTGTCAAATTGATTTTAACAAGATTGAGTTTAACAAGATTCAGCTGAATTTCCTGGCAGCCCCAGGTACTAAAAGTGGATTGTTGGAATACAGTCTCTGACCCCATCTTCACTGATAAAGATCTCTAGGATAGAATGGAGACCTGCTATCTCAGGCGGATTATGCTGGTTCCCCCTGGGTCCTGGGACCATCACCCTGGCATCTGGTGGGTTCCTCTGGGGGAGCTCATCAGCGTGCAAGCAGAACCGGAGCCTCTCTGGGCAAAGCTGGAAGGCGTCCCAGCTCCACTCGATGTTTTCTTCTTTCCTGAAACCGAGAAGGACGGGGTCTCCGGGTGGAGGTCCTCTTTACATGGATCCCACACGAGGACTCACCGCCTTCCACCTGAATGTTCTTCCATGTCAGCAGCCCCCAAACTGGGCTGTATATTAAATTCACACCCACCTCCCCATTACCACTAACTATAAAGATTTTGGTGCTCAGTTGCTCAGTCATGTCTGACTTTGTGACCCCATGGACTGTAGCCCGCCAGGCTTCTCTGTCCATGTGATTTTCCAGGCAAGAACACTGGAGTGGGTTGCCATTTCCTTCTCCAGGAGATCTTCCCGACCCAGGGATCGAATCCAAGTTTCTGGTGCTTCCTGCATCGGCAGGTACATTCTTTACCACTGTGTCACCTGGGAAGTCCCCATGCTACACTTGATCTCAGCCCAAAGGCTGAAAAACAATGAGTTCAAAGTTGTTCTACAAGTCTGCCCATCAAGTATGTGAAGATGGTTCTCTTATTCTCCTTAAGCCTTTTCTCTCCCATTGTTACTCATTTTCCCTTTCATTTCATATATATCCTGGGGTTTGGACTTCCCCAGAGATGCCCTCTGAACACCCTCCAGACTGCCTTCTTCTTTTTAAATTAATTTTTATTGGAGTATAGTTCCTTTACAATGTCGTGTCAGTCTCTGCTGTACGGCCAAGGGAATCAGCCATGTGTACACATATATCCCCTCATTTTGGGATTTCCTTCTCATGTAGGTCAGCCTGCCTTCTTGGGGTCTGGTGTTTGCTGCTAAACCTGGCGCTTTGGGTTTGCACTTTCTGGAGTGGGGCCGAGGTAACCATGGCCTCTGATCTAGACACCATACTCATGACCTGCTGGCATTTCACTAGCTCATTGCAGACAACTCACGGAACTTTGCAGTTGACCAACATACATAAAATTTTTCACATGCATGTTTCTTCCAGTTGAATCTGTTTTACTGTGTACATGTTTTGGTGTATGTTTGAACCCAAGGACAGATCTTTAAATGATCACTTTTAAATTTCTTCATGTATTTTCAATCCTTTTTTCTAGTTACCAAGATTTCTAGAGGCTTTCTCTTGGTCATGGTGTTGAATTATGTCCCCACTAAAGAGACCTTCAAATCCCCACCCCTGTGCCTGTGAATGTGACCTGACTTGGAAATAGGCTCTTTGCAGGTAAAATGAAGTCAAGATGAGGTCACCCCGGAGAAGGGTGGGTTGTGATCTAATGAATGTGTTCTTAGAAGAAGAGGGACAGACAGAGGGGGATGTCACTGGACCTGGAATGAGGCAGCTTCAGGCCTAAGGTGAGGGTCACCAGCTAGTGGAAGCAAGAGGACCCTCCCTGGGTCTTTAGAAGGAGCAAGGCCATGCCAACCTTTGATCCTGGGTCTCTGGCCTCCAGAATGAGAGAGAAGAAACTCCTGCTGTTCCAAGTCCCCACGTGGTCAGCGCTTTGCTATGACAATCCCAGAAGACCGACACACTCTTGCCAAATGCTATAATATTAAATGCCCTTTCCAGTTTTGTGTCATCTACCAATTTCATCCCTTTCACAAAATTCCGTGTTTCTTCACGTGGAATTCTCTGGGTTGATCAGAACGGAAGCCTTCTTGGCAGCTGGGACCCACTGGAGTTCCTCTGAGGCTGTCACGTTGGCAGTTAGCCCCGAGATGCACACTCTGGCTGAGATCACCGCCTCGCCCCCTGTTCTTCACGAAGGAAAGCCAAGCCTGTCTGGTGTGCTGACAGCTGTCCGTCTGCCTTCCTGGGAATGACGCCTCATGGCCATAGTGGCCTTGTGGCTGGGCCCTCTCAGTTACAAGGGCATTTTCCGGTGTCCCACCTCTGAATAGTCTTACAGAAAACCCAGGGTGGAAAAGAACACTGTAAAATTCACTGTGGGAAAAACCTGTTTCTTTATGAAACAAGGTCTTCGAAACAAACAAATTAAAACACTCATTAGTTCAATGATGCCACATGAGGTTTACAAAAACAGTGAATCTGCATTCTTCAAACAGTAGAATAGCAGGATATGTGTTATCTGATCATGTGATTGAGGGCAAATAAACGAGCTAGGCTGAGATTTGAGCACGAGGATTATGGGCTTTCATCCTCCCCCTTGGAAAGTGTGAACTTCGCTCCATCTCTGGATTTTACATCCTGCTATACTACATAATGGGGACATGCAGACACACAGTCCCCTAGTAGGGTTTGAAAATATGGTTTCTGTGGTCGCATGAGTTTGGGAAATATTGCATGTTACACTCTCCTCCTGGAGATTCATAATTCACATTGCAGTATTAAAAACCACCCCCCAAAATGCTGCAGTAAATAAACCTTTTTAAACTGGGCTTAACTGGTGATTTACAAGCTTGTTTGAGCCCAGGGCTCTTTTGTTATTTAATACCTATTACCGTCCTGCGGTATTACCACTCTGAGCGAGATTTCTTGGGAAAAGCTGTGATAAAGTTTTCTCATGGATTAGGACTGTTTGCCTTGGTTCCAGATTCCTCACTTTCCTAGTGCCGCCCTGTGGCAGGTGGCCTTGGTCACGGTGGGGCCACAGGCGAGGGTGCCAGGCGAGCTTCCTTGGTGATTTTTGTCTGTGCCAAGAGGCTAGTGGAACCAGAAGTCAGTTATAAAATGATGAGTCCAAAAAAACTTATCCCCAGTGATGGCTTTTAAAAGAGGAAATACGATCCACAGTTTGAGCTGATATTCAAGTCCTGAACATTTGAGTTCCTTGTGCAAAATAATTCATTCAGCGATCTCTGCTGATTTCCGTAAGGTGGGCTGGGATAGAACATGTGGTTCCGAGGTTGCCCGCTGGCCGCCACCCTCCGCTCCCGCACGGTGACTGCGGGAATGGATGCGGGCGCTCACCGGAGCTGGTCAGTGCCTGAAAATTACAGGTAGCCCCATGGCCCTCAGTCCTCTTGGAGCCTCTCAGACCCCATCCTGGTAAGGAGCTGTTGTTTGCTGTCTGCTCAGAAGACAGCATTCACTGACTTTCAGTATTGCTCGTTCGTTCTCCATGAATGGTTGTGTTTGTGGCGCGGGGTTTGGGGGAGCTGTGTGGATCAGATGGGGAGACTCACATTGCCGGTTAATCAGGCGGAGCTGGGACTGCAGCTGCGGGTCGGTGCTTTCCCCGTGTCCTTCTTGGGCCAGTCACACTCAGGACTAACCTTGTGTGTGGGTGCCATGGAGGGCTGCCCCACACTTGCATGCATGACGTGAGGTTTTGAAAGCAGGAAGCCTTGAATGGTGAATCGAAGTTCGAGGAAAGAGGATGGACGTAGCGGGGTCAGAAAAGGAGGAATGATAAGATGAGCAAAGTCTGGCACATTCTCAAGATGGGAGCCAATTCACGGTAGAAAGCTGATGAGCTCTCACTCTCATACGGCCAAGCTGGATCTGCAAGAAAGGAAATGAACCCCAACTTAGAGTCTGAACTTACTTCTTACATCCTGCAGGAGTCTCTCAACCTTTGTCATCCCTAGGACATCACCCAAGACATATCTATGCATCAGATGATAATCAGTGTTGGTGAGAATGAGGGCAAGTGAGAACCCACCATGTAAAATGGTGCAGCTACTTTGGAATACAAAAGTTAGCTAAACATAGAGATACTTTAAAAGGTGAAGCAGTTACCGCATGACCCAGCAATTACACACTTGGGTATCCACTCAAGAGAAATGAAAACTTACATTCACCCAAAAATGTGTGTATAAAAAAATATATATACCTAAAAAGTATAAAAATACTTTTATAGCAGCATTACTCATAATGGTCAGAAGATAGAAAAATTCCAATGTCTATCAGTTAATAAGCAGATAAACAAAGTGTAGTCTATCCATATGAGGAGTACTATTCAACCATAAAAAGGAATAGATACCAACCCAACATGGATGGACCTTGAAAACAAGCTCAGCAAAAGAAACTAGTGGCAAATAAGCCACACATTCCATGATACCATTTGTACAAAATGTCCAGAATAGGCAGATCCATAGAGAAAGAAAGATTAGTGGTTGTTACAGGCTGGAGGCATAAGAGCAAGGGGTGTTGATAATAAAGAATACAGGATCATTTTTTTTTGTTTTTTTGAGATGATGAAAGTGTTCTGAAATTAACTATAGTGATCTATAAATCTAAAAGGCATTGAATTGTACACTTGCAATGGATGAATTGTATGGCATATAAATCTCAACAAAGCTGTTTTAAATGCACACATGCACACACACACATCAATGACACGCCCTCTGAGAGCCAGAGTGTCTCAGGCCAGGGGTCCCAAGAAGAGATCAAGACTCCAGCCCTTAAAGAACTCCAAGTCTGAACTGTAGGGAAAATATCTAAGCGCATCCTCTCATAGTACACATTTACTGTGAAAGAATAAAAAATGTTTGCACCAAAGAAAGTGAGGATAATATGACAAACCCCAGGGTGCTCATTCAGCAAGATCTGATGATAATTTGGCGAAGGGTTGAAAAACAAGTGAACTAAAATGCCAGCAAATACAGCTGAAGCCCTGGGCATGGAGTGGATGCAGCACCTGAGTGAGTACCAGGACCCCTGGTGCAGGGCAGGTCTCAGCTCCCCCAGGCCTGCATCCAGGATCCCAGAGTGAGGGTGCAGTGGGCGCCCCGCCTTCAGACTTGAAGGTCAACTGCGTGATGACAGGGAGCCTGGTAGGGGTGGGGAGGAGAGGGTAGTTCCCCAGGCTTCTGCTGTTGGTGAGGGCAAGGCTGGCAAAGATGCCATCAGGCAGGGAGTGACTGTTCAGCCTCTCAGGGAGCCGGGTTTTCCTCTCTGAGTGATGAGCCAGACTTTACCTTAGGGCCTCCTATCTCCTGAGAAGATCCCTCCATTGTTCCGTACACACCTAGGACCCGACCTTCCCGACAAGTAAACTTCATTGCCCTTGACACCTGTACCACTTCTTCACACCCATCTCCACCATGTTTTCTTGTCAAAATAATGCTTTTATCTCTTCCCCAAGAAACACAGGCTCCCCAAAGACGGGAGTTGTGTGGCTTGACTTTGGGGGCTCCCCAGAGCATGCAGTTCAGGATGGAAAAAGGAGCATACGTTCATTGCTGTCTGCAGGAAATAGTTAGAGGATGCTAATGATTTTTCTTTGTCCTTTTAAACTGCATTTTGTGTTTCTGTCCATCAAATCCTCAGTATTCGAAAAATTCAAGCATTGAATACATCTGAAGGCACTGAAGACAGTCCCCAAATTGTCTGTACTAGAAAATACGTTATATTCCCCGCTGCTCCCCAACCCGCCAACTACTAGCTCTTGTGTTTCTTGATGGATTTCATGTTTGCTTGCTTGTTTTTCTGGCCAGTTTTCTGTCATCTCAAATTCCAAGTAACTGGTGTAGCTAATGCAGTCACAAAGTACCATTCTTTGAGTCCAAAGGTGTTGCCAGTAACTGAACGCTAGTAGGACATGCACTGTCAGTGCCTTCTTGGGCTAGAAAGATGCTTTGCTAAATTATCTGTAAGTGAAATTCCTCAGGTCAGCAGGTAAGAGCGTGGATAGATGAATGGACAGGCAGATGGGCAGATGGATGGGTGGATGGATGAAGGAAAGGATGAATGACAGATGGATTGGTGGGTGGTTAGGTAGGTGGGAGGGTAGGTAAGTGGGATAAGTGGATGGGTGGCTAGATATAGATCAAGGGATGAGTGGATGGATGAATGAATGGATAGATGACAGATGGACTGGTAGAGGGTGGGTGGATGAAGAAATGAATGAATGACAGATGGATTGGTGGGTGGGTGGGTAGGTGGGATGGTAAGTGGGTGGGAGGATAGATATAGCTAGAAGGATGAGTGGATGGATGACAGATAGGCTGGTGGGTGGATGGATGAGTTGGTAGTTGGAAGGGTGGGCAGAGAGAAACCCTGACAGCTGGAGAGATCTTAACTCAAATACCTCCTTTCCCAGGGAAATCATGTGGTCTAGAATTAGGTTGGTGCACACATAACTGCAGTTTCGGACGGCAAATTTTAAATCATTATACAGTCTCAAACACATCTTTGTTAATCAAAATAGGAGCTACTATAATCAAGACATTTTTGCCAATGAGAAAGAAGTTTGCTTATTCCTATATGGTAAAAAGCCATGCCTCGGGATTCAAGGAGCTCTTGGAAAGCATTTTTTGCATCCTGCTTGTTGTGGAAGTGTTTTCCTTGAAAAAAAGTTGTTGAGATGCTTGAAGAAGTGGTAGTCGGTTGGTGAGAGATCAGTTGAAAATGGTGGATGAGGCAAAACTTGGTAGCCCAGTTCATCGAACTTTTGAAGCATTGGTTGTGCAGTATATGGTTGAGTGTTGTCATGGAGAGGAACAGAGCCCTTTCTATTGATCAATGCTGGCTGAAAGCATTGTAGTTTTTGGTGCATCTCACTGATTTGCTGAGCATAGTTCTCAGATGTACTGGTTTTTGCTGGGTTTCAGCAAGTTATAGTGGACTGGCAGCAGACCACCAAACAGTGGCCAGGACATTTTTTTGGTGCAAGTTTGGCTTTGGGAAGTGCTTTGGAGCTTCCTGCCAGTCCAAACACTGAGCTGGTCATCACTGGTTGTTATATAAAATCCACTTTTCATTGCATATCACAATCTAATCGAGAAATGGTTCATTTTTGTAGCACAGAATAAGAGAAAATGACACTTCGAAATGAGGATTTTTTATGTGTGTGTGGTCAGTTTATGAGGCACCCACTTCCCGAGCTTTTTTCACCTTTCCAATTTGCTTAAAATGCTGAATGAACATAGAATGGTTGACAGTGAGTTCTTTGGCAACTTCTCTCGTGTAGTTGGGCTTCCCTGGTTTCTCAGATGGTGAAGAATCCACCTGCAATGCAGAAGACCTGAGTTCGATCCCTGGGTTGGGAAGATCTCCTGGAGGAGGGCATGGCAACCCACTCCAGTATTCTTGCCTGGAGAATCCCCATGGACAGAGGAGCCTGGTGGGCTGTCACAAAGAGTTAGACACAAATGAGTGACTAAACACAGCACAGCACTCATGTAGTTGCAAGAGGATGAGCTTCAGTCATTGGTCTCAGTTGGTCATTGTCAACCTCTGATGGTCAGCCACTATACTCCTCATCTTCAAGCCTCTCATCTGCTTTGCAGAAATTCTTGAACCACCACTGCACTATACATTTGTTAGCAGTTCCTGGGCCAAATGTGTTGTTGATGCTACGCATGGTCTCCACTGCTTTATGACCAGTTTTGAACTCAAAGAAGAAAATTGCTTGAATTTACTTTTTGTCTAACATCATTTCCATAGTCAAAAATACTTATGAAATAAATAGCAAGTAATAAGTCATTAGCAAAAAAAAAAGAAATATGTATTTAAAATTATGTATAACATAACCACATTTATTTAAGAACGTATTGCAATGTCAAATGGCACAGTTCAAGAATGCAAAACGGCAATTAGTTGTGCTGGACACTGGGATACGGCTCTCTGGGCTTGCACCAAGCTTTGCTGTGGCCTTGGGCAAAGGACTTACTGTCTCTGAGAGCTCGTTTCTTTATCTGTAGAGCTCAGCATAATAACAATATTCACCTGAGCATCCTCCGGAACCTCAGGAGGTTATTAGCACAATGTCTGATGTATTAGTAAGTGCCCAAAAGTGATAGCTGTTATTTTTATAATAGTTATTTACAGTTGAGTGAGGAACAGTTCAGGGAAGTTTGAGGGAATTACCTGAGTGTCACAGGGTCAGGCCAATGAGATCATGAGAACCAAGTTCTCTCTGATTCTCAGGCACGGTATTTCCATTCTAAAATCATGGCTTTCTGCATCAAGAACATTCAGTGGGAAAGAAAACAGAGCTCTCAGTGGCTGGTTGTGATGACAACAAGGGTGTACCTATGAATCTGCGGTCTACAGTATGTGTCTTCTTTCATTCAACATGTAGTTTTTAAGTGGTGCCATTGGGTCGCAAAGAGTCGGACATGACTGAAGGGACTTAGTAGGCACACGCAGGAGGCCAGGTGCTGAGAACTCCATTCTCCAGCAGACCTTCCCCCTCCCCCGGAACTGAACCCAGGTCTCCTGCACTGCAGGTGTTCTTTCCTGTCCGAGCCACCAAAGAAGCCCGAGAACCGCTCCAGGTGCTGGGAATTCCGTGGTGGGGAAAAACGTGAGATGAAACCAGGCAGCATCCCCTCTTCCCTTCATCCCATGGAGCTTGTCTTCCAGCAGGGTTGGGGATAAAAAAACAAGCAAAATAAACAACTAAGGAGTGTAAAATGTTGAGTGGTGCTGAATGCTAAGGAGAAGACTAGAGGATCTGAGAAGGAAACATATCAGTGTGCTCTGTGCGTGTACTGGGGAAGCATGTGATTTCAGACATGGCAGCCATGGGTGAGGCAGCCAGGCAGGGGGCCGTGGGAAGGTCTCCAGGGAGAGCCTTCCAGGCAGAAGGAAGGGCAGAGACTGGTGCCCAGAGGGGACGGCATGGAGAAGAGCAGCAGGAAGGGCTGAGGTGGTAACTGAGGAGCTGGCGGACTCCAGAAGGACTCTGACTTTTACTCTGAAAGAGGTGGGAAGCCACTGGAGGGATTTAGGGCTTAGTAAATTCGACCTCTATTATCATTATTATTATAGGCTTCCATGGTGGCTCAGATGGCAAAGCGTCTACCTGCAATGCAGGCGACCTGGGCTCAATCCCTGGGTTGGGAAGACCGCCTGGAGAAGGGAATGACAACCCACTCCAGTATTCTTGCCAGGGAAATTCCATGGACAGAGGAGACTGGTGGGCTACAGCTCATGGGGTCACAAAGAGTAAGACACGACTGAGCGACTAACACTTCCCCTCTTCTCAAAACTAGTCTGGGCACACTCTTCAGCTAACTCTAGCCAGTTAGGTAGGAAAACAATTTCTTTTAGCTCGTAACCCTGGTCAGTGTTAAAGAACCCTCCTGCCAATGTAGGAGACAGATGAGACATGAACTCGATCCCTGGGTCAGGAAGATCCCCTGGAGAAGGAAATGGCAACCCACTCCAGTATTCTTGCCTGGAGAATCCCATGGACAGAGGAGCCTGGCGGGCTACAGTCCTTGGGGTTGCAAAGAGTGGGACACGACTGAGCAACTAACACATTCCAAATGTCATTCTTCTTCTTCTTTTAATTTTTCATTAACTGTATTACCATGCTCTCTTTGCTCCTTTTGTTATAAAATCACTTTGATGTAAGTCAGGTATTTGGAATGTGAAGACCAAAAAGGGAACTTTGTCTGTACACACACTGGTCTGTAGGAAGACATTTAAATCCATTTAGTTGGACACAAATTCTGAAACTGCCCTCCTGCCATGAGGCACCCACCCATGCTGAGCCGACCCACCCTCACCACCCCCAGCCCGAGACTCTCCCATGGGAGGTGTTCTCTGGACCTGACTTCCCTCCCCTGAGACTCCCTGCAAGGTGGGTAAATGGGTGAGACCCCCACCCCCCAAGGTGAGAGGAGGGAGGCAGGTTAGATCTAAGGGTGGCCAGAGCCCAAGAGGGTCCCTTAGAACTTCACTCTTGAGGCACATTCTCTTCATTTGCCCACCAGGAAAATAGAACTTTCCAGAGCACCGACTCTTCCCCTACAGAACAGTAATTCTGTTTTCAAAGTCACCCTACCCCTCAGTACAGAAATGTGTACCCACTTCACAGCCCCTTCCTGGTCGGGGGGATGAAGCAGGGAAGTCTGACTCCCTCAGGACCCCCTTCAAACCTCTTGCCCCACGTGGAGGGGGCTTTATCCTCCAAGTGAGTGTCTATTGCTTTTTCCTTGCCTTTTGACAAATGAAAACGGTGGGTTAACTTTTCTTTTATCAGCTGTGTTTCTGTAAGTCAGTGCGAGTCATGAAAAGTGAAGGTTTGTGCCTGTGGTGTCTCCATCTTGGAATTTATGTTTAATTAGCATAAAATGACCAAGTAATGCCTTCTATGTGATTGTATCCCCGCCCCTGTTTTCATTTTGCTTCATGACTGATAGATGCTTTCGCTTTTTTACTTTCCCAAGTCATCTTGTTTAATGAGTCTCTTGGTGGTGGCATTTGATTGGACTTATTGTGCAATTAGAAATATGTACCATGACCCCTTCCTGCGGACCTCTCTCTCTGAGATGAAGAGGACCTGAGCCGCAGGACGCCTTTCTGACACTGCAGTGTGGTTTTCTGCTCATGATAAGCCTTTCTGTTTCCTCCGCCTGCCTCCCACACCCACACCTCCCACTTCCTAGAGGAGCCTTCATGCATAGCTTAGTTGAGGTTATTTTAGGAACTGATTCCATTTTTCTCCTGAATTTTTTTTTCAAAAAGACTTTCAACGAATATATTTACATCCAAGACATTCCATAATCTGCCAAGAATGCAATTGCTTTGATGGAATTTGTGAACAGTAATATTTTAAGGGTAAAAAATATCAGTATTTCACAGAAGAATAGCAATGTGGCTCCAAAGGCTGGTCTAGTGCAGGCAAGTACTGGTCATGGCATCTGAGTGAGTGCGGTTGCCAGGAAGCCCCTGCAGAGTTCTGCCCATCCGTTTGAAGGTCTGCAAACCAGTGGGGGAGGAGGCACAGCTTGCATGGGGTGTGTGCAGGAGCCGCTGCAGCCAGGAGCAGCCCGGGTCACTGACGCAGGAGGTTCTGGAAGCAAACATGCGCTCACGAGCTCCATCATGAATTTAGCTCAAGGAGCAAAAATGATCTTGGATATGCTTCGGACATACATGAGGAGGAAAGTGAACAGTTACGACAGCAGAGCTCTTTTCCTCTGGTTTTGCCGACAGCAAATCCCCTGGAGGAAAGGCCTGAATGGGGCCTCCTCCTCCAAGTCACGTGGCCCTTTCTCACCACTAGGTGCATACATCTAAGCTTCTGTGAATGGATACTTTAAAGATGCAAAAATTATGCAGCCACCATGGAGAACGTTGCGGAGGTTCATAAAGTCGGCATATGATCCAGTAATCCCATTCCTGGGAATACATCTGGAAAAGAGCAAAACTGTAATTAAAATGATATATGCACCCCTATGTTCATAGCAGCACTGTTTACAGCAGTCAAGACATGGAAGCAACCTACTGTCCATTGACAGATAAAGAAGTTGATACATTGATAAAGAAGATGTGGTCTACATATACAGTGGAATACTATTCGGTCATAAATAAAGAATGAAATTTAAAGTAACATGGATGGACCTAGAGATGATCATACTAAATGAAGTAAAAGAGAAAGACAAACATCATATGGTATCACTTCTTTGTGGAATTTAAACATGATACAAATGAACTTATTAACAAAACAGAAATAGATTAACAGACATAGAAAACAAATTTATGGTTACCAAAGAGGGAAGAGCTGGGAAGGATGAATTGGGAGTTTCAGATTAAAATATATACACTACTGTATATAAAATAGGTAACCAATACGGACTTGCTCTATAGCATAGGGAACAAAGCTCAGCATCTTATAATAAACTATAATGGACAAGAATATGAAAAAGTACATATAATATATATATATGTAAAACTGAATCATTTTGCTGTACACTTGAAGCTAACACCATATTGCAAAGCAATTATGTTTCAATAAATTTTTTAAAATGATGCATTATCTGCTTTCAAAAGATGGGGTATGATATAGGGCCTATATCCCCTCCCGCAATTCACCATATAGCAAAATAGAGAGTGGGAACCAGAAAGAGGAAGAAGAAAACAGGTACAGGAGAATGGACAATACAGCTATAATAAACATTAAATTAATTTTGAGCATCCCAGAAGAGAGAGGGAAAAATGGCGAAAAGTTATGTCACGGTTTCCATGATCAGAAAATAGGAAGTATTTCAGTTCCTCAGGGCTGACTAAAGGTTTCCTGTCTGTGAGTTATTAAAATAAAAAATTGACCTGGACTTCAACTGTGAGAAAACATGAGATAACATAATGAGAAGAGGTGTAAACAGTGTTTTCATAAGAAACCCAAGAGCTGTTTTCTTATGACTTTTTTCTTAGTGTAAACCTTGATAAAAGGCCAGAGCACAGTAAGAAGTTAACTCAGTAAATAGGATTCTGGACGAGGTGAGATTTATGTGGTCCAAGTATGTAACCTATGATACTCTAACTCAAGGCAAAGATTTTTCTAATCTAAGAATAAAGATATTCTAACTGAATGCAAAGAAAGAATGGGAGAGGAGCAGGAGAAAGGAAGGAAAACATGGATCCAATCCAAGATATCCTCCCATCTGGCTGGGACTTGTTTGGATCAGAGATGTGAAGCTCCACGTGGATGGTGGACAGCAGGGCCAGGCCCTTGGGAATCCAGGATCTGGGGTGGGCGGAGGGTGGGGGGGCACAGGACTGTTCCCCTCCTCCCAACCCTGAGAAGGACGTTGCTGTCCCCAACCTGGGGAAGGCGGTGCCAGGGAGAATCTAAGATTTTCCTCATCTTTGGAATAGTTCTAACTTTAGATCTGGTCTTTAATAAAAGCTCAGACAGAGAATGAGATGGTTTGATGGCATCACCGACTCAATGGACATGAGTTTGAGCAAACTCCAAGAGACAGCGAAAGACGGGGAAGGCTGGCATGCTGCAGTCCATGGGGTCTCCAAGAGTTGGACAGGACTGAGCTACTGAACAACAGCAGAGACTGTGAGGCCTGAAATGTCTTCAGAGACAGTGTAAACCACTGCTTGACTTTGAAGGGCCCAGGAGAACTTGGAGATCCTTTCTCTTCCATGTGCTGAAACAGCTGAGGATGTCGGGAACTCACGGGGATAGCTGACTTGGACATGTTGAATTGCCTGTGAACTTATTGAGTGACGATCGTTGGGTTTTGAAGAGTGTCTGCAAAGACAGTGAGTGACCTTAGGGTCTGGAGTAATTCAACTTGAGAAGTTCTTCCTGGTTGCGGTTGGACCTTTTGAGGTCATTCTTAGTTCATGGTCATAAAACTGTGTCATCAGCAGAAAGGAGGAGATTTATTTTCATCCCAGCTCTGTTAGGGGACACACATCCAGTTGTTTAAAAGCTCTATTCAACCACAAAGACCCAAGTTCGTGGGTAAAGATAGGGGAAAATCGAGCTTCGACCCGGGTTCACAGTTTGTGACTCTGATCCTGCCTGTTGGGTCACCATTCCTGCCCCTTCTCACTTCTGTCATGGTTTTAAAATGCAGATTTTTTTGGCCAAAGTCCTGAGAGCTGAGGATGCTCTCATTGTTTTTTGCCGTCTGCAGCTCTGGTTTTTAATTTGCTTCAGATTACTAAATTACTGTACCTTGACTTCCTCAGCTACGTGAAAGAACGCCAGGCTACCAGATTCGCTCCCCACATTGTCCCAGAAAGCACCTAATACTTGCAATGTTTTCACATTTCAGAAATGCTTTGAAAAAAACCACGGATCCTTCCCATTCACAAATGCTTCTGTGTATCAGCTGCACTTCATTAGCTACAGACGTTTCTTAAGCGCTTCCTTTCGACCACAAATATGAAGTTGCTGACCATCTCCGGGACAGAACGACCATGGCAGAGGCTTGAATCAGCACCCGAGCCCTCAGACCAGCCCCCTTGGCCAGCAGACAAAGGAGAGGGGCCTCGTGCGTTTATCAGTGAGTTAATGAGACCCTGAATTCTTCTGTCTGTGCCAAAAACAGTAGAACAAAACATAATATGGTCAAAGATGCAAAAGTGGGGAAATCCCTTCATTCTGGGGGGGAAAAAAACCACGCAAAAACACAGTGCAATTGCAGAAAGTTGCAGCTTGTTGAGTTTTTTCTGAGTTATTTGCTTTAAGTATATTCCTTTGGTTTTTGCCCCAGATTCCTACTCGGCAATGAACTTTGGCCAATTGCCTGGAAGAATAGGGATGAATAGAGCATTCACACAAGCCCGGGGGATGGGGAAGCTCCTGGTGTCACTGCCAAGGGTGCCTGGATGCGTCAGACCCACTGCTGTCCAAGACTCTCCCTCCCCCACCCGTCAGTACCCACCCTGCTGGAAGAGGGTCCTCAGCTCTGAGCTTCTGGAATGGAATTTAGCCTCCAACCACAATTGTTATTTTTCTTCCAGCTAAAACCTTGTATTCATCAAGCTGGGTGGTCTATTACAACATAATAGCTTTAAGAATGTGAATGATTTACAGAATTTATAGATATTATCACCAAAGGGGTAAATCAACATATGCTTCAGTTCAGGGCATAGACATTTGTTGTTTCAAGATTATCTGCAAGTATCATTCTTAGGTCACAGGATAACGTCTTCAAAGGTTGTAGAGGATTTAAAGAAACACATTAGTGCAAATTTCCATTGCTATTAGATCTTTGCGACTTTCCATTTACTTGTCTCTAAGTCAGGCTTATAAAACTTTATGAATAGTCTTCCTAAGAACTAATTCTGAAGAACTGATCCACTTGCGTATATTGATGTACAATTTCATAATCAGAGATTTCAGAGGCTTGCACTAACTCCTGGCCACTGGGGGTTACTCGGATTACTGTTAGATTTTGGTGATACACATTTTTATTCTTCCTGAATAACATTGCTGTTGTTGTTTAGTTGCAGTATACCAAGTTCCTCCATCCATGGGATTCTCCAAGCAAGAATACTGGAGTGGGTAGCCATTTCATCCTCCGGGGATCTTCCTGACCCAGGGATCAAACCCACGTCTCCTGTGTTGGCAGGCGGATTCTTTATCACTGAACCATCAGGGAAGCCCTCCTAGAATGATACAATGACTTTAAAAAAAAGCACAAGGTTAGAGTTTCTTGACATTTGGTGGCCATCTAAGATGCCCTGGAGGAGGTTAATTACCATGGAGCTAACAACTGCCAACTAACAAGTTCCAGCTAACAAGGAAGGCTGTTGGCAGAGAGTGTGGTGCTAAGGACAGCCTGGAAGGGAGGGACAAGTTTCCCTGAGCTTGTGGAACGGTGCTCCTACTCAGGATACAATGTCACTGGAAGGAAGAACTGTTGGAAGCTGATGGTTGGAAGTATATACCCCAAGATAACTTTATTTTGGATCTAAAAAGTGAAAGTAAGTGAACTCGCTCAGTCGTGTCCGACTCTTTGCGACCCCGTGAACTGTAGTCTACCAGGCTCCTCTGTCCATGGGATTCTCCAGGCAAGAATACTGGAGTAAGTTGCCATTTGGATCTAAAAATGATGTGCAAAATTCACAAAATTATGATCAGGAGTTTGTGCATGTGGGTACTAAGTTGCTTCAGCTGTGTCCTACTCTTTGCGACCCTATGGACTGTAGCCCACCAGGCTACTCTGTCCATGGGCATTCTTCCAGTAAGAATACTGGAGTGGGTTGCCACGCCCTCCTCCAGGGGATCTTCCTGACCCAGAGATCTAACCCGTGTCACTTATGTCTCCTGCGTTGGCAGGCAGGTTCTTTACCACTATCAGGAGTTTGCGTCTTTCGAAATCAATGTATTTTAGTAGCTCCTCCAAACCGTACTTTCCATAAAGCAATTCTGCGTAGCAGGTAGCATATTTGCATGCCTTAAAGGCCGGGATACTCAGAACCCTAACAGCCCCGGCTCTAAAGGGAAAAGGGGAAAGATTACTCTTTCTGACTCTGGTTGGCATTGCCTCTTCAGTTTGCACCAGTACGCCTGCGTCCTGTGAGTGAATTGTGCAAGCTTGCAGGTAAGTGTCGCTGGGCCAAAGCAAACCATGCGTCAGGGGCCTGACTCACACACAGAGCTCCAAATCCAGGCAGGTCCCGGTTTGCAGGAAAGTGAAAGTGAAAGTTGCTCAGTCCTGTCCAACTCTTTGCGACCCCATGGACTGTAGCCCCTACCCCACCCCCAGGCTCCTCTGTCCGTGGAATTCTCCAGGCAAGCATACTGGAATGGGTTGCCATGCCCTCCTCTAGAGGATTTCCCAACCCAGGGATCGAACCCAGGTCTCCCGCATTGCGGGTGGATTCTTCACCAACTGATCGAGCAAGTGGCTCTGCGTTATTCCTATGGCAGCTCTCACCATCGAGATTGAGGGCTGCGTGTCTGATCCTGCCAGCTCCCCAGGCTGGTGAGAGGGGTGGCACTCCTGGAAGACTTCCGGACCACAGAGTCTGCTCCTTTGTTGGAGACGACTGATGTGCGTTTGTTTGGCATATTGTTTCCCTGCTTCTTTTATTAAGATCAGCAGTGTTGGGCTCCCCTAAATTATTCTTAGGGGACAAAGAATGTCAAATAGTGAGAGTGTCCTTCGGGTTATGAAAGAGAAAGGCAGGTTTCAGTCTTGTTTCTTGAAAATATGTAAAGACGAGGCAAAACAGAAACCTGTCTCTGCAAAGATACAATGGAAAGAACGTTGATGCATAAAATGAAGGAAAGGGGACTTCCCTGGTGGCTCAGTGGTAAAGAACTCAGGAAAAATGCGGGAGACACAGGTTCAATCCCTGATCTGGGAAGATCCCACGTGCCGAGAGGCAAGGAAGCCCAAGAACCACAAGTTCTGAACCTGTGCTCTAGAACCTGTGCTCAGCAAAAAGGGAAGCCACTGAAGTGAGAGGCCAGGGAGAACCATAACCAGAGAGAAGCCACCGCCTGCTGCAACTAGAGAAAAGCCCTCGCAGCGATAAAGATCCAGCACAGCCCAAAATGAGGAAATAAATAAAAACAAAGGAACAAATTTGACCAGAAGGGAGTCATCCAGGAGGAGGGCTGTGTTGGCAGAACAGGCCAGCATCTGTCTGAGAAACTGAGGTCAAAGGGAAGTCCTTGCTTTTCTAGATGAGGGACCGTGACGGGAAAGGACAGGACCAGCTCTCTCTATGATGGAGCTGATTCTAGGATCCCCGGACGTGCTGAACCTTTGCTGCTATCTTCTTGCACCAACTCTAGCAAAGGATTCTCTAGTGAAGTGAAAATCCAGCTGAAACAAGAAAGCCCCAACTGCTCATGTGCGTTTCCTCTGTTCTGAGACACACATTAACTCGCATCTCAACGTGCTGCCGTGGTTTTGCAGTAAATAACATCTCTGTCGGCTGGAAGGCCAGAGCAGCTACTTCCTCCGAAGGACTGTTGCTGCAAATCGAGCTTGACTGGGGAGAGTCTTCATCCCTGACGTTCTCATTTTACCTGATACGGGAGGTCCCGGGGAGTGGCCAGCTGAAATGTGCCACCCAGACCCTTGGTGCCTACAGACTTAGGCAGGAATGTGCTGGATGAGACATCACAAGTCCTAAATAACTGGCAGAGTCTGTAATTGCTTTCAGATGCTCCTCGCTTGGAGTTCTCTAACCGTACTATTTCTAGGGAATTCACAAAAGCGACTGGCACCCCGGGGCTGGGGGGGGGGGGGTGGCGAGTGTGTGGCTGACCTTGGAGGGCCTTTGGGGTTCACCTTGAAATTAGGGCCTCGTTACCTGCGGACCCCTTCATCTGGCCAGTCACATTCCAGGCCTGGGATGTCACGGGGACCTCACTAGCTGTCAATCCATCTTTTTCTCACTGCTGTTTTTATTTGTTGTTTTTAGCCTTTTCAACCTCATCTTTTCTTTGTGTCTTTATTAAATCAGCCCAATACCAAAGATTCCTTTCAATTTCTTCAAATATGAAAAGAAATCACTCAATTTGCTTTTAAGAAACCTATTGTGTTACGAAAAAGGAAGGTCATTGATTATTTCCACACTGCTTTGCGATCTTGAAATCAAGTTGGCTGATACTTTTCTAAGCTCAAAGCATAGAGCAGCAGCCCTTTAAGAGAGGAGGGTATTAGTGCTTTTTAAAATCTATGTCTACAGCTGGGAACCGTGCTGCTACCTGGCCTCATCGGGTCTGATGGTGGGGAAGCATTATGGTTTTACAGTTACGCTCAGTACCCCATCGATACTTCAGAGCAGCTGGGTGAGAGGCAGGCTGGCCTCCTTATTCGCCTTCCAGGAAAAACACAGCTTAGGGAGAATGGTGACATGCCCAGGCACTCCGGTCGGCACTGCTGGAATGGACTTTCTGGGGCCCTGTTCGGTGAGTAAAGAGTCGGCCTGCACTCCAGGAGACTCGGGTTCGATCCCTGGGTCAGGAAGATCCCCTGGAGAAGGAAATGGCTATCCACTCCAGTATTCTTGCCTAGAGAATTCCATTGACAGAGGACCCTGGGGGACTACAGTCCAAGGTGTTGCAAAAAGTCAGATACAACTGAGTGACTAACACTTTCCAGGCCACCAGCAAGGGGAGCCCAATGGGGACCTGGGCTTCATGGAGTCCTTGGTCATCTCTCCTGCACTGGAGGTTAGATTCTCCAGGTTGAGTCTATCTTTCCGAATGTCAACCCCCATATCCCAGCTCTAGAGACAGGGCTGGAGAGAGACAGGCTTTGGAGGGTCATCATTGTGAGCAGAGCAGATGCCCCTGCAAGCTCCCTCCCCTCTTTATGACGCAGAACGATGCAAGGGATTTGGCTCAGGAGCCTTTCAAAGAAGCAAACGGTCATGCTTAGGAAATGCCGGCATTAAATAATTTCCCTTTCCTCTTAACCAGGGGCCCAGCAGGGCCTTCCAAACTCCCAGGCCTTTTCCATTAGTCAGCTGTTTTCTCTCTGATTCCCAGACCTTCCTTGATCCTGGCCGTGAGGCTGTGAGTGTTCCCATCCACCCCAGATCCCTCTTTGGAGTCCTGATCATTGAGCCCAAGATATTTGAAAATCACAGAAGCTTAAGACTGGGAAGCACCTGGACAGGTCGCTCAGGGAGAGGTCAGCCGCCCCTTCTGCTTTGTCAGGGAGCCGGAGGACAGTGGGGCGCCTTGCGGTCCTCCAGTGTCGCGAGGGGTTGGGTGCAGCTTCTCACCCCAAGCTTGCCTGCGCCCGAATTCTCCAGGGAACACAGATTGTGGGCCAGACAGAGCGTGAGGGTAAAGAGGATCAGGGTCCCAGACACCTTAGAGGAAATGACAACAGTGCCTTAGAGCGAAACTCTAATGAGGCATTATCTCAACTTGTCAGAATGGCCATCAGCAAAGTGAGTATAAATACTAAATGCTGGTGAGGATGTGAAGGATAGAGAACCCTTGTGTACTCTTGGTGGGAATGAAAATTGGTGCAGCTACTATGTATAACAGTATGGAAGTTTCTCAAAAAACTAAAAATACAACTACCATATGACCCAGCAATTCCACTCCTGGGTATATTAAAAAAATCCAAAAACAGAAAGACTAACTCAGAAAGATACATGTACCCCCAATAACTCCAGCATTATTTACAACTGCTAACCTACAGAAGCAACCTAAGTGTCCATCATAAGATGAATGGATAAAGAAGATGTGATCTATATATACACATGGAATACCACTTAGCCATAAAAAAAGCAAAAATGAAATTTTGCCATTTGCAGTAATACGGATGGACTTGGAGATCATTATACTAAGTGAAATAAGTCAGGCAGAGAAAAACAAATAGTATGATATCACTTATAGGTGGAATCTAAAAAATACCACAAACTAGTAAGTATAACAAAAAAGAAGCAGATTCACAAATAGAGAGAACAATCCAGTGGTTACCAGTGAGCGGGCAATACAAGGGTGGGGGAATGGAGGTACGAACTATTGGGTATAAGGTGGGCTCAAGGATGTGTTATACAACACGGGGAATATAGCCAATATTCTGTAATGACTGTAAATGGAGTATAATATTTAAAAATTGCATGCAAACAAATTTTAAAAATCTACAAAGAGAAAAGAAAAAGAGGTGAATTATATTGCTCCTCCAGAAGGCAGAGCTTTTCCAGTCTACCTATTATATTTCAAATACTATCTACAAAAAGAAAAAAATTGCCCAACTAGAGGGTCCCAGCTGTGACCCAGCTGGTTCCAGGGCAGTGTGACAGGACCTGCCTTGATGGGGACCCTGCACTCCTAACACTGCCTACATCAAGATCCCCCTGACGATTTAGCATGAAGTCAATGAAAGCCACTGATATTTTCTGCACAATAGTTTTGTTTGACACTTGCATTTATTCTACTCTGTGGGTACTTAGGAACAGCGCTGGTGGTTTGGTGGTGAATAGGCAGGGAGCTCCCTGCCCACGGGGCCTCTCCAGCCCAGCAGGAAGGTAAACAGTCCGATCACACAGGTTGCAGTTTGGGTACAATTGTGGGAAGTGGCTTGAGGGAAGGAAGGCGAGCTTGGAAAGTAATAACGGGGCAGGAAAGGCTTCCTAGGAAGGGATGTTCACACGGAGACTTCTAGGATGACTAGTGTGAGGCAGGAAGGAGCTGGGATTCCCAGGAGCAAGGAGAGCTTGTGAAAGAGCCTGGCCCCTATGGTGAAGGAAGGAGAGATATGGTGGGACCCAAAACACACAGGGGCTGGGAGCAGGTGAGGACCTGCGTCTTTATCCTGGCTGTTCACTCTCTCAGTCGCGTCCCAGACTTCGAGACCCCATGGACTGCAGCACGCCAGGCTTCCCTGTCTGCCACTGTCTCCTGGAGCTTGCTCAAACTCACGTCCATTGAGTTGGTGATGCCATCCAGCCATCTCATCCTCTGCCACACCCTTCCACTTTTGCTTCAGTCTTTCAGGGAAAACCATCAGGGTGTTCTCCAATGAGTTGGCTCTTAGGGGGGGTCCAAAAAATTGGGGCAGCATGCTTCAGATGGTGAATTTTAAATCTCTGATTTAAGGTTGGAAAGAAATACACACTACAATATAAAGGAGAAGATGGCAGTAGAGGATGAGATGGTTGGAGGGCATCACCAATTCAATGGACATGAACTTGGGTGGACTCCAGGAGATGGTGAGAGACAGGGAGGCCTGGCGAGCTGCAGTCCAAGGGGTCGTAGAAGAGTCAGACACTCCTGAACAACAACAGTATATAAAACAGATGAATAACAAGGATTGCCTGTATGGCACAGGGAGCTATATTTAATATCCTGTAATAACCCACAAGGGCAAAGAATCTGAAAAAGAAGATATATATATATGTATATATGCTGCTAAGTCATTTCAGTCATGTCCGACTCTGTGCGACACCATAGACGGCAGCCCACCAGGCTCTCCCGTCCCTGGGATTCTGCAGGCAAGAACGCTGGAGTGGGTTGCCATTTCCTTCTCCAATGCATGAAAGTGAAAAGTGAAAGTGAAGTCTCTCAGTCGTGTCCGACTCTTAGCGACCCCATGGACTGCAGCCTACCAGGCTCCTCTGTCCATGGGGTTTTCCAGGCAAGAGTACTGGAGTGGGGTGCCATTGCCTTCTCCATATGTGTATATATATATGTGTGTGTGTGTGTGTGTGTGTGTGTGTGTATACACATATACCAGTCAATCCTAAAGGAAATCAGCCCTGAATATTCATTGGAAGGACTGATGCTGAAGCTGAAATTCTAATCCTTCGGCCACCTGCTGCAAAGAATTGACTCATCTGTAAAGACCCTGATGCTGGGAAAGATTGAAGGCAGGAGGAGAAGGGGACAACAGAGGATGAGATGGTTGGATGGCATCACCGACTCGATGGATAGGAGTTTGAGCAAGTCCCAGGAGATGGTGAAGGACAAGGAAGCCTGGTGTGCTGCAGTCCATGGGGTCACAAAGAGCCAGACAGGACTGAGCAACTGAACCACACCACGCACATGTGGGCAAAACTGAATCGCTCTGCAGTACACCTGAAGCTAATACGACACTGAGAATCAGCTGAGCTCCAATAAAAATGTAAACATTAAAATAAAATTGCATACAGGAGGAGGAGGGGCTGTCCCAGGATACAGATAAATGGGGCGGCAGGAGGGGCAGGGGTCCTGGGCCCTGCATGAACTGGAAACAAGGGATGTGTCTTCCAGTAAACTTTAGTTTACATTAATTTTTCTCATTGCACGTGACTCTTCGCTCACTCTGGGGAGACATTTTTTTCCCTCTCGGTGGTCAATTGTCTGAACATCCTCCCCATTTCCGTTGTGTGGGCCTCCATTCATCCTGCGTTCCAGGGGATTAATGCCTGTGACCTGTGACCTGTAATCTGAGGCTGAGATGAAGTAGGATGCCAGGCTCCTGCGCGCGAGGTGGGCCAGGCAACCCCAGGACCTGCAGCATGGGAGTCGCAAACTGACCACGTAGCCTAAACCAAGCTCATGGAGTGGTGTGGTTTGGGCCACCGACAGCAAGGAGTTTTCAATGACTAATGTTCCCTGGGCTTCACAGGCAAACTTGTTTTTGGGCTTCCCTGTAAGATGATGACTCTGGGCAGACACTGAGTTCTTACCCCATGGCTACCACCAGCCGGAGTTGGAGAGCCGCTGACCCTTTCGAGGTCATTGTCTCCCACTGGACTTGCTTTGTCAATTTCCTCACCTGTCTGCACTCTGGACAGGTGGGTTTGAGACCCTGCAGGAAAACTATCCAATCAACCCCAGACCTCCTTAAGGCCAGAGATAGAGGTGGAATGAATGAATGGCTGAATGAAATAATGGCTGACCAAGCAGACCCACTGCTTGGGGTCTGCCCTGCCCCTTCTTGTGTCTCTAAAATCACGACCTCTGTGTTGGGAGGACAGAGTTGGGGTGTGATTTGGCCTCCTTTTGCTCATCACTTTGCCGACAAAGATCTGTATAGTCAAGGCTGTGGTCTTTCCGATAGTCATGTGTAGATGTGAGCGGTAAACAATAAAGAAGGCAGAGCATGGAATAGTTGATGTCTTCCAGCTGTGGTGCTGGAGAAGACTCTTGAGAGTCCCTTGGACTGCAAGGAGTTCCAACCAGTCCATCCTAAAGGAAATCTGTCCTGAATATTCATTGGAAGGACTGATGCTGAAACTGAAACTCCAATCCTTTGGCCACCTGATGCCAAGAACCAACTCATTGAAAAAGGCCGTGATGCTGGGAAAGATTGAAGGCAGAAGGAGAAGAAGGTGACTGAGGATGAGATGGTTGGATGGCATCACTGATTCAATGGACATGAACTTGGGTAAACTCCAGGAGATGGTGAGAGACAGGGAAGCCTGGGGTGCTGCGGTCCATGGGGTCGCAAAGAGTCGGACGTGACTTGGTGACCAAACAGCAGCCACTGCTCCTAGACCCCATGCAGGCTCTTGGGTCTATCAGGTGCAGCCTCCCCTGAACTGGGGGAGGAGAAATTCCTGGTTAAATCAGTCATCCTGAAAGGACATGGGTAAGTCTCCCTCCCTTCTTTTCTCCCAAACCCCTTAATTCTGCACCTAATGAAATAGAGTGATGAGGTCGCTGGGATCCCCCCCCTCTCCAGTGTCTCCCTACAGTGTCTGTTTCCCACAAGGCCATGTTCCTCTAGATTCAGGCTCGAGACTGGGCTGACCTCACCCCAAAGCACTTTCTAGGCTCAGACTGGAAGCAGGCCGGCGCCTACACAGTCCTCAAGACACAATGTCTCCCAGGCCAGCCCTTCTGGGGAGCCTGGCTTCCCTCTCCCCGCTGACCCCTCAGAACCTCTCTGAGGTGCCTCTCGAGGCCCAGAGGAAGACAAGGGCCCTGTCGCCTGGGTCTGCATGACACCCCACCCTCGGGAGCCCCGGGCTGAGGCTGGGCCGCTGATAAAGATTCCGAAGCGAATTCCAAAGCCGGCTGCCCGCCCGCGTGCCAACTCCAAGCTGTGGGGCGGAGGCCTGTTTATTTTGGGTTTGATGAGTAAATCATGTGGAACAGAATCAAAAGCTGTGCTGAAGTCGACACAGATGCCATCTGTCACTTCCCGCTCAGCCACTGGGCGAGGGCAGGGGGGCTGGATGGAGTGACAGGCTCTTTAGAATGTTTGCCAACCATGAGTCAATGCCCTCTTCGTTTGTAAAAATGCCCTAGCAAGTGAAAATGTAGTACATTGTCTGCTTTAGTTTTCAAGTTTGAAGGGTGGAGCTTTGAGGTCAAACGTCCGGTGGCATCCTTTTCTGTTTAAAAATGCACGTGTGTGGGAACCACTCATGTTAACTCACATCTCATCCTTTCTTTAGGAAATGTGTCTCTGGCAGTATATGGAGTGTTCATGGATATCAAACAGCCACCTGGGCTAAGCTTCGTCTAATTGAAAAGGGAGGCATCCACTGGGGGCGAGAGCCTCTGGTGGGCAGTGATTAACCCAGTTTAATTAACAGTGTGCGGCTCCCTGTTTATCTGCTGAGACACAGCCCTGCCTCAGAAGGACACTCGGCATACCCTACAGGCCCGCTGTCAGCTGTGGGTGTTTGCCTTCAGGGGCTCTTGTGCCAGTCTGGGCATCCCTTACCCATCTCACCCGGCGTGGGGACTTCGGGCTGCAGGGAATGGCCGATCTCCCTCGGCCTTAGCTTTGAGATGGACTGGGGCCCAGGATGGATCCCACCCTTGCGCTCAGTCCCTTCACTTGTCCCTATCCAGGCCCTGGGTCATCACTGGCTGGTAGCTGTGAACTGTGGTTCCTTCCACATTTCTCTTGGAGGCCCCCAGGTCTATATCCTGTTCAGTTTTCCTAAAACTGGCCATGCCCTCACCCATCTTCATGGCAGCTGGCTTCATGTGAGAGCTGACCTTCTGTATACTTTTGTCTTGACTGCTCTGGGGGAAATCCAAGGCGGGCGAGGAAGAGCCTTGGGTTTGCAGGCAAGAGACTTGGTCTTCGCAAGCCTCCTGTGCGGCCTGAGTCACTTAACCCTTTAAACTTCCATTTGCTCATGTTTAGAGTAAGCAGAGTAATATCTTTCTTATAGAATTGCTGTAAAAATTATGTTAATATAGGAAAAAAGGGCCTAGGTCAATTCCTGGCACATGGGAGTATTAATAGTAGAAGTGTTAGCAGTATTAGTCACTTGGCAGAGTCTGCCTCTTTGTCACTCCATGGGCTGCAGCCCGCCAGGCTCCTCTGTCCGTGGGATTCTCCAGGCAGGAACACTGCAGTGGGTTGCCATGCTCTTCTCCAGGGGATTTTCCCAACCCAAGGATGGAACCCGGGTCTCCCGCATTGCAGCAGATTCTTTATTGTCTGAACCACCAGGGAAGTCCAGTAAGTGTTAGTAAAAAATCAGTGTCCTGCCCTTGTATCGGAGAAGGCAATGGCAACCCACTCCAGTACTCTTGCCTGGAAAATCCTACGGGCAGAGGAGCCTGGTGGGCTGCAGTCCATGGGGTCTTGAAGAGTCGGACACGGCTGAGCGACTTCACTTTAACTTTTCACTTTCATGCATTAGAGAAGGAACTGGCAGCCCACTCCAGTGTTCTTGCCTGGAGAATCCCAGGGACTGTGGAGCCTGGTGGGCTGCCGTCTATGGGGTCGCACAGAGTCAGACACGACTGAGGTGACTTGGCAGCAGCAGCCCTTGCATAAACTATTGCTGACCCATGTTGGCATATGGCAGAGGCCAACACACTATTGTGAAGCAATTTTCCTTCAATTAAAAATGAGTAAGTTTGGGGGGCGTGGGGAAGGCAGGAATCAGAGTCCTGGGGGTTGCACTTGCAATTAAGCTAAAGTGGGAAACATTAAGATCTCTCCTTTGGCAATAATAAGAGATCACTGGGTAAACCAAAATGCTATCTTGGAATTATTGGCACTATGAACTTTTTTAGATTAATGACTTTATGTATTTTTGTCAGCTCTGGGTCTTTATTTCTGTGCACGGGCTTTCTCTGGTTGTGATGAGCAGAGCCTACTCTTCATTGCAGTGACAGGGCTTCTCATTGCAGTGGCTTCTCCTGTCATGAAGCATGGACCCCAGTGCATGTGGGCTCAGTAGTTGCAGGACATGGGCTCAGTAACTGTGGCTCACAGACTTAACTGCCCCGTGGCATGTGGGATCTTCCCGAACCAGGGATTGAACCCATGTCCTCTGTATTGGCAGGCAGATTCTTAACCACTGGACCATCAGGGAAATCCTGACATCAAGAGTTCTTAAAGAACTGTACTCCAGAAGGATCAGCCCTTACTAGGTGGTCGAAGGCCATTTGCTGAACTTAGGAACAGGGCAGCCGAAGAGCAAACCTGCTAGAGAAGGTCAAGGTCAATCTTTCTAGGTCCAGGAGAAATTGGGTAAAGCTTGTTGACCCAGTGGGCTTGTTTTGGTTGTGAATATGTAGGAATTCTAAAGTAAAATCTCTTAGCCTAGTAATTCTCTCATGTGGGACATACACTGCGTTAGATACCCAGGAGAAATTCAAGGGCTGAAGGCAGTGTCATGAGATTGACACTCTTCCTGTCTTAGAGTCTTAAGATTCCCTAGCCCTGAGGTCTTGCCATCTTGGGATCTTACAATCTCAAGGTCTTTCTGGAAGGAGAAGTCTCAACTCTGTTTCAGAACTCTTGAAGCTAGAGCTGATCTAATCAAAATTTCAGCCCAATTTTCACCCAACCCAACTTTAGAAGGAAAGCTGTGACAAACCTAGACAGCATATTTAAAAGCAGAGACATCACTTTGATGACGCACGTCTGTATAGTCAAAACGATGGTTTTTCCGGTTGTCATGTACAGATGTGAGAGTTGGACCATAAAGAAGGCTGAGAGCAGGAGAATGTTTACTTTTGAATTGCAGTGCTGGAGAAGACTCTTGAGAGTCCCTTGGACAATAAGGAGAAAAATCCAGTCAATCCTAAAGGAAATCAACCCTGAATATTCATTGGAAGGACTGATGGAGTCCTTCTGATGGACTGATGGAGCTGAAGCTCCAATACTTTGGCCATCTGATGTAAACAGCTGACTCATTGGAAAAGATGATGCCGGGAAAGACCGAGGGCAAGAGGAGAAGGAGGTGACAGAGGATGAGATGGTTGCATGGCATCATCAACTCAACGGATATGAGTTGAGCAAGCTCTGTTTGACGGTAAAGGACAGGGAGCTCTGGCATGCTGCAGTCCATCGGGTCACAAAGAGTTGGACGTGGCTGAGTGACTGAGCAACAACAGCAAGAAATGTTCATGAGAGTAACACTAGGGGCCACAGTTCTGCCCGTTACCCGTCCTGCTCCAAAAGCAGTGGTTATCAGAGAAAATAAAATCTTTTTAACATTATATCCTTCTAGTCAAATCAGTCAAGCGAGGAGGGTCAGTAGGTAGAACAGTTTTCCTAATCCCCGCCTCTGGGGTGCTTTCTTCTCTCCTGACTCAGAAAGGGCAGGCGGAGACCCTGTGGACAAGGTCTTTGCTTCCCACCCCACTTAGCGCAACAGGAGAGCTGCGGCTCTCCAGACCCTTACCTCCCTGGATGCTGATGAGGCCAGAGACCACCAACGTTTACTGTGCGCTTACTCTGTGCCTGGAACTGGGCTAAGTACTGTGTGCACACCATGCCATTTAATTTTCCCAGAAACCTCACCAGAGTGGCATGATCAGAAGAGGGATCTGAGGGTCACCTGTTGTCACTAGAGCGGGTCAGCCTCCATCCCAAGGGGCTTGTGAAAGGGTTCCTTCCTTCCAGCATGGTCGATCTCTCTGAAATAAGGGCAGCTAAGCAGTGTTCCCCGTCTCCCTGCACTTTGGACGAGCTTCTGTGCCACTGACTAGTGGTGACCATCTGCCCGACTGACATGCTTCTGAGTTGACTGCAGATCAGGGTTGTCCTCCTGACCACACAGGACAAAGGGTGCAGGTCAGACCCCCTGGTCAGTGGTCTCCAAACCTTTTTATTTTTGGACAAGTTTAGAAACCTTTCAGGAGGGTTCTCAGGTGGCTCAGTCGTAGAGTCCACCTGCAATACAGGAGATGTGGGTTCTTTCCCTGGGTCGGGAAGATCTCCTTTGAGAAGGAAATGGCAACCTGCTCCAGTATCCTTGCCTGAGGAATCCCATGGACAGAGGAGCCTGGTGGGCTACAGTCCTCGGGTCACAAAGAATTGACATGACTGAGCAACTGAGCAAAAACCTTTGAAGACACAGAAGCTTTGGTTGGGAGTTGGGGGTGGGGGGGCGGTGGTGCATGAGGGAGAAGCAGGTCTCCACCAAACCCCTCCTCCTGCAGCAGCTCAGAGGGAGCCCCTGGCTAGAAAGAGGATGTCCAGGTGGGGTAAAGAGATGTCCCTAATGGACCATATCTTCCCTTGAGTCTTCCCCAAGGTCCCCTGGACCTCCTGCAGGAGGGTCCAATCTTTGTTGTTGATTGTTGACTTATAACACTGTACTTTTCATTTCAAAAATAAGGAGGCAATGTACAGTGACACATTGTAGAATATGATAGGATTGGGGATAAGTTGGGAAATTAAAGTGAAAGGAAACTAAGTGAACCCTCAAAGTTCTGGGTGCTTTCAGAAATGTGCCCAAACAGGGCTCAGAAATCCTGACAGCAAAACGGTTCTGTGGTCAAATTACATCTGGGAAACACAGCTGACTTGATCCTGTATTTGGAGGCCTGCAGTACACATCAGAACAGTGAAGGCCCTGGAGTTCCCCACGGTAAAGAGTCTGATAAACTTGCTCTTTACGTGTCATACACGCACATGCACACACATACTACACACATGGTGCTTATTTTTATGCTATTTCAGTAATGGGATGGATTGAACATGCTACCTTCAAACCTGCTTTCTCCACTCCATAATGTATCACAAATACTTTTCCAAGCCATGAAATGTTTCCTAAACATCTTCTTTAACAGTTGCATTAGTATTCCATCTCATGGTTGTAACATAATTTATGTTCCCAAATCCTATTTTAATATGTTTAGGTTGGTTCTCATTTTTATTACCTATGAATAACTTGGATGAACAACTTTCAAGTTAAATCTTTGCAGACATTTCTGATTATATTCTCAGGCTCTGTCCTCTGTAGTGGCATTTCTGGATCAAAGATATATGGGTTTTAAGATTCTTGATACATATTGCCAATGTTGAATTGTTACAATAATATGTCTCTTCTTTTATGTTTTATTTTGAAATAGTTTTAAAGCAATAAAAAAGTTGCAAGAATCGCATGGGGAACCTTTTTCCTTGAATTATTTGAGAGAATGCTATAGCCATGTGTCCCATCACCCACAAATACCCTACAGTGTGTTTCATGCAAACAAGGGCATTCTCCTACACAACCAGCAGGATAGCCATTGACGTCAAGAAATTAAAGTTAATACATTACTAGTCTCCTGTTCTCAGTCTCCTTTCAAGTTTTATCACTTGTTTTAACAATGTCCATTTAGAACAAAATGACTCAACCCAGGTCCATGGGTTAGAGTCGCACTGTCTCTTTCCTCATTCTGGAAAAAATTCTTGATCTTCCCTTCCCTTTCATGATCTACACACTTTTGAAGATTACAAGCTAGCTACCATGCGCTACACCCCTCGATTAGATTCAGGTTAGTCACATTTGTCAAGAAAATCATAGACATGATACTCTGTTTTTCCTATTGCATCTCAGCAGGTACCAAAAGATTCTGTTTCGTCCTGTTACTGGGGATTTTGACACTGATCACTGGGTTAACATGATGTCTACCAGGATTCTCTTTTGTAAATCTACTTTTCCCCCTTTGCAATTAATAAATATTTTATGGAAGTGATGTATAAATATCCTATTTGTCTTCAACCTTTCACTCACTAGTTTTAGCATCCACTGATTTTTGGTGCTGTGTTATTGCAATAGTATGGGCTTCCTTGGTGGTTCAGTGGTAAAAAGAATATGCTTGCCAGTGCAGGAGATGAAGGAGATATGGGTTTGAACCTTGGGTTGGGAAGATCTCCCAGAAGAGAAAATGGCAACAATATTAATATAGTATAGTAGTTGTCAAAAATGGTGATTTGCTAGTTCCATCTCATCTTCTGCACTAATTAGCTGGCTTTCAAGTCATAGAAGAGCTTTCTCTTATCCTTATTTATTCACGACTGTCTATTTTACTCAGTGGTTTAGGATGCATTGGTATCATTCCTTATTTTGATACTCAAATTGTGCCGCATGTTGTTAGCGGAGGTCCTGGCTACTTGGCATCTATTTACATCCTTTTGTCTCATCCCTGCCGTGGGTTCAGTACTTCTGTTCTTGCTGTTACAGTGAGATGTGCTAGCCTTCCAGCCTTGATGCAGACTATTTCTCCAGGTGACTTTGATTCCTTCCAGGAGAGAATGGTACTTAGACACCAACATCCCGGTGCCAGGCATGCTCATCCCTAGTGTGGTGTTGCTGCTTCCGTCCTCTTAAAGGCAGAGCTGGAGCTCCCATGTATAAGGCGTCCCATGGATACTTTAATTCCAATCCAGCACTGTAGGACCCCTCTTAGCTTTCTTCCTGTATTTGTAACTTCAGTATCCTATTATCATCAGTATATTTGCTTTATTATTTCTTATTGGTACTTAATTTTTTCTTAAATAAATGTGCTTTAATTATGAAATAGGAAAAAGTACTTAATTTTTGAATTAAGATTCAAGTTCAAAGGAAAGAAATGTGTGTTGAGGAGTGGGCAAAGTGTTATTACAAGTTCAGTTCTGATAGCTAAACCTGAAAAAGAAAGCCCAGAAAAAAATTCTGATAACTCATCTATTAAATAATTTAAAAACACTAAATAAAGTGTTCAGGAAACAAATACAGAACACTCAGAAACAAAAAGGAACAAAATATAACTAATATGTTTTAATTTTATTTTTAAAAATAGTGGTTTTACCTTGAGAAGGTACAGTTGATTCAACATCAACTAATTCATTCTTATAAGTCATCAAATTTAGAGACTAAGGAGAAAAGTCATATCACAATCTTAATTAATGGTAAAAAAAATGGTTTGTTAAAGTTGGATACAGAATTATTTCTAAAGTGTGACATAAACTGAATAGAAAAATACTTCCTTGAGTAACACTATCTATCCAAAACCCTGGCACTAATGAAGATGAATATAACGTTTCATCTCTGAAATTAGAAACATATCTACATATCAACTATTATAATAGAGGCTGCCCAACTTTGTTTTGGAAATTTTAGAAACTTCATGAAAAAGTGTAAAATCGATAAATATGGGAAAGCAAGGGAAAAGTTAACTTTATTTGCATGCCATAGTGTCTATTAGTAGTAAATTAGTTCAATATGGTGACCACACAGAAAATATATCCATGAAATTTAACATCTCTGCTATAATTATAAAGCATGAAAAAAATATACTCTACAGCAACAAAAGGTATAATAACTTAGAAACCAGTGTTGGTATCATATGGGAAGGATTCCCTAATAGCTCAATTGGTAAAGAATCTGCCTGCAACGCAGGAGACCCCAGTTCAATTCCTGGGTCAGTAAGATCTGCTGGAGAAGGGATAGGCTACCCACTCCAGTATTCCTGGGCTTCCCTTGTGACTCAGCTGGTAAAGAATCTACTTGCAATGCAGGACACCTGGGTTCAATCTCTGGGTTGGGAAGATCCCCTGGAGAAGGGAAAGGCTACCCACTCCAGTATTCTGGCCTGGAGAATGACAGTCCATGGGGTCGCAAAGAGTCTGACGTGATTGCGCTTTCACTTTCACGATATGGGAAAATTAGAAAATTTAGCTGCAGTGAGAAATTAGTCATAAGACTTATATGGATGAGTCTTGAAGAGTGATTTCAACACAGTACCATAAACCTACTCCTTTAACATGTCTCAGTCTAAATTTTTATGGCTGCAGTTCTTTTATTGCATTAATTTTTACTTGCTCAAATTCCCATATATTCATGCTAGAAAAGATTCCCAGTTGTATTTAAAAATCAAGTTTATTGAAGTGTGATCTTCAAGTAGTAGAATTTACCTTTATAGTTGTACAGTTTGATGAATTTTGACAAATGTTTAGTTGTGTAACTACCACCATAATCAACAAGTAGAGTATGCACAGCCCTTTAAAAACTTGGCATTGGTGACGTTGGTGGTATAGTGGTGAGCATAGCTTCCTTTTCTTCTAAAAACTTCCCTTATGCCTCTTTGTAATCAACCCTTCTCCCCACACTCAGCCTCTGGCAACCACTGGTTGAATTTTGGTCGCTGTAGGCTTGCCTTTTCTAGAATATCATACAAATAGAATCCTCCATAATATAACCCTCGGTGTGGCTTACTGCACTTAGCATAATACTTTTGAGATTTATGCATGCTTTTGTTCATATGAATAGTTCGTTCCTTTTAACTCCTGGGTGATATTCCATTGTGTGGCTGTATCAAAATTTGTTTACCCATTCCCCAGTTGAGAGCCATCTGCACCATTTCCAGTTTTTGATTATTATGAATAAAGCTGTTATAAGCATCTGTGTGTAGCTTTTTATGTGAACATGTGTTTTTTTATTTCCCTTAGGTGACCACTGAGCCATGGGATTGCTTGGTCATATGATAAATCTCTGTTTAACTTTATTAAAAATCACATTTGGTTTTCTTATTCTTGGCTCCATCTTATTTCTCTTATCTGGAAGAGCTCTTTGTAGTGATTTTACTTACCACTATTGTCCCTTCACCTTGGTTTCCTGACACTGAATAAAAATGTCTCTTTCCATAGCTCTCCATCCTGGTTGCTCATTGGAATCAATCGCCACTCCTATGTAATGCAGTATTGTAACTGCCACGGGTATTTAATTGATCTAAAAAGGGAAAGGTCTCTTATCTGTATTTTTAAAATGCTTCATGTGTCCTTCAGATGTTCCATCAGAGCTAAGAGCTCCTATCTGAAATATACCACTTAACGCTGTAGAAGATAAGAGAAGCTGAAGATGATGGAACAAAACAAAAATTAGGGAGGATGGAGGGATGAAGGGCTCTTGTGCTGTCTCTCTCCTCTTCCAGAACAGAGAGTAAGTGCTGGCTGCATATGGGTGATGGGCTTGGAAACAGATGTCTAAGTACATTGTTTAATGTTGTAATGACAGCCACAGGATAACCGAAACCAGAAACTCTTAGAGGTCATCAGTAAAATGTGGGATGGGGATCAAAGCAGAGAGAGGAAGAGATTTTTACTCTTCACTTAACATCTTTCTGTACTGTGTGAAATTTTTTTTTTTTTTACCATGATAATAACTTAAAATATGACTTAACTGAAGGATACATTGTTGGTATGAAGTCTGTGCTAGAAGGACTATCAACAGTTGATGGGGGGTGGGGTGGTATTTGTAGAGATGATTTCCAACCAAGAGTGTTGGAGGGGATGGAATCCAGGGTACACAGGGAGAGGTCAGCTTTAGAGAGGAGGGAAGGATAGAAGGATGAAGTGGGGTCTGGGAGCAATGCTTTGCATGAAAGAAGGTTGGTGAAAGCTCCGGCTACTCTAGTGGGGTGCTCTCGGTTCTTTTCTTTCAACAAAGTGGGACTGGTGCTTTATGGAGGAGAGCCTAGCTATGGGTGATGACATAACTCAGGGAGGCAGTGAGCGATGGGCGGCAGCACTAGGCAGCGGCAATAAAGTTGACCAGATGATTAAATTCTAGAACCTCCATATTGTTGGCCTAATTGTTTCAGAGGCTGATGTTGACAACAGTGAGACATTGGGCAATGAATTCAGAACACCTCCTATCACAGTGCTAACCAGACTGCAAGTCTAGTTCTGAAGTTCTGGAGACCCAAGGTAAAAGCAATGACAAGTTTCTTAAGTCATAATCTTATAAGGACTCAGATAGGGCTGGAAGGACACTTACCCCCTGAAGATTTCCCCCTCCGTCATGTCCTGAGATTACGAGGTTCAGCCACGGGGCACTGCCAAGCCTCCCCAGCACCCTGGCATCTCACCTCTGCTCTCTGTGTTCATGTTGACATCGTGTCCTTGTTTTCCTGGCAGGCGTAGAATAACTTGCAAGACCCGGAGAGTAAATACCTCCTTAAATTTTGCACCCTGGGTGCCTCACTCACCTGACCAGAGACACAGCCCTGCTCACACAGTGATCTGAATGCTATAACGGAAATAGCAAAATAAGTCCCTTTCTTCTTAGTCTTCTAACCAGAACTATGGATTCAGTTTGGGATGGAATAAAGGTTTATTGCACATGAAGAGATTTTATATTTTCACCCCTGGAATAGGAGAGATAGATGGATACATAGATAGGTAGATAAGTAGATAGACAGGCTCCTGACGACTCAGGGAAAAGAATCCACCTGCCAGTATGTGAGACACAGGTCGGGAAGATCCCCTGGAGAAGGAAGTGGCGCCCGCCCCAGTGTTCTTGCCTGGGGAACCCCAGGGACAGAGCAGCCTGGTGGGCCACAGTCCATGGGGTCGAAAAGATTCAAATGCAACTCAGTGACTGAACAATAGCAACAATGACAAAAATTGATGGGTAGATGATAGATAAATGATAGGTTTATCTGGAAAGCAGAGAAGAAAGTCAGAGGCCAAAAGACCAGGTAGGAGGACGCACCTGTTGGCAGCACTTGTCAGTAGCAGCTGGAGGCACATCTGTGCAAAGTGCGGACTAGTCCGGGGGATTTGTGGGAAAGGCGACTGATCTGATCAGTATCAACAACCTTCCCACACCCGCCGCACCCGCACATCAGCATTGCCTCCATCACCATCAGATGTGTATATGCTATTCAGCTTTGGTGACTCGCGGCAGCTCACCCACCTGCCACACTGTGGTCACAGAGGCCACGCTTCTGACCTGCGTGGGACAAGAGCTCCACACCCCTGGCCATCTGACATCCAGGGTCGCGGGAACGGCACTGTGAAAGGCCGGTCCCCCGAGGAGCCTGTGCGCGCCCTAATTCCGCCGCTTCGCCTCATGAAAGGCAAACGGAAGGCTCAGGCGGTTAAGGAGAAAGCTCACCCGAGCCCCATCAAAGAGCCGTGTGCTGTCATCGACCTCTCAGCAGGTGAGGGCTCACGTGGGAAGCAGATGTGTCTGCAGAGTCCGCCCGTGTGATTTACTGGACGTGACAGCACAGACAATACAATTCCACATCTGGTGGAACTGAGGAGAAACATTGGCAGTCACGTAGCCAAGTGCGTGCTTTCTGGAGGAGCATAAAAGAGGCACATACATTGTTCTCGAACAGGAACAATAAACTTTGGGGCTTCCACGAGTTTAGCAATTTGTGCAGGCTGCCTCAGCTGTCGTCTCAGTAAGAGGTGAGATCTCAGTTTCTCCAACAGTACTGATAAGTAGAGCAAGACAAAAAAACACTGTGTAAAATGATCAAAAGTAAGAAATTCTTTCAATTTATTTATAACTTAATGTCTGTGTTATATATTCCCAGTTCCCTCCACAAAGAGGCTCAGAGAACCACAGGAGATGCTGGTTCCCACACCCAGGGCTGTGTTGCTACGAGTCTGTTTCCAGTGTCACCTGAGCAAAGTCTGTTGCTCATCCCTTTACCTTCGAGCCATCCCTGCTACGAGAGCGCCAACTCGCAGGCCAGCTGCACCCTGCACTCATCTCTGAAGCCTCGGAGATCACCTGTGACAAACACAAGGCAGAGACAAGTTGCAAGTTCATGCATCCAGATCTTAGCAGAGGTGCTCTCTGGATGACGGGATTAAACTTGCTTTGTATTAATTTTCTCGGTCTCTGTCAAAGCTTTCATGTATTTCTGATCCAGGCAGGACAATAGGTCCACACACCCGACTATTTTACATCCAGGCTGCTTTCAAAGCTAGATGATGTAGTAAAAACCAGAGACATCACTTTGCAGACAAAGGTCTGTATAGTCAAAGCTATCATTTTTCTAGTAGTCCTGTACAGATGTGAGAATTGGACCATAAAGAAGGCTGAGCACCAAAGAATTGATGCTTTTGAACTGGGGTACTGGAGAAGACTCTTGAGAGTCCTTTGGAACGCAAGGAGATGAAACCAGTCAGTCCTAAAGTCAGACCCTGAATATTCATTGGAAGGACTGATGCTGAAGTTGAAGCTCCAGTACTTTGGCTCTCTGATATGAAGAGCCAACTCACTGGAAAAGGTTGAGGGCAAGAGGAGAAGGGGTGACAGAGGATGAGATGGTTGGATGGCATCACCGACTCCGTGGACATGAGTTTGAGCAAACTCTGGGAGACAGTGAAGGACAGGGAAGCCTGGTGTGCTGTATGTAGTCCATGGGGTCGCAAAGAGTTGGACATGACTTAGTGACTGAACAACAACAAATGCTTTCAAATATTTCTAAAACTTTCAGATTCTCTGTTTAGTGTTTTTTTTTTTTCTGGTGATTTTGTTGTTGTTGCTGTAATTTTTAAAGGAGAGAAAAGAATTCATGCTTTCTAGCCCACATGGCCTGAGATGAGTTCTTTTCACCAGACTGCAAGGACTACATATCCAGCCCTGCAAAGGTTAACTGAAGTCTGGCCCCGTGTCTGGACCCCCTCTCTCTGGGTCTGCAGGCTCCCAGTGGCAGCAGGGAAAAGCCTCTGCTGTAGAGAGCAGGGTTGTGGTCACACACACCTGTACCTGCTGGCGTGTGGTTGAAGCCTCATGCTAAGAAAATCCAGGTGGGAGAGGCCTTTTTCCTAAAGTTTTCTTTCTGGAAAAACACTTGCAGGTGTTTGGAGACCAGCTGCAGAAATAACAGCAAAGCTTCTTGCGGGCCTTTGTTACCAAGAAGTAACACGGAGTCGGTGGAGTGCCTGGTGAAAGCACATTGGCCAAGGTGATGTCTGAGCGCCGGGTCTTCCTGGCTTGAGAAGTGCAGACCCTGGTGCCCGAGGCCTCTGTCACTGTTTTCTTTGTTCCATTAAATACATAATTGCTGATTTTGTGAACAGGACCTAAGAGGCCAGCTCCATCGCTGCTAAACCACTTTTCAAACTTCCCAAGGAGCCTTTATTCTCAGGCGACCAGTGTCATTTGATCCCACCCAGCCCAGCTTTTCATTCTTAATCCCCCTTGTTTACAGTGAATTTAATCTCTGTCGTATTTAGGGTTTAGCTGGACAAATCCTATCCTCCCTCGGTCCAGGCCATGTGACCACATCAGTTAGGCCCATGACAGGGGCTTTAAATGTGTCTATCTCTGGAAAGAACAAACAGTCTCAAAGCTTTCAACCTTCCCCCATAAAGACTCTTTGAAAGGACCTCAGAGGCTGGAGTGATAGGGACCACCCTGGTAAGGGTAAACCAGGTTTTGAAATGGAAAATTAGTCAATTTTTCGATACAGTGTGTGCCCCTGAAAAGACTCAGACCGGTTTTACAATGGTTTTGTATTTTAAAAAGTGAGAGAAATTCAAGCCATATGGCTAAGGGTTAGTATTCAGACCCCCAGGCTCTCGAGCCCTCTGTCCCGTCTTGGGAACATGCAGGTTGGTGCACGTTTGGGGCCAGGCCATGAACACGGTCTAGGACACTCAGGGTGATTTGTGTGGTTAGAAGCCCCCTAGAATGTATCGCCACAGCCGATTTTTCTTTTCCCTTCTGGAAACTGGTATTGGTTCGGGGAACAAATAAATATTGCAATTCTCACTAAAGGCTCCAGAGTGGAGCCCAGCAGGAAGGGGACAGAACTCACACACACAGCTCATCACCTTTGGGTAGACCAGGACCTCCTCGGCTTTACTGGTCTAAAAGCAAAGCTGGTTTTACATTGTGACTTGAATTTAACTCAACCCAAGACTTTATTTTTTAAAGGTTGAGGTAAAATATATACAATATAAAATTTAATATTATAACCTATCATCTTTCTTTTTAAAAAAAGTTATTTTAACTGGAGGATAATTGCTTTACAATATTGTGTGGGTTTCTGCCATTTATCAATATGAGGAGATAGCCAATGGGAATTTTCTGTATGAGGCAGGGAGCTCAAACCTGGCCCTCCATGACAATCTAGAGGGGTGGGATGGGGTGGGAGGGAGTTTCAGGAGAGAGTTTTAAGAGGGAGGGGACATATGTATACCTATGCTTGCAGCAATTTTTAACTGTACAAATCAGTGGTATTAAGTGCATTCACAGTGTCTTGCAACCATCACCACCACCCGTCTCCAGGATCTGTTCATCTTCCCCAACAGAGACTCTGTCCCCTTGAAGCCCTAACTCCCCATCCACATTTCCCAGTCCCCGGGAACCACCGTCTACTTCCTGTCTCCTTGAGCTTGACTCTTCTAGGAACCTCATATCACATACTATTTCATTCCTTTTAAAGGCTGAGTAATATTCCACTGTGTGGATGGACCACTTTTTTTTTTAAAATCCTTTTATCCATTGATGGGCACTGACATTGCTTCCGCCTTCCAGCTATTTTAACAATGCTACTTAAGAATAAGGATGTGTAAATATCTGTTTAAATCCCTGCTTTCACTTCTCTGGGGTACATACCCAGAAGTAGATTTCAGGATCACATGGTAATTCTATGCTTAGGCTTTTGAAGAAACTGCATACAGGCTCCATCATTTTACATTCCCTCCAACAATGCACAAGGGTTCCAATTTCTCCACACTTTTAATTTTGTGTGTGGGGCTCTGTATTTTTTTTTAAACTGATAGCCATCCTAATAGCTATGAAGTGGCATCTCACTGTTGTTTTGAAGTGCATTTCCCTAAAGATTAGCGATTTTGCACATCTTTTTATGTGCTTATCAGCCATTTGCTTATTTTCTTTGGAGAATATTCAAGTCCTTCGCCTGTTCTTAAAGTGGCTTGCTTGTTTCTGCTGTTGTTGTTGAGTTGTTGGAGTTTGGGGTATCTTCAGGACATAACCCTTATCAGATTTGTGATCTGCAAACATTTTCTCCTATTTTATGGTTTGCCTTTTCACTCTGTAAATGGTGCCCTTTGATGACGGCCCACTGAATTATAATCGACCTGTTCATCCCTCCGCTAGTCTCCGTGTGGAGTGTGAGAAGTTACGGCCCAGGGTGTAAGGGAACAGGGAACCAGATCCCTGGCCACTGGAGCAAGGAAGCAGAAAGGGTTCAGAATGAAACACCAGGCCTCGTGAGACAATAAAAGGGGACTACTGTTCTTTAGTCGCTAAGTTGTGTCCGATTCTTTGGCGACCCCGTGGACTGTGGTCTGCCAGGCTCCTCTGTCCATTGGATTCTCCAGGTAAGAGTACTGGAGTGGGTTGCCATTTCCTCCTCCAGGGGATCTTCCCAGCCCAGGGGTCAAACCCAAGTCTCCTGCATTGCAGGTAGGTTCTTTACCAACTGAGGTAGTGGGGAAGCCCAATAGAAGGGAAGCTGGGGGCAAATGCTGGCACTATTGTTAACACTCCTAGGTTTCTGGGCTGCCTCTTTACCAGGCTGGGAGGCAGAGACTCTCCCTCAGCACCTTGCAAGCCCAGCGCCCACCACCAGCACGTCGTCTTGCTCTGTCAATGAACGGAGGGAGCAGGGTGTCATGTGCCCAGATGACCGTGGCACAGGCAGTCAGCAGGCCCTGTAGGCCTGTGACCTTGGATCTGGCCATTAAATCTGGGGTTTCTTGTTGCAGTGTGTCCTCTGAGGCCATTTAATACCCACACAGAAATTGGAAGCCCTGAAGGTCAAGGGTTGCACATGAAAGGATCTCTGTGTGTGCAGGGGAAACCTGAATCTTTGCATTAAGTAATGCCTTCCAGACTGTTCCTGCCCTGTGCACCCTCCTTCACAGGAGACCCCAAGGTTAACCTCCTGGCCCATCGCATCCCTGCCTCTGGTCTGTGGTGACTGGCATGAAGCTGACCTTTGGAGTCAAATATGCTCTCCCTGTGGGGCCGACCCATTCACCAAGCAGCCCGGTTTGGAGACACGGGCGTCTTCTCTCTCCTCCTCCGGCTGGTACTCTTGGCCATGCCCGGACCTGACCTCCGGCTCTGAGCTCAAGGTCTTGAGTCCAGAAACCAGCCCCTCCCACCCCAACTCCTTCTTCTCTCCTCCGGGACTGGGGTCTGTCGACAACACAAAAATGCTTGTGATTCCAGATTTGAATGTTGATGTGTGTGTGTGTGTGTGTGTGTGTGTGTGTTGTGTGTGTGTGTGTGTGTGCGCGTTCAGTGGTGTCTGACTCTTTGCTGCACTATGGACTGTAGTCAACCAGGCTCCTCTGTCCATGGGGTTTCCCAGGCACGATCACTGGAGTGGGGTGCCATTTCCTCCTCCAAGGGATCTTCCTGACCCAGGGACCCGGGTCTCCTGCATTGGCAGGAGGATTCCTTACCACTGGCACTACCAATGTTGACATAGAAACCTTTTCTCTTGATTCCGCACCATGTTACGAGATAATGGATTTTGCCTCAGTGTCTCTGGTCTGCACAGCTTTTTCTCACATTGTGGCGGGAACAAGGCACTTAATCAAGAACAGGCAGTGGTCATGCAGTAGGGGGTGACCAACACCAAAGTCCCCTGGATGTCCCAGCCTGGGAGATGCCTCCTGTCGACCTTTAGAGACAAATGGCAAGAGTCAGGATACTGACTTCAGGAGGAGAGGACCTAGGCCTCTTCCAGAGCCTGTCTTCCCAGTGGAAGCCAAACATGGTCCAAGCTCCCCACTCAGCCTGGACAGGCTCCCCCTCTCCACTACAGTGTCACCTCCCATCTGGATGAGCCTCTGGGATTTCTCTCTGCAAGACCCAAGAGCTTTCTTTGCAGAATCCTAGCTCCCTCGAGGCCATCTTCTTCCACCAGTTCCTAGAATGAGAAATGTTTTGTTTTGTGTTTGGGGGTGTGTGACTTTTAAGGTAACTTTTTGAACCCCAGATGAATAGATGCTGGTACCTTGTAGAGGGCAGAGGCAGAAAGAGCAGTTTCCTGGGAAGGAAGGATCTTGACCTGGATGCAGAGGACCAGAGGCAAGGCTGAGAGGATGCAGAGGGGCTTCTGAGTGCTTCATCAACTGAACGGAGTGTTTGGAGAAGAGCTACACTGGCAGATCCCGAGAGCTAAGTCAGGGGTGGTGGTTCAGTTCAGTTCACTTCAGTTGCTCAGTTGTGTCTGACACTTTGCAACCCCATGGACTGCAGCATGCCAGGCCTCCCTGTCCATCACCAACTCCCAGAGTTTACTCAAACTCATCTCCATGGAGTCGGTGATGCCATCCAACCATCTCATCCTCTGTCATCCCCTTCTCCTCCTGCCTTCAATCTTTCCCAGCTTAGGGTCTTTTCAAATGAGTCCGTTCTTTGCATCAGGTGGCCAAAGTATTGGAGTTTCAGCTTCAACATCGATCTTTCCAATGAACACTCAGGACTGATCTCGGGGGTGGTGGTGGGTGGCATGAAATAAGGACGTCAGGAAGGGACCTAAAGTTTGGAGTGAATATAATAGCCAGACATGGAAGAAACCTAAATGTCCGTCAACAGATGAATAGACAATGAAGATGTGGTACATATGCACAATGAAATACTACTCGGCCATAAGAATGAATGAAATTAGGTCATTTGCAGAGATGTAGATGGACCTACAATCTGTTATGCAGAGTGAAGTAAGTCAGACAGAGAAAAATAAGTATCGTATATTAATGTATATATTGTTGCTGTTCAGTCTCTAAGTCATGTCTGACTCTTTGCAACCCTATGAGCTGTAGCCCACCAGGATCCTCTGTCCATGAGATTCTCCAGGCAAGAATACTGGAGTCAGTTGCCATTTCCTCCTCCAGGGGATCTTCCCAACCCAGGGATCGAATCCGCATCTGTTGCGGCCCCTGCATGGCAGGGAGATTCTTTACTGCTGAGCCCCCGGGGAAGCCCACTGATGAACCTGTTTGCAGGGCAGTAGAGACACAGACGTGGAGAATGGACTAGTGAACAGGTGGGGTGGGGGAGAGGAGAGTGGGGCAGGTTGGGAGAGCAGTGCTGACCGCCACCTGTAGACAGCTGGGCAGCACAGGGAGCTCAGTTCAGTGCTCTGTGATGACCTAGAGGGGTGGGATGGGGATGGCAGAGAGGCTCGTACGTGTACATGCAGCTGGTTTGTGCTGTTATACAGTGGAAACTAACACAGCATTATAAAGCAACTGTACCCCAATAAAGCAAGTCTGCAATGTGCCCCGTGGGTAACAATAGTTCCCGTGGGTGTGACCTGATGGGGCAGGAGCTTGAACCAGGAAACATGGGGACAGGGGATAGGGGGCAGGAAATCAGAAAGAGGGGGCAGCGGGAAGCCCAGTTTAGACCTGGGTGTCTGCATTTTCAGGATGTTATGGGGTCTTTTCCTTAGGATGGTGGGGGCCAGGAGGGCAGGGGTCCTATTTGTCCTGATATCACCTGTGCCAAGCCCAAAGCAAATGCCAGGATGAGGGTGTGAACACAAGGCGGGGTGTGGGGTGGAAGGGCAGGGGCACAGTGGGAGGAGAGGCCTGGACTGAGGGAACTGGGGTCTTTGGGAGATGACCCCACGTCCTCACTGTGGGTGGCTCAGGGAACAGCGTCCCAGGCAGGTGGGCTCTGACCTTTCTGATGCTCATTCCTGGGAGAACTACAAGGAGACAGGGGGACATCAGAAGCTTTAGGGTGGAGCGTCCCAGCAGGTGACATTCAGGAATCAGCCAGATGGGAGGCAAATCAGTGATTACTGTCTGCACCGAGGAAACTGGGGAATAGGAAGGGGCCCTGCCATTTGGGTGGTTTACTGCAATGTTCTCCAAGGCGGTTACCAAGTCAGAGACACTGTCCCCATCACTGGCTCATGCTCTGGACCCTGGACAAACCAGATGCCCTTTGGTTGGGGGTTACAAACCCTGGCCTCCTGGGTGTGTTGACTCTCAGGGATGGCCCAAGCATGCTGAGCTGGATGGAGGGGTGACAAGTTCAGAAGAAGAGTCCCTATGGGGTGAAAGGAGGAGGTCTTCAGATGGTAAAAGCATCTGCCTACAATGCGGGAGACCCAGGTTCGATCCCTGGGTCGGGAAGATACCCTGAAGAAGGAAATGGCAATCCACTCCAGTACTCTTGCCTGGAGAATCCCATGGATGGAGGAGCCTGGTGGGCTACAGTCCATGGGGTCGGAAAGATTTGGACACGACTGAGTGACTTCGTTTCACTTAACACGAGACTTGGAAAGAAGCCCCAGGTCTGTCTGAAAGCATCCCGCCGGGGTTGGGGTCTAGGAGTTCGAGTGTGTGTGGGGAAGGTCCGGAGCCTCTGCTTCCCGGGCCTCGGGTCCATGAAGACTTGTGTTCCCGAGGACAAGTCAAACAGCCCATGAAGATGCTGTGTGGGCAGAGGAAAGCCAGGAGGCTCTCCTCTGGTTGTCCTTCCCGGTGGCTGGGCTGCTCTCTGGTCAGTCGGGAACCTTCATCCTGGGTGACAGGAGCTGTGTGTCACTGTCACCATCAGCACGTCCCTAGCCTCTGCTCCGGGTGAACACAAGTCCTCCCCTGATTCCAGTAGCACTCAGGACACCCAGCTCTGAGTCCTGGACGTCACTGTGGTTCCTCAGTCATCACCACCCCTGTGCCTTCCCTAATCAGGGGTACATTTTCTGGCTTGAAGCCTCCTGTGAGCACACTGCCCAGGGACAGAGCTGAAATGATCACAGATTTACTTATTCATTTTTTTTTTCTTTTACTAACTGAAACCTCAGGCTTGGACACACATGTCCAGCTCACCGTTTGGTTGGTTTGCAAGCTCACGTCCCAGGACTGCCTTCCTCGTGGCCCTTTGAAGAACAGCTGGCTCTGGTCTGCTTGTGCCAGAATGGTCCTACGCTTCTTGCAAGACTTCTTTCAGGTTCCTGGAGCCTCCGCTGCCACTGCTGACCCTGTCCATCTGTCTGCCCAGCGCCTGCGGTTCTGTGATGTCTCCCTGGGCTGCTGTAACAGAGTGCTGCACCTTGGGGGCCTCAAGCATCAGAAACATGTCGTCTCCAGCTCTGCAGGCCGTGAGTTCCACATCAAGGTGTTGGCAGGAGAGGCTGCACTCTGCCCAGAGGCTCCAGGGGAGGGTCCTTCCTTGCATCTTCCAGCTCCTGACGGCTCCTTGCATGCCTGGGCTTGTGGCTGCATCCCTCCAACCTCTGCCTCAGCTTCATGAGGCCCTGCCCACCCTTTGTGTCCGTATTTGTGCTTTGTTTGTTTTTTTCTTACTGTTCCTTCTCTGTCTCCTATAAGGAGGTAGGGCCCACCCTAATCCAGGGTGATCTCATGGAATGAAAGTAACTAAGGTACTTCAACAAAGATACTTATTCCAGATCAAGTCACTCCCCAAGCTTCCAGGTGGAGACAACACGACCTCTGCAGGTCCTCTGTAGCTGCTTCCCCTTTTGCATCTGGACAAGCAGGGGACTCAGCCCCCAGGAGGAATGGACTGGAATTTGAACCTGTGTCTACTGACTCAGGACACACTGCTGATCTACCAGGAGGAGGGAGGGGAAGCCACCCGACTGCTCTGGGTTTTATTCTGAAAGCTTTCGTGGGATCCCTTACAGCAAAAGTGGAAAATTCCTGAGAAGTTCGCTGGCTGAGCTTGGGAACGGTGCCCACCCCCTGGTGAAAAGGCCTTGGCTGGGGTCCCTTCACTTGTACCCGCGGGGATGGGAGGGGCAGGCAGAAAGGGGTTTGCTGGAGTCAGGGAGATGGCCTGAGGTACATGAAGGTGGATAGTGTGGAAGGGGTTGGGCAAAGCCCCTTTCTGGCTGTGGAGAAACCTTGGTATCTGTTCAAGGCCAGTTAGCGTCAAGAGATTAGCATGCATGGCTGATGAGATTAGTATGCACGGCTGCTCCCAGAGGAGAAAGTCAGAGATGAGTCAGCGGCCCAAACAAAGGACCCTTAGAAAGAGACCAAAGAGACCCTGATGCTTTCTAGAGCTGCCTTGATAATTCCGAAATGACTGCAGACAAAAAGCAGGGCCCTGACCGCCTGCAGTTGGACAGGGTTTTGTTCTTGTTGCTCAATCTCGGCACCACTACCATTCTCACATGTGTGAGGACAGGATGGTTCCAGGAACAGGGTGGGAGTGTACGTGGACACTGTGGCCAGCCCCAGATGGACAGGCTTCCAATGGAAGGCTGGGACAGAGCTTTCACCTTCAAAGAGCCCAGCATCCTTCTCCAAGGGCTGCCCGCCATCACTCATCCTTGAATTTGCTCGCTAGTCTGTTCCCTGGACAAACTTCTTCTTGTCACCCCAGCCTGCGGCCACCTGGGGGGTCGGGCAGCCTGCTGGTGAGTGCACCCTGACCAGTGCTTGCTGCCTCTTCATCTGGTTCCCTGAGGGCCCTAGTGGGGCCCAAGGCAGCCCCAGTGGAGCCAAATCCATCCTTCCTGGAAGAGCTGTGACTGATGGCACCGCACTGGGTGGCATTGCCCCCAGTTGAGGTTTACCCTTGCTTGTTTACATCAAAACCCATAGCTGTGCTTTGTAAACCTGGAGTTTGGTGGTGATGGAAGGGGAAGACTTGGTTCTAATTCATGTGTTTGCAACTTGTGATGTTAAAGAACTATGCTCTGTTGTATCAGGGAGTGAAAATGGAAAACTCATCTCCATATTTTTCTAATTTGGGGTGAAATATAAGCTCATTGAAGCTGTTTGGAGAATATAGGAAAGTATAAAGAAGAAAATGAAAATCACTTATAGAATCACAGTTAATCACTATTAACATTTTGATGTATTTTCTTCATGCTTTATTCTTTTTTTTTTAATTTTAGGAACTTTATTTATTTATTTATTTATTCATTTATTTTTATTAGTTGGAGGCTAATTACTTTACAATATTGTAGTGGTTTTTGCCATACGTTGACATGAATCTGCCATGGATTTACATGTTTTCCCCATCCTGAACTCCGCTCCCACCTCCCTCCATGCCTTTATTCTTCAAGGAGTCATTTAAGCAGCTCTGGTTGAAGTCAACTGTGCATATGAATCACCTGGAGGTTGGGCAGGAGTTCAGATCATGAATCAGAAGATTTAGGGTGAACCTGGGATCTCACATGTCTGAGTTTCAGGTCACAGATGTTCCTGGTCTAGGAAACTCACTGTTACATAGGGAGGATGAGTGCTCAGACTTTATAATCCAGAAGTGCTGGTGAGCAGATTATTTGACCTTTCTTAGGCTCAATTTTCTCATCTGTAAAATGGGGGCAGTGTCTACCTTATAGAGACTTTGGGCTTCCCAAGTGGCTCAGTAGTAAAGAATCCACCTGTCAATGCAGGAGATGCGGGTTTGATCCCTGGGTCAGAAAGATCCCCTGCAGAAGGAAATGGCAACAGACTCCAGTATTCTTGCCTGGGAAATCCCATGGACAGAGGAGCCTGGTGTGCAGCAGTCCATGGTGTCACAAAGAGTCAGACACAACTCGATAAAACAACAACAAAGAATAAATGAGACAAAGTGTGCCATGCTTCCCTGTTGCCTGGGCACATAGCAACTGCTCAATAAATTATAGCTAAATTAAAAATAAATGAACTATTTCCCAGAACACTAACTTCTGTGTGCAGTTGAATATCCTACTCGCCTTCACTCAACATTACATGGCGAACATTTTTATGCTATTAAAAATTCTCTGAGAACACAAATTTTAATAGCTATATTTTAATGACTCCCACTCTGTTGATGAGCCATAATTTATCTGAGCATTTAAGTTGTATATTTAATTGTTTACTTGTGCATTTCTTAAAATTTAATGAAACTCTATGAACATAGTAGCTGTTTTATGGGAGGGGAGGGTCCTAGATCTAAAAAAAAAAAAATAAATGTGTGCTATGCTTTTCTCCTCTGGAAAACAAGAGTTAGAAGGCATTTTAAGAGAACAGCTGTAGCAACAAACAGGCCTCAGGCAAGGCTGTTTTTTGTTTTTTTGTTTTTTTTTTTTTCAACTCTGAGTGTTTCTGGTACCCTCTTGTATTCTTGACAAACATTATGGAACGGTTATGTTAAAAAAAAAAAAAACACAAAAAAACCAGGTTTTAAGGCTTTAACTATACTAAGTAAGGGCTTCCAAGGTGGCTAAGTGGTAAAGAATCTACCTGCTAATGTAGAAGAGGCTTGCCCCTTGGAAGGAAAGTTATGACCAACCTAGAGAGCATATTAAAAAGCAGAGACATTACTTTGCCAACAAAGGTCCATCTAGTCAAGGTTATGGTTTCTCCAGTGGTCATGTATGGATGTGAGAGTTGAACTATATAGAAAGCTGAACACAGAAGAATTGATGCTTTTGAACTGTGGTGTTGGAGAAGACTCTTGAGAGTCCCTTGGACTGTAAGGAGATCCAACCAGTCCATCCTAAAGGAGATCAGTCCTGAATGTTCATTGGAAGAACTGATGCTGAAGCTGAAACTTCAATATTTTGGCCACCTGATGTGAAGAACGGACTCATCTGAAAAGACCCCGATGCTGGCAAAGATAGAAGGCAGGAGGAGAAGGGGATGACAGAGGATGAGATAGTTGGATGGCACCACCAACTAGATAGACATGAGTTGGAGGAAGCTCTGGGAGTTGGTGATGGACAGGGAAGCCTGACATGCTGCGGTCCATGGGATCACAAAGAATCGGAAATGACTCAGAGACTGAACTGAACTGAATGTAGAAGACACAGGTGTGATGCTTGGATCAGGAAGATCGCCTGGAGAAGGAAATGGCAACCCGATCCCGTATTCTTCCCTGGGAAATCCTGTGGACAGAGGAGCCTGGCAGGCTACAGTCCATGGAGTCGAAAAAGAGCCGGACACAACTTAGTCACTAAACGACAACATGCTTAGTAAAATTAGAGATTTTCAAACAAAGAGAGTATTTCATGTCGTTGCTCCCAGTGATGGAGAAAACAATTACTTAGAAGAAAGTAGGCCAACGTGGGAAGAATCTTGACATTTTAAGAAAGAATTTCAGACATTTTAGGATCTTGTCGTAGTTGGAATTTAATTTTTTAAAAAATTCATAGCAAATAACCTATTTGCAAAGACAGTTTATGGGATTTATATGAACTCTTGAGAACCTTGTTCCTCTGGAATCTCTCTCAGCCATTTCGGTCCTTTAGCAACAGCTTTGACCTCTGGCTGAGGCTCAGTGTTGATGGTTTTAGTATCTTTGAGGAGGATTTTACAAATGTCAGGAGTTCTGTGGACTGTGTGACCCAGGAGGAGAGGGCTGGCCTGTGGGCTTCATTTGTTTGCCCTCAGAAGGGTGACCATAGCTGTGTCTGGGATCCTTTCCAATCTTTCTGCTGGGATGCATGCCTGGTTGATGTGAATTAATTATTCACGAATGGCCTGTGGGGAGGAACACTTTTCCCCCCCAGTTCAGTCCTTCTCTAGCTTCTGGTCCTCTCCTATGGAGGTGCACAAGCTCCATCTTGATGCAAGAAACATTAGTCCTCAGCTCCAGGCCTTCCAGGTGGCTTAGCAGCAAAGAATCCACTTACCAATTTAGGAGATGCAGGTTCAATCCCAGGGTTGGGAAGATCCCCTGGAGAAGGAAATGGCAACCCACTCCACGATTCTTGCCTGGGAAAACCCATGGACAGAGAAGCCTGGTGGGCTACAGCCCATGGGGTCCCAAAGAGTTAGACATGACTGAGCAACTGAGCTGCACATTCACTCTTGAATGTGTCTCTTCATGGTCCAACACATCCAGGATTTGATAAGGGCCCTAGAAACACAGACCTTCCCGCCAAATCCCGCACCTATCCCAGAGGGTCCTCTCTGCTGGGTCACCTTCTGGAGGATTTGCTGCAGATTGAACAATGATTTTGGTTTTCTCACGGGAACCCATGAGAAGCATGTCATGCTCGGGTTCTGTTGAGGTCTGTTCTCTCCAGATTCCTGCAAGGAATGTGAAGATTTTCACTTTTTTTTCCTCTCATTGATATTCAAGAAAAGTTTGGGCTTCCAACTCAGGTGAGCCTCAGAAATGTCAACCACAAGTTGGCACTTGCCGTGGGCTTGCCATCTACCTCGAGGAGGGTTAAGCCATGAGCCACTGCAGCTGACGACCTCCAACGCCCTGAAGGAGTTCAGGGTGGAGAGCAGAAATGAGGCCCTCTGTGCTCCAGCAAACTGGCAGGACAGGTCTTTAGTGAGTTAGATCTTCTCAGGAGCTGATTCTATGAGCCCAATTCTTGTAGCTCCTCATATCTAGAAAAGCACTGAAATCCCTCATGGTGACAACTGTTTCTCGTGACTAAGAGAAGTTTCATGAGACCAGGAGAAACTTTCCACAAAAATATGTGCTTGGCTGCATGGACTCCCCCTTCACCAAAATCACATACATATTGTCCATCGCCCTGCCTCTTTGGAGCAGCCTTTCAGAGTTGTCTGAGCTGCTGTCTCCCAGGCAGCACTCCTCATGTTGCCCCAAATACAACTTCACTCCCAACTCTCAAGTTGTGCATTTTTAAAATGGTGACAGAAATAAGCTGTTTTTCAGCGTTTTACCTCCAATAAAGCATTACGTATTCATCTACTTGATGCTATTTGTTTTTTACCAGTAACCACGTTAATCCCGGTGGCATGGCCGGGACAAATATTATTTCATTGATTTTTAACATCTGTTCACGTGAAATCTGATACTCAAGTTCACCGGGTCCTGTTCCCTGAGATACACTCCTGCGCCCTGGGGACTGTGCTCACGCCTGGGAGCAGCAGCAGTAGTTTCACACCTCGCATGCTCATTCCTTTGTTTTCTGAACTGATGCAAGCTTGCTTTAACACATGTAAATGATACCAAAATAAAGGAACAAAGAAATGTCCTCCCTCTTCCTCTCTGCTCTCTCTGAGCACCACCCTGGGCCCCAACTTCCACTGCAAGACCTGCTAGGGCTGTTCTGGAAGGTTTTCTGCTCGGGGCAGTCATTGGCAGCTGTCCAGAGTTGCAGAAATCTGACATCCCTTTTCTCTTAGAAGCAAAGCATGTTTCTTTCATGAATGTGGTCATCACTAACCACAGCCATGCATTTCTATACTGATGGATGAATGTGGCTCAGCACATGTGTCCTCGGCAAGGACCCTGGGGACCCATGGAAGGGTGGACCGCACGCCTGAGGGCACCTGCAGCGAAAGCCCCTTTGGAGGGTGGCTGAGTCCTGTGACCTGGTCGTGAATGGACCTTGTATCTATTTAGTTACCACCCTGTGGGTCACCCAGATGGTAACGAATCTGCCTGCAATGCAGGAGACCCAGGGTAAGTCCCTAGATTGGGAAGATCCCTGGAGAAGGGAACGACAACCCACTTGAGTATTCTGGCCTGGAGAATTCCATGGACAGAGGAGCCTGGCAGGCTACAGCCCATGGGGTTGCAGAGTCAGACACAATTGAGTGATTTTCACTTTCACTCTGTGGGACATCTGGTCATCCCCCAATCCCAGCTCTTCCAGAAAGGACAGTGCTTGTTTCTGAGCACTCCGTGGCAGGTCCTGAGACCCAGTGGGGCCAGTCCGAGGCGGGAAGGAGCCGGGTCACAGACTGCCGGGGGCGTCGTGCTCTAGGACCTGGTGGTCATCCCTCTAAGGACCCTCGCGCACCAGGTCTGAGGTTTGCAACGTGGTTTTTCCATGGACTGCTTGCCCACTTGACCTGTTGAATGGAGTGTTATAAGAAGCCAGGTTTTAGGAGGCGTCGCTCAAGGGTGTTTTTACAAATTATGAATGTGAGACATGTTGCTTCTAACGGAACTTTGCCTCCCTCCATGGAAGAAGCCTGTCTGTGGACTTAAACACACCCCTACCTTTCATTAATAGGAACTACCTTTCCACATTTACTCGGAAGTCTACATACAATGAAAAGTGAAAGTGTTAGTCACTCAGTCATGTATGACTCTTTGTGACCCCTTAGCCTGCCAGGCTCCTCTGTCCATGGGGATTCTCCAGGCAAGAATACTGGATTGGGTTGCCATTCCCTTCCCCAGGGGATCTTCCCGACCCAACCCAGGGACTGAATCCGGGCCTCCTGCATTACAGGTGGATTCTCTACATACAGAAAGGATACTAAAAGGCAAAGGGAAGAACTGATGACTTATCATATATTAATTTTAGGTTAAGAAAGCTTTAATTGTGGTAAAATACACATAACATAGTCACTTTTAAGTGTAAGTTTCAGTTGTGTTAAGAACACTCCCATTTTGGGCAGCCATCACCAACGTCCATCTCCAGAACTTTCTTATCTTCCCAGACTGAAGCTGCCCTGGTTAACCACTTACTCCCCATGCCCTGACAACCGCCATCTACTTTCCGTCTCTGAATTTGACCCCTCCAGATACCTCATGTAGGTGGAATCATGAGACTGGCTAATTCCATTTAGAATAGTGCCCTCAAGTTCATCTATGTTGTAGCCTGTGTCAGAATTTCCTTCTTTTCAATGCTGAGCAATATTTCATTATATCTAGAGACCACATTTTGCTTATTTCTTCTTCTGCTCATGGATACTTCAGTTGATCCCACTTTTTGGCCACTGTGAATTGTGTTGCTATGAACACAGGTGTTCAATTTTCCTTGGAGACCCTGCTTTTAATTCTTTGGGGGTACGTACCCAGAAATGGAGTTGCTGGATAATGCAGTAGTTCTATTTTAATTTTTTAGGAACTTTGAACCAGTTTACATTCCCACCAACAGTGCACAGGCGTTTGTTCCCCCCTGTGCTCACCAGCACTTGTTCTCTGTCTTTTGGTAGAAGACATGCAAATAGACTCATTGTGGTTTTAATTTGCATTTCCCTAATGACTAGTGATACTGAGAATCTTTTCATGTGCTCATTGGTCAACTGGTATATCTTCTCTGGAGAAACATCTGTTCACGTCCTTTACCCATTTTTAATCAGGCTACTTTTCTTGTTGTTGTTAGCTTGTTGGAGCTCTTTACATATTCTGGATATTAACCCCTATCAAACATGTAATTTGCAAACACTGTCTCCTATCCCATAAGCTGCCTTTTCTCTCTGTTGATTGTGTCCTCTGATACACAGAAGCTTAAAAAATTTTTGATGTGGTCTGATTTATCTATTTTTTCTTTTTTTGGCCTATTATACATCTTTAAGAAGAAAAACTTCTTTTGGTTACAATATCAAAGGACCAGGTGGATGTGAGAAAGCATCTCATGTTGATAGATCTCCCTGATGTTGCCATGGTAACTGAGAAATCACCCTCTGGTTAAGAAGGGAAGCCCATGTCTGCTTCTGACTCTCTGAGGGAGGGGCAGCCTTCAACTAACATTCCTTTCTCACCACAAAGTCCGCAGGCGCAGCAATCATAATAGCCCTGGGCTTAGTGGTGGACCTTCAAGGGGCAGGTGCCCACTTGTTTCAAAACCACAGACAGCTGGTCCAGGGAGAACATGGCCCTGCTTGTTATATATTATTTCCATACATCTGTGCACGCCACACACACACACAGACACACACACACACCCACACACATTCAGGCATAGATTATGTTCTTTTGTTCTTATGACATAACTGTGACCAGATATTCCTGGCATTAATTATTATAAAAATTTTGAAAGTTACATGTTCTACATTGTATATATCATGTTTCTATCAAAACGAAAATTCTATCCAAAACTGAAGTTCTACTTCCAAGATTTATTTTAGTAAGCTTTCTGAGACAACTAGTTTTCTGTTCAGATCATAGAAAAAAGGTCCCCACAGACACCCTGGGAGTTCTAGGTTCTGTCTTTGCTGGAGTTTCCTCTTTTCTCTGCCCTCCTTCCCTCCACCCCCTTTCTCTTCCAATGGCATCAGTTGTGTGTTACTGTTCAAATCTGAATCTCCATCTGGGATGGCTCTCAATCTACACTCAGATTTGAGGTGACTTACCTAGGCGTTCCTGGTAAGGAACCCACTTGCCAATGCAGGAGACTTAAGAGAAGTGGGTTCCATCCGTGGGTTGGGAAGATCCCATGGAGGAGGAAGTGGCAATGTACTCCAGTGTTCTTGCCAAGAGAATCCCACGGACAGAGGGGTTTATTGGGCTACGGTCCATGGGGTCACAAGGAGTCAGACAAAACTGAAGGGATGGCACAAATAGCCAAAGAACTTGGCTGGTCCTTAGCCACTGCAGCTCAGCACGTCAAAATGAGGCTAGCCTCCTTCCTTTGTTCTACGGGCTCCTCTTCCACTGATTCATATTTCTGTAGGTGGCACAGTATGCCTCTGGGGGCTTCATGAGGATTTAACTCTTCTCTAGAGTCCTCATCCACCACTTTAAAAGGTGTCACTATGGAAAGTCAATGCGATTTCTAGAAAATTCCTTGCATCTGCCCTCCCCATCACCATTCCCAAATTTTGACCTCTTTCCTAATAGGTGAAAGTGAAAGTCACTCAGTCATATCTGACTCTTCGTGACCTCATGGACTATACAGTCCATGGGACTCTCTAGGCCAGAATACTGGAGTGGGTAGCCTTTCCCTTCTCCAGTGGATCTTCCCAACCCAGGGATCCAACCCAGGTCTCCCGAGTCCTCAGGCGGATTCTTTCCCAGCTGAGCCACAAGGGAAGTCTCATAACTTCCTAATAGACAGTCTGTTTGTTTCTCTGCCTCTGCCTTCTCTTCCTCCCCTGTCTCTCCCACTATCATAAGCCCAAGCAACAAATTACTAAGACCCCAGTGTGCGGCTCCGATTTTATCAGTGAGCTGAAAACAGCCAGCTGCCTTTCATCCCTCCCCAAGAAAGGCTCAAACCCCTTTTTATCTGGTTGCCAGCTCAGATGAAAATGGAGGAGATCAAGTAACCTCTTTTCTTCACGGGGCTGAGGTGAGGACAAGGTGGGCTGACATGAGGGTGTCAAGAAAGTCTGAACCAAGATGCAAAAGTATAACTGGACCACTGTACTGTATACCTGAAATGAACACAACATCGTAAAGTAACTGTAGTCCAATTTTTTAAATAGTCAGCTGGAATCCCCAGCAGGGTTCTCGTCCCACAGCGTCAACCCTGCTGAGTTTGCTTTTCTTTGGAAAACGCAAAAACACTTTCCAGTTAATGTTCAAACACATTAGAAAACAAAACCAAAAAGGCAATGGGCAAGCCGGTGAGATGACCTCAGCTGTGTTTTAGTAAATGCAGGGGTGAGAAGAGTGTGGGGGTGTTTGGGAGGCAAGAGACCAGAGTTAACCAGCAGATTCAATTAGTCAGAACTGTGGTCGGCCAGCCATCTGCTTGGCCAAGGTTTCTTCCTACCTTCCTGCTTTAAAGGGCTTCCCTGGAGGTTCAGCCCGTAAAGAATCCGCCTGCAATGCAGGAGACCCGGATTTGATCCCTTGTTAGGGATGATCCCCTAGAGAAGGGAATGGCTTCCTACTCTAGTATTCTTGTCTGGAGGATCCCATAGAAAGAGGAGCCTGGTGGGTTACAGTCCATGGGGTCACAAAGAGTCGGACACAACTGAGCAACGAACACCTTCATTTTCCTGCTTTGAAATGATGCTCTTTGAAACTGTGTACCCCGGAGTTACTCTCTGCAGAGCAGAAGGACCGATTTTGTCTATTTAGCAAAACAGGGACTAAATTGAAGGTGACTGGGCTATTTGCTCTGTAAGAAAGAAAGGCTGCAAAGCTTTAGTAGTTTAACCACATTTCTTACTCCTCCCCTTTCCATTTGATCAGCTGCCATATGTCCCATATGTCCTGGAAGTGCGTGAGTTGTAGGAAAGCCGAACGAGCCTTGTGCTCAGTAAGGAATGCCACCTTTACTAGTTTGTATGTTGAAACCATCATAAAGTGCATGGGCTGCCATAGAAACATCATGTAGACGCAACTGCTTATGGGTTAGGGGCAATAACGTTTCTTGCATTTCCCATGTCTGTTATATTATTTATTTTATCAGTTTTTTAGGCGTTCCAAAGCAATTGTTTCCTGGAATCTATGCAGCTTTAAGAATCTGGGTACAGATATGCTTTACTGGCTAAGGAATGGAGTCATGCAATTCTCCAAAGCCAGTGGCCAGAAGTTGAAATCATGGCCAGTAAGAACAACTCCCCAAAGAACAGAAATACTATGCACACACCCTTGGTAACTGATGTAATGGATTTTAAAAGTGACAAAATTTTTAAAAATATTGGGAAGTTTTGCAATCACCCATGCCTTAAGCCATGTACTTGATATCTATGAATATTTGGCCACAACACAGGTATTGTTAATAAATCTTTTGCCTCTGTCATTCTGAGATCTATGTTCTCAGAGCTGTAGTTTCACTAAGAAGGTTGGCCAGTGGGATCCAGATTTTTCAGATAAAGTCCACCTCATCCATCCATTGACACATTCACTGAACAAACACTTTCTGAACTCTCAATACTGAGAAAGCCCCCAAAAATGGTGATTTTTTTTTTTTTTTTTTTTTTGAGGAACACGTGGTAATTAAGTGTCAAATGCAACTGCTTGGCAAAAATTATTGGCTCTCTTTGCTCTGAAGAAATAGAGCACATGTTTGGGAACTACAGAGGACTCAGGGCAGAGAGTGTGGGGGAGATTAGGTCTCAGTTGTGAGTATAAGCAGTCCAGCTCTCAACCTGGGACTTGTAGAATGTGTTTCTCTTTATGCTCAATCTCTCAGTTGTGTCTGACTCTTTGCACCCCCAGGACTGTAGCACGCCAGGCTTCTCTGTACATGGAATTCTTCAGGCAAGGATACTGGAGTGGGTTGCCATTTCCTTGGGACTCTTTCCAACCCAGGGATCAAACCAGCATCTCTTGTGTCTTCTGCATTGGCAGGCAGATTCTTCACCGCTGAGCCACCAGGGAAGGCCAGACTAGGTTATGCAAGGCATCGTGACCTCTTTCTTGCTCTGTCCCTTGGTTCATTGGCTCTGGCGGAAGCCAGTTGCCACGCTCTAAGGATGTTCAAACAGCCCTATGGAGGGGCCCATGGGTAAGAAACTGAGATCTCCTGCCCATAGCCTTGTGGGTGAGCCACCCTGGAAGTGGATCCTCAGGCCCAGTCGGCCCTTAGATGACTGTAGGCCCAGCTGACACCTTGACCATAATCTCATGAGAGACCCTGAGCCACAAGCACCCAGCTGGTCCACTTCCAAATTCCTGACCCACAGAAACTATAGCATAATAAATGTCTATTGTTTTAAACTACAGTTTTGAGGTCATTTGCTGTATGTATAGCAACAGATCATTAAAACAACAAGCGATTTCAGAATCTCCCACTCAAAAGAAAACACATTATTCTGTGCTTTGATAGCGTTTGAAACTCTCTTATCTAATCAGGATCCCACACCATCCGGTGGAACAAGATGAATAAGGTCTGATCCCAATGACCACACCCTTGGGATTACCATCTGTCCCTTTTTAAGACCTTCTTCAGAGTTACCAAGGAGCTCCAGTTCATTGTCTGTGACAGTGAGCTGAGAATCTGACTCACAAACTAATCCAGATAGGTAAATTTCAAGTATAGTTTCATTAGCCAGCTCAGTTCTACCTTCTGGGTGTGACCACCTTCATGCTTTCTCTCAAATTCCATTTCTCTTATCTCCTTTGGCTGCTATTCCTCACAAGTACTGCCCAATGTTTCCTGACTTCTGACCAAGCTAAGGCTCCCCCGACCCCACCCCCCACTGTTTCCTTACCTCTTTATGTAAAGAGTGTTCACATTCCTTGTCTAATGGTCCCCTGAGTTTTCCAATTGTCAACTACAAATTGGCACTTGCCATCTACCTCTACAAGGATTAAATCATGTGCTGCTGCAGCTGTTGATCCCCTGAAGGGAGTTCGGGGTGGAAAGCAGAAACAAGACACTTTGTACTTCAGGAAGAAGTTGGCAGAGTAGGTCTTCAAGTAGTTAGTTATTTTCAGGGACTGATTTTGTGAGCCCAGTTCTAGCATCGGCTCGTACCTAGAAAAACACAGAAGTTCCTCATGGTGATGTCTGCTGCTCCTGACTAGCAGCAACCTAATGCAAAAACATGTGCTTGATTACATGTGCCACCCACCCCTTCAGCAACATCACAAACACACTGACCTGCCCCTTACCTCTTTGGAGCAGTCTCTCAGAGCTCTCTGAGGCGCTGTCTCCTGGGCTGCAGTCCTCATTTTGCCCCAAATAAAGGGTAAGTTTCAACTCTCATGTTGTGCATTTTTTTTAAAAAGGTCAGAACAATCTTCAAAATCCTCCCACCAGTTTCTCCCCTCACTTGGGAGACCCAGACAACAGCTGACTGGTCACCCACAATCCCCACCATGCCTGGTTCTTGCCAGCACGCTCGCTGCTACTCCCATAGGCCAGATGTTTGTATCAGTCAGAATCAGAAAACTACGCTGCAGTAACAAATGAGTGCAAAGTGTGAGTGGATTAAACAACTTTGCTTTTGTTTATTTGTCCCCTTCACTCAGGCTACATGTCCATCACTGCTTGGTTGGGACCTGGGCTTCTCACTGTCTCATGGACTGAGGATGAATGAGGCTCCATCTCGATGTTTCCATGATCGGCAAGGCAGGAAAAGGGTATGTTGAAATAACACATTTACTGTTAAAGCTTCTCCCTGGAGGTGAAATGAGCTTCGCTGACCACATTTCATTTGCCAAAGCAAGTCACATGGCCACAGCTAACTTCAAAGGAAGTAGAGAAATGTAACCCTAATAAGTGCCTGGAAAGCCAAGAATTGTGGACATTTAATGTATCAGTGGTGTCTGCCACAATGCTTTTGATCTGTGGCCCGTCCAACCCCCTTGTAAGCCCTCTGGTTCTGCAAATAATTGGGTAAGATTCTTTTAGTTGCAATAGACAGAAATATAGTTCAAGTTGGCCTCAGAAGAAACAAATTCATTGGCTTAATAGAACTGCAAGTCCCAGTGGGGGCTGAATCTAGCTTTAGGGGAAACTTGTTCCAGATATTCGGGCAATGTTGTCAGAAGCTGGTTTCCATCTCTTGGTTTTGTTTTCATCTGTGTTGGTTCCATTCTCAGATAGGGTCTCCCAAGGATGGAAGCTCCAGGTTTACAACAGGTAGAGAGGCTCTTTCTTGGGAAATTCAGCAAGTGTCTCAGGGTTGGCACTCAAGTTGGCTGACTGGTCTGGGTCGAGGATCATACATCTCAAATGGGTCACTCTGTTTGAACAGCTGTGACCTCTTGTTATCCAGGATGATGTCACAATCCAAATCATGTGACCTCACTTTTCCTACCAGCCCTTCCCACTGTGGCCTCCACTCCACCAGAACCCAGCTCAGCTTTGCTCTGGGTCAGCCTTGGTAGCAGTCAGAGAAGCACAGTGGCTCCAGCTCATCAAGTCCTGGACAGCAGGGATGAAGCTACGAACCTGAGGGTGATCTTTTCCTATTTAGCAGGTACTGCATTTTCTCAGGGTATCAGGAGCATAGATTCAAATATAAGCCCGAAGACTTTTAGAAAACCAAGTCCAAGAAAAATTTTTTAAAAAATCACTCTGATGAAAATTCATGCCCCTCTCTCTTCTAGCATTTTAAGATGGAGACATAATTCTACTTTGAGCAACTGGAAAATAAGCAAATAATTAGGATGGAGAGATAGTGCTGGTTCAGTTTTAGCCACTTATACCCATGGGGGTCATTGCTTCTGTAAAGCCTGTGGTCCATGTGAAAATTCTGGCATAACACTTTCTATAAAAGGAAGAAGATGGAACATCTCCTTCAAACTCAGACTTGTGAGTTGGATAAATGGCAAGAATTTAGAAATGACTTTCAAGTAGATGGTTTATTAGCCTCTGGAGAAGGAAGATGGTTGTTTGAAGCCAGTGGGAGTTCAATAAGGGCTGATCAGGCAAGATTAGTTTCATTTCCTTGTTTTGACAGGGAAATCGGGCTCACACAGCTGAAGCCATCTGTAGACGTAATATATCTGGATCTAAACAGCATTTGGGGAAAGTTTCTCATGATCGCCTCTGGATTTGTAAGCTGGGGCATCGCCCTGGATGGGGATGGGATTAACGGGTCCTCCAAAATGGAGCTAACGGCTCTCAAATTAGTGGGTAGCCCCCCCAGTTTTCCAAAGGGCTCTATCATTTACACTCTCCAGTGAAATGTTTCCATCCATAATTTAGATGACACTGGTGTCACACTGGGCATTATTATTAATAACGTTAATATTTCTTATTAATGGAAACAGTGACAAGGGCAACCACAACGCCTGGTAACTGTCTTGAATGCTCACAGCATCCTGGGCAGTGTGCCCAAAGCTCCACATGGGTTAAATTATGCACTATAATCCAGGTAGGCAGGAGCCCTGATTTTCCCATTTTCCTGAGGAAACAAATGCTGGTGCTGGGGAGGGGGAAATAGAGGGGTGGGGAGGAGACTTAAGTTTCTTTCATATTCAAAGGGGTCCCATTTAAGGGGTTGAGGGGGCCTCAGCAGCTGGAGGCTCACTGCAAATGTCACAGCAGCCTCACCCTGGGTGTGCTCATCCTGACCCAGGAAAAGTCTGCCTAGTTTTAGGAAGAGCTCCAAGTCTTGGAGCTCTCTCAGGAGTTCCTTGGACTGCAAGATCAAACCAGTCAATCCTATACAAAACCTACCCTGAATATTCATGGGAAGGTGTGATGCTGAAGCTGAAGCTCCAATACATTGGCCACCTGATGCAAAGAGCTGACTCATTGGAAAGTGATGCTGGGGAAGACTGAAGGTAGGAGAAGGGGATGATGGAGGATGAGATGGTTGGATGGCATCACCGACTCAATGGGCATGGGTTTGGGTGAACTCCAGGAGATAGTGAAGGACAGCGAAGCCTGTCATGCTACAATTGATGAGATCTCAGAAAGTCAGAGATGGGTTAGCAACTGAACAACAATGGTTTTTCCAGTAGCCATCTACAGATCTGAGAGCTAGACTCTATAGAAGGCTGAGTGTTGAAGAATTGATGCTTTTGAATTGTAGTGCTAGAGAGGACTCTTGAGAGTCCCTTGGACTGCAAGGAGATCAAGCCAGTTCATCCTAAAGGAAATCAGCCCTGATTATTCATTGGAAGCACTCACGCTGAAGTTGAAGCTCCAATCTTCTGACCCCCTGATGCGAAGAGCCAGTTCATTCATTGGAAAAGCCCCTGATGCTGGGAAAGATTGAGGGCAAAAGCAGAAGAGAGTGGCAGAGGATGAGATGGTTGGATGGCATCACCAACTCAATGGACATGAATTTGAGCAAACCCTGGGAGATAGTGGAGGACAGGGAAGCCTGGTGTGCTGCAGTCCATGGGATCACAAAGAGTCGGACATGACTGAGAGGCCAAACAACAATCCATTCCTGGAGACAGAGATTTGGCAAGTGACAGGCTGGTGTCAGAGCTTGCTACCGAAGGTGAGCCTCAGAGCAGCACCTCATCCCAGCGAGAGCACTGACTGCAGGCTGAACAGTCACAGCCACAGGCAAGGAAGCCTGAGATGAAGCAGGCATCTGGATGGCCCCAACCCCAGGTGGCTCCTCAAGGATGCTAGGCTTGGGCTATTGGAAGGAGTCCTGACCCCACACCCTGATGCCAGCGGAGGATGTGAATTTTGTGTCTGTTAAACTCTCATGGTTCTCTGCAAGAAAGAGAAGACATGACTACAAGTTAAGTGAGTATTCATTTACACTTGAAAAGAAATCATGACAAACCACAAATTTTGAAAAGCTGATATATAACACTTAAATTACAAAATCCAAGAAAGCAACTTGCTTTATGACTCTTGGAATTACAGTTAATGTATTTTCTTAACTGCCTACCCTCACTCTATCACACAGTCCTCTTCTACTTGGCTGCATATTCTTCAATCACTTCTGTATTCAATAATAATTCTGAATTGTTACTTTTTACAGAGAGACTAGCAGTCAATTCAGTCCTTCCTTTGGCAGTGTTGGTCAAAATTAGTTTTATATTTTGATGGTCTAGGTACATGTCTTTCAGCTCTGCAGCCTGTTGTTGGTGAGGAGATGTAAGGGTATAAATGCTGGAAACTCAGGTAAACTGTAGAATTGTTGAGCTTGGAAAAGTGGTTGTTGAAATTCTTTCCTGTTCAATTTCAGGGCATTTCTGCATTTCTAGCCTGGGGGTGATTCTCTGTGTTGGTGACACTGGTAACAAGTTTCTCACAATCCAGATGTTAGCATGCTCCATGTGCGGCTAGTGGGTGATAGGAGGATTCACAGGAGCTATACCTAAACCTGGATGGTGACCAACAGCATGACTGTACGGGGAAGTGGACAAAAACCACAGACAGCTATCCCAAGACCTGGAACTAATCAGTTTCCCAGCTCAACTTGCCCTGATATGGATCCTCAAATTCCTCCAGCCCCCTCCTCCACCAGCTGCAGGAGGATGAAGAGGCAGTTGGATGGAAAAGAGATGGTGGGCTTTACCAGTAGTGGTCCACATATATCACTCTGCAAAATGCACACAACACATTCCCACGGGGACGCACAGCTAGGCTCCTCTCAGTGCCCTTAGACTGAGGCTCTGTCCTCCTCATAATCAATCCTGCCAACGGCCCTGGGAGCTCTTGTGGTGCGGCCCAGCCAGGGGAGAGCGTGGTGAAAGTGCTCACCCCAGGGTCTGGGGAGATGGGCAGATTCTGGGACTGGCTGCTGGAGGGGAGCCTGGGCAGGCAGGGCAGGCCTAGATCACATCTGAGGTCCTTACCACCCCTAAGGCATGACATGCCCTGTAAAATCCATTCACTGACCTCTAGAGCCAAGCAGTACAAATAGAATGCAGCCCTCTATTGATCACAGTTCTCCAACGTTTGAAACTCCACTCATTGTGTGCCAACCTGAGCATCAGCAGACAGCAACCCACACGAGGTCTCCTGCGGAACCAGGAGGGCTCAGTCCAGCTCTGAGTGACCTTGACAGTCTTGGATGCCCATCCACGGAATAGCGCCCACCCTCCAAAAAGGGGAATTGAGAGGGAAGGACATGGCTCATCTTTATTTTTCACTCTGTTGAAAATTGAGCACGTTTAGATGCCATGAGTGAAGAGCCCAGAGAGAGGGAGGGTGCAGAGGCAGGAGGGACTGGGATAATGAGGGAGCAGGACCTAGAGGAACAAGGATTCTCGTCTAGAGGAGATAAGGCTTCCTAAGCTTTTGAAAATGTGTTAGTTGCTCAGTCGTGTCCGACTATTTTGTGATCCAATGAAAAAAGCTTCCCTGGTAGGTCAGATGGTAAAGCGTCTGCCTACAATGTGGGAGACCCGGGTTCGATCCCTGGGTTGGGAAGATCCCCTGGAGGAAATAGCAACACATTCCAGCATTCATGCTTGAAAAATCCCATGGACCGAGGAGCCTGCGGGGCTACAGTCCATGGGGTCGCAAAGAGTCCGACAGGACTGAGTAACTTCACTTTCACTTTCATGAACTGTAGCCCAGCAGGAGTGTCTGTCAGTGGAACTCTCCAGGCAAGAATCCTGGAGTGGATAGACATTCCCCTTTCCAGGGTTTCTTCCCGACACAGATTGAAGCCACAGCACTGCAGGCGCTGCCAGGGAAGTCCTCATTTTGTCCTAATTTGGCTTCAGAAGAACCACCAGCATTGGAGCCGATGCCCCATTTCCCGAGTTTACACGTGGAAACATACATTTTGTCAATGGAGCTGCACCTTGGGTTAAAGATATACTAACTCTGTGAGCTCATTTTTCACCAATGTATCAATGATTGATTTATTTACTTACCTACCTTTTTCCACAAATGATTTTAGGTGATGTTCACAAAATGGATTTGTGAATCAGGGGAAAATGAATACAAAATTATGTGCTAGGACTGGGGACATCACAGATGGGGTGAATCAAGGTGGCAGAAATGAAAGGAAGGCAGAAAAGCAGTATAGACCCATACGTATTAGCCTGACCGCAGAAGCTGAGGTACAAATTTGGATCTGATGGTCCTGGTAGCCAAAGCAAAAACAGAAACATGAATCGGTTATCAGATCTCAGTGTTCTTGAAAAGAAAACAAATGAGTCCCTTAGGAAGGCAAAATGTCTCCTGGTGTGTGTGTGTCTGTGTGTGTGTGTGTGTGTGTGTGTGTGTGTACATGTGTGTGCCTGTGTGCTCACTGCCATTTCTTATATCAGGCTTCTTAAGTGATTTGATGCACAACGTCCTCAAGAGCTCAAGGCTCTTTCTTCTGACACCACTGTACATATGCAGAGAGTCTGATGGTGCAAATCCACGTCAGGGAAGGGAACAAGATGATAAAGGATACACTTCATACAGAAAACTCTGGAACCCATGGAAACCTAGAAGGACTCTGTGCCCCTTCTCAACAGGAATGTGGATAAGAGTTGCTGTGGATGTGTATAACTGTCTTTGAAAGTGCACCAAACCTTTGGTGTTACTGGTTGAGGTCAGACTCAGGTATCTCAGAGAGTTTATCAGATGGTCATGTTGCATGTCTGCTTTGGGGAACTGAGACTCTAAACCAAAATTTTCCTGTAGAAGGAAACTGAAGGGAGGGGAGATTAGGAAAACGTTAAGAATGAGTGGGTTTCCCAAAGTTTTGTTCCATACAGAACACTGGAGAAATTATTTTAGCTGGGAATTTTTTTTGTGGCAGGATTCTCATCATGGCCAAAGGGGGAAAAAAAACCTCGCTTATATTCCCATAACACCATTTTGATGCTGTGTGATTTTTCAGTGAAGCCAGCAAAAGGAAATCATTGCCAAATATACCCTTCCATTGCCCTCTACCATGACATTTTTTGGAGAAGTTCTGCTAGAATGAAGATTGGAGTTAAGACAAGTTGATATCATGCTCCAATCTCTGGCAATAGTTACCCAGAAGAACTGGGTTCCCCACTGACTCCCAACTCATGACAGTACAGCTGTGAGGCCCATGTAAGAGGAACTTGTCTGAAGCTTTCCCAGGCAGGAGGGTGGGCAGCCAGTGCTGCTCAAAGCTATTTTAATTATAAGGTCCTGTTTCATACCATGTGAAATTATAGCTTGATTTGCCCAGATTCATGCAACCGTGTTTAGTACAGATCAGAAAATCAACCCTGAATATTCATTGGGAAGACTGATGCTGAAGCTGAAACTCCAATCCTTTGGCCACCTGATGCGAAGAATTGATTCACTGGAAAAGACCCTGATGCTGGGAAAGATTGAAGGTGGGAGGAGAAGGGGATGACAGAGGATAATGGACATGAGTTTGGGCAAACACGGAGAGATAGTGAACAACAGGGAAGCCTGGTGTGCTGCAGTCCATGAGGTCACAAAGAGTTGGACATGACTGAGCAATTGAACAACCAAAGGTATGAATAAATCTTGGAATCTGCTGGGTGTGCACACTGCTTACCCTGTAGCCTGGCTGGGTCCTCAGTCAAAGCCTGGATGCAGGTCCCTGAGGGCTACAAACCTTGTACTGCTTATTAACAATTCTTTAAAAGCATACTGAGTGTAGGCAGGCTGAGATAGAACCACCAGAACCGTGTTGAAACTCTGCAATCTTCACCCTTGGTCCAGATGCTTCACCTGGTTTCCTCTGTGACAAATGTGCTTTGTAGCCAATCTTCGCTCAAAGCATTCATTACAGGTTTCACATTTATCCCAATAGCATTTTTAACAGTTACATGTAATTCATTCTTCTTCTCCCTTTCATATTTCCTTGAAAAACGATGAACCATCTCCATCTTTTCAGAGGGAATAGTTGCCCGTGATTTTGGAAGAGAGCAGATTTTGTGCCAAGTTTAGAAGCTCATGCGACTCCTATTATGCCTTGTTTGGGGCAGTTTCCTGAGCTGCCAGGATTATCTAGAAGCATATCATGGGCAATTTGCATGTCTTGTCCTGGGACCCACTGTAATGCCTGCAGCTCATTTTCATACTGTCCTAAGCAAGTGCCCTCAATGAACTTAGACTGCACTGTATGCTATGCCCAGCATGCCTGTCCCCGGGGGCTGGGATGAAGAGGTAGGTATGACGCTGACTCTCATTAATGTGTGAAACATAGAGATAGCCCTGCCTGCATCTCATGACAGCTTACCAGGTTATGGGCTGAATTCTGTCCCTTGCAAAGGGCACCTCAGAGACCTAAACCCTGTACCTTCAAATAAGACTTAATTTGGAAATAGGGTCTTCAAAGAGGTAGCCAAGTTCAAATGAGGTCAGAGGGTGAGCCCTGATCCAGGGTGGCTTATATGACTGCAGTCCTTGTGGAAAGGAGATATCTGGACCCAGAGACAGACTCACACAGAGGCAGGGCTATGTGGAGAGCCACAGGGAGCATGCTACAGGAGGACTGGAATGATGCTGCCACAAGCCAACAAAAGCCTGCAGGTGCCAGAAGCTGGAAGAAGCCAGAAAGGATCCTTCCTTTAGATTTCAGAGGGAATACAGCCCTGCCGGCACCTGGATTTTGGACTTCAGCCTCCAGAGCTATGAGATAATAACTTTCTGTGGTTCTAAGCCCCCTGGTTTGTAGAACTTTATTACAGTAATCTTAGGAAATGAAGACTCTAAGAGATATTGTAGTATCTATTTTAGAATTGAGGAAACTGAGTCTCGGGATTTCTCCAAGCTATCTCAACTGGTGTCATGGCATGAACTCAAGTATCTTCATCTTTAGAGTTCCCTGGTGCCTCCCACCCAGGAGACAAGGACGTTGCCTACTTCTGACAGCCATCATGCACACCAACAACCTGCTTTTGGAAAATGGTGGTGATAAACATAAGCTTCTGCATGACTGACATCAATGGACACAGTGCTTTTCTGCATATTTCACCATTTGTCTGGCTCACTAACTTGGACACTATGAACAGGTAGAATGGCATGATTATAATGATGAAAGCCCTTCCTAGAGACCTTGGCCCCCACTTCAGCCAAAAGATAAGAAATGGATGCACTTAACATCTACCTGGGAGGATGTGACAAAAGCAGGCAGATGTGTCATTTAGAGACGAGAGGATGAGTCCCTGAGCAGAGCGTGGGGGGAGAATGAGTCAGCCTGATGGGCTACAGGAGTCAGAAGTTGGCTTCTCAGTGACTGGCTTTGAGTGCAAGATTGTGAGAGCAGGGAGACTTGTCAGCATCACTTCTGATTAAAGCCCAGAAAAGTCTGGGTTCAGGTACTCCTGCCATCTCTGATTCCAGGCAGCAGGCAGGGCTCTGAGGAAGAGATCAGCGTTGTAGAAACATCAGAGCATGTTCCGTCACTGTGTTATATTTCCTGCAGCTTCTTGATCACAGCCACCATCTGCATAATGTAGGCACTCTTAATCCATATTCTGATAATTGTGATCATAGATCACAGAAATTCATTCACGTGGCACACAAGATAAGAGATGAAGAGAATGCTTTATGCATGCAAATCGAAACTGCTTGTATTCCTGAATATAATGATGGGGGAAAAAAACGTGAGTTTCCAGATGTGCTCACAAGCGATTTTCAAGACATACAGTCACTCGGTAATGCATTCTGATGAATTTTTCAGAGATGAAATATGCCTTTGATTAAGGAAGGTTTTTTCCCCCTTTATGATAAGTTCTGTGTGCATGGGGGTACTCATTTAGTCAGGATGTCGTATGCAAAATGAAAGGATAAAACCTTCACTTTGATTTATGATCATGGTTATTAATTTCTGATGCAGCTTTTGGGTTTGGATTATTTGGGGGTGGAGAGATTTGGCAACGTCTGTGAGGAGCCAGAGAGATTTACTGGTATAAACATCACAGCAGAGGTCTAGCGGTAAATAACACAACTTCTAAAAGAAGTATTAAATCCCGTGTTATTAGTAAGTACAGGAAGAAACTTTAAAAAATAAGTTGATGCAGACTGTGATGTCCGCACAGGTAACTTCTTAAAGGAGTCCTGTGTGCAAGACACCTGTCCTTATTTCCCATGAGAGCTGTGATTCCAAACCCTTTCCTCTGGGCCCAGGTGCAGTCAGCTAGTTAAGACTGGTTAATTTTCCTAATAACTGTGAATCACAGGTTATAACTTTGATAGGGTATTTTTTATTCCTTTTCTTGCATATGCAAAATATGGGCTAGCTGTACCAAAGTGCCAACTTTGGGTGCAGGGGGAATTCATACCCTTTTTAGCCTGGGCGTTTCAAGTTGTTGGTAGCTTGGGCAAACAGCCCCAAAGTAGGGTAGGCATGTCAAGCTGGCCTGGCAGGAGGGAGTTTGCATCTGGGGCACGGAGGCGAGGGGTCACTTGGTACCCAGCGTTCACTCACAAGGTCTGTGCTTCTCAAGACAGTTCTGACTGGTGGCCATGGCCGAGGGAAGGACCTGGCCTGGGGCTCTCTGGGCAGAACTTGGGATGGGGTCACGATTCCAAAGAAGTCCAAAGAAGGCTCAGAGGCCAGGTCTGGTCCCTAGCGGTGGGTTTGGCTGCTTGTTTGGGACTGCGCTTAGTAGATGGAATCCAGAACCATGGGAGGACCTGGGGATAGGGCAGGGGGCTCAAGGTGGAAGCCGAGAGGTAAGACACCTTGCAGGCGCAGAAAAGCCCAGTCGGACGCTGGCGCATGGGGTGGGGTGGGGGGAGGGAAAGGAGCCCACAGTTTGGGAGTGGGGGATGCTCTGCCCTCCTCGTTTAGCATGTGAGATTCTCCCTACTCTACCTAGACTCCAAGGCATCGGCAGAGAGCCAGGAGAGACCTGTGCATAGGTGGGTAAGAGTCCGTGTCCCCCTGCTCATGGGGATTTATGGAAAAGCCAGGAGCGCTGTTACCAGAGAAATGACAAGAGCTGGCGTGAGCGAAGTGCCAGCGGCCGCCTTCAGCTGTCCCCTCCATGCCCCACGCCCCGCAGTGCCTCTGCTAACATCTGCTCCCACTCCTCTGTGTCCTGCCCTCCTCTGGCACATCACCCTGATGAGGATGGAGAACGTTCACCCCCTCTCCTTAGCCAGATAGGGAAAGTGTCCCTGCCTGGCCTTGTTTATCTGATATTTCCCAGAAAATCATCACGTGGGATTGTCTTTGATCAGATGTGACCCAGAGCTGGGCTGGGAGGAGAAGGGACACGAGGCTGTAGAAGCTGGTGCATCTGAGCAGAGGGGACAGAGGACGCTGAACTGCTCGGAATTAGCTGAGAGCGTTTGCCAGAGAAACTGCAGGAGCAAGCAGAGACGGGGCGACTTGCAGGCTGCCTGGCTCCCCGTTTTCACCCGCTGATCCTCTTCTGAGGTCCTGGCAGGGAGGACAGAGCTTCCTCTCCACCCTCCTCTGAGCTGTTTGTCCGGAGGGATGCTTGGCCCCCCACCTAAGAGGTGAAGCCCCGAGCGGTGTGGTCCTTCCTGTGGACCCGCCCCACTCAGGCCTGTGGGAGCATCTCTGTAAACACAGGCACAGACCCACCTCCTGGGAAATGCTCGTGTGGATCCAATGCTCAAATGAGAAAGAAAGACCGAGGAGCAAGGAAAGAAACTGTTCAACCATTTCATGCAATTAATCATCAAATGACTGTGCGCCCCCACTCCCCACCTAGAGAAATTAAATTTAATGAAACAACTGGTTCAAGTTACAACATTTAGGCAAAGCAGATTTTTGATGAATTTTTCAAAGGAGCCAATGAGTCGCAGCAATCATAATTCAGTCAAAATTCTTAAACCGGAGCACAATCACAAAAGAAGCTGAAGTGACTGACTTTTAATGGTTTAAGAGACATGAGAAGACAAATATATTTAGCGGATTCTTTCACTTTTTTTCCCCCACGTCTGAGGCATAATCAGTTTGGAATGCTTGGTGGTAATTAAGATTTGTGGAAGGCTGAATTCTAGAAATATGGATGTTCTGTGGGAAATTTGGAGCCAGAGGACATTGGTGGGGATGAAGCAGAGTGCTCAGGCCCTGGGGGCCAGCCTGCTGTTTTCTGAAGCTCCCTGTGCCCTTGTGAAGGCTCGGGGAACGTCTTCTGGATGATTCCTTCACTGCATCCACACGAGCAAGGGCCAGGCCACGAGAGCTGCAGGAGGTGTCAGAAGGGTTCACAGTGTCAGCGAATGGGCACCAGATAAGCAGGTTGACCCGCTCGAGCCTCACGTCCTCCTCGGAATGGTGTTTCCGTCACTCCTTCCAAACCACACATGGGCAGGATGCACCTGGACTCTAGGAAGACTTCCAGGAACTTAATTCTGACCCCATCCACCAGATAACTCCTTTCTTGTCTCCTTGTTTGTGGATAACTGAGCAGACAAGGGGCCTTTCCAGGTAAGAACCAGTGGTAAAGAACCGCCTGCCGATGTAGGAGATGCAAGAGACGTGGGTTGAATTCCTGAATCAAGAAGATCCCCTGGAGAAGGAAATAGCAACTCACTCCAGTGTTCTTGCCTGGAGAATTCCATGGACAGAGGAGCCTGGTGGGCTGCAGTCCATGGGGTCACAAAGAGTCAGACACGACTGAGCTCGCATGCAAGCAGGCAAGGGAGAGAGGAGCACTCTCAGCTTCCCCATCTCTCCTTTTGTTCTTGGAGTCCTTCCTGCCAGAGTTGTGAAGCTCATCTTGAAGCATCTCTCCCACCCAACCTTCCACCCTGTTTGCTTGGATAAGCTCCTGCCATCTCCCTGGGGCCAGAGGAGGCTTCACCCTCCACCTGATTTGTCTCCATCACCCAGAGTTCTCCTGGTTCTCCCCCTCCTGGATCCCCATGGCTGGCATCCTCAGGAAGTCTGCTTTGATGGGGGAGATGCTCGCCTCTCCACAACACCCCCCCATCCCGTGAGGTGGGGCTACATTGCAGATCAGAGGCTGGTCCTGTTGGTGCCTGTCAGAGACATGTGCTCTGAGCATCCTGGACCACATGCGACCTGGCTGCAGGTGCTTCGCTCCTTGGGATGCAGAAGTACCCTGAACCTGGGGATGGTGCCAAAACCACAGGATGAGTCAGCTCATTCCGATGAAGTCATCTGCTTTCTCAGGAGCATCAAAGAAGTGCCAGAAACTTAGAGTGAGGTCGGTGGCTTTGGAGATGTCTGATCTGGCCTTGGGACAGAGTCACCCAGCTTATCAAGGACATTTTGAGGCATCTCCTCTGAGAACAGCTCTTCTTTTTTTCTCCTCTAATGTATAAAGCAGCCTTCAGGTCACAGCAGACCCTGCTACATCTCAAGAACAGAACGGAATACAATCAGAATGAGGTGTCTGTGCAGAGATGGACACAGAGGTTAACCCGTCATGGGAGTCCTGGGAGGTATCTGGAAGTAGATCAGGCATAGGTGGGCCCGACAGGCAGCCTGGTGAAACTCAGGTGTTTCAAATTGCCCACACCTGTCTTGTGGGCTGGGCCAGGTCCTGGAGCCAGTGGTGGACCCAGCCCGGCTGCAGGTAGGAAGTGAGGCCAGCATTCCCCCCCTGAGCCATGGCTGGGCTCCAGATCCAAACCCAGCCTCCATTTCTATGATTCTGTAGGAAAGAACACACTGAGAGATTGTCAAGTACTTTGCTACAAAATATAACTTTTTCTCATTCCTTTTTCCTAGTCTAGCAAATCTTTTATCATTTTCTTAAGGCAATGACCACAGTCCCACTCCATTTTGGCAGCCTGTCCCTGGCATTGAGTGGCATGTTCATGGGCACAGACATCTGCTCCATCATCTGCCCTAAATGCTCGTGTTCTAACATGACGGGACACAACTGGAATCTGTAGACACAGTGGAACAGTATACACAGCGTGATCACCACTGAATTTAGAACTTTTTCATGTGGTGCAAACTGGTGGGAAACATAGAAGGATGCCAAGAATTGGCTCTGGGTGCTGGATGTTTTATATAATTTCCTTTATGTTTCTTCCCTTCTGTGTATATTGAAAATTTCCACAAATGATTTTGTTCTGCTTTTATGATGAGAAATAGGGACAAAACAAAATAACAGATCATGAACGAGGCTGGGAGGCCAGGCCCCAGACCTCACTGGGCAGCTGGGTAAGTTTAAAGGAGTTTCAGCGTTCCCTGGATGCTGGTGGACAGGCTGGCATTGCTGACAGGTCTCCTGGGGATAATTCAGACTCTGGCCCCAGGAGGGAGTGCCCATGTGTCAAACAGTCCACCTTCTGAGGTGTGTGACATCTTTCCTTTCACACAGATGCAAGGATAAGTCATCAAACATGAAGAGCCCTCCTCCGGGCAGGAGCTGTCTCGCCCCGTTCTCACCTTACAAAATCAGAAGATCTCAGCAAGTCAGGGAGGGTGAGACCATCTATTTGAACTACTTCATGCTGCAAACGAGATGGCACAGAAATACCTATCAGAGTCCTTCCAATTAAAAGTGGGTTTGGACCAGGCGGAAAGCACTTACCTAGTACACATCTCTGCATCCATCACTCTCACACACATTTCGTTTTGCCACTTTTATACAAGAGACAAATATTTCTCATAGACAAATATTCTATGAGAGTAGAATATTTCATCAGAAAGTGGGACAAAATCCATTTGTGTATAGTCATTAGGAGTTAGACTGCAAATACCATTCTCCAAATTAATTTGGTTTAGGCTTAAGTAGAGAAAGATGCCGTCTGGTGCTTCATTTTTCACTGGGAAGAGATCCAGCTCCTTCTCGCTGTGACCTGGGAGGCCTGGAGCAAGGCACCAAGAGGGTTGGGAGGTGCTGGGGGCGCTGGGGTCAGAGTGCTGGGTGGAGGTCTGGGGTCAAAAGTGGGACGAAAGTCACCTTTCTGGAAGGAAGATGCTATGTGAGGTCACCAAACGTGGGAGCTGAGGATGAAGACAGGGTAAGCAGAGCCTTGGGCAGCGGTGCCCGGGGTCAAGGTTGAAGAGTCAAAGGAGCATGGATGCTGGAGTCTTTGCTCAGCCTCCATCTAAACGGGTGGGTGTCTTTTCAGTCTGCTGAGAGCCAACTTCCAACAACCTGACGCCTTGAGATTTAAAGCCTTTACTATTGTTCTATCCTCCATTCACACTCCCGATCGTGCGTTTCTGTCTCTATTTCCCTCACCCCTCTCTCATCCTCAGGCTCAAGCCCATCCCCTGGCATGGGGAGCCGGGTCTGAGGCTTCCTTTCCTTCTGGGATTGTCAGATCCCAACCGTCCTCTGTCACCTCAAGGCCGGCGTGTCCCCGGCGGTGAGAAGTAATGAATGAATCACATGCCACAGTGGGAACGTGGGTAGTTAGAAAGGGGGTGGAGACAGAGACGGCGGTGGGGGAGATGAGAATGCCCACAGACTCTCAGTGGGGTAAACTGGGGAAGGCCCAGTGGCAGATGGTCTATCTGCAGTAGTGGAGACTGAAGGGGGCTGAGAGGAGGCAGAGCAGGAGGCGGCTGGGCTGGGGGCCCCTGGGAGCCTGGCGAGATGCCTGTTCCCATCAGTGGGGATGGTGGCGCCCCGATTCCACGTGTCACCAGGACCCCCCAGAGGGGACACGCTTTGAACAGCCAGGGTGAAGACTCAGCTGCCTTGAGAGGGCAGGGACCTTTGATTGATGGACAGAGACAGCCCTCCTGGGGTGTGTGGTGACCTCTCTGGGGAGCGGGAGAGGCCAAGAGGAGGATGCCTGACCTCCCCCATCCCTGTCCTCCCACACCAGGCTCTTTACTGACCAAGCCCAGCCAGAGCTCGCAGGAGGGGAACCAAGTTGGTGCTGCACCCCAGGGTAGAGAGGGGAAGGGGAAGCATAAAGGTGTGACACCACAGACAGGAAGCAGAAGCGGGCAGCCCCAGTGGAGCCGGTGTTGCTCCTATGAAAAGCCAACGCTGAGCAGCAGGTCCTGCTGTAGGGCCCGGGGGACTATGTCCCATATCCTGTGATGAACCACAGTGGAAAAGTGAATAAGAATGCATTATATGTGTGTGTGTGTGTGCACTAAGTCACTTCAGTCATGTCTAGCTCTGTGTGACCTTATGAACTGCAGCCCGCCGGGCTCCTCTGCCCATGCGATTCTCCAGGCAAGGATCCTGGACGGGGTTGCTGTGCCCTCCTCCAGAGGATCTTCCCCACCCAGGGATCGAACCTGGGTCTCTTACGTCTCCTGCATCGGCAGGCAGGCTCTTTACCACTAGCGCCACCTGGGAAGCCCCATATATATGTGTGTGTATAAATATATAACTGAACCACTGTACTATATGGCAGAAAGTAGCATAACATTGTATATCAACTACGCTTCAGTAAAATGCATTTTAAAAAGTGTTCAAAAATATGTTTTTAAAAAGACAGAAGAACAGCCCATGTTCTGCCCAGGCCTGCCCGGCTCTCTCGCACTGCAGGGGCCAGGCTTGTTTGTCCTGCCTTCAACCTCTTGTCATACCCCTCAGAGGCCTCTACTTTCAACTCCTCCAGGGTGAGTGCCGACTGTTCCCAGGGGCCCTGCCCAGCTGTGAGGTCAGATCAGGGACCTGGGAGTTCTGACTGTGACATCATAACTCATAAATGATTAAAATTCTGCAACAATGTATGGTAATGCCCAACCAACCCAACTCATAAGAGATCGGCAATGTATTTCCTTTCTCTGGTGATGTTTTGCTGATGGGCCGCCTCCCCCCACTCAACGCAAGTGTCCTGATCTCTCAGAGGTCTTACAAGGGCCCAGGAGAGGTGCCCAGCACCACAGAGCTTGAGCTGTGATTGCCATACACTTTATCGTTGAGCCCTTAGAAACACAAGTCAGGTCATAGCACACAGCATCTGTAAAAGGGAAACCACTGCTGATTAAATTATCAGGAAGCTCAGAGAAGGGTTTACGGCATCTGTGAATGCTGCTCTAATATCCACAGCCTTTCCATTCTATGATCTCCTAATTTCTGTCTTCTAAACATGTGCCAATTCACAGTCCCAATTCCCATTTTCCCTCCTGCAATTCCCTTCACTTAGAGGGTCAATCAAATGTGACTCCATTTGCTCTCTTTAGCCCAAGATTCTTTAGGATCCAGTCAGTCTGCACACAGGACTTGATAACAGCCCCCGAGCTGCCTGGGTTGTCTGGGAGCTGGTGCTGAGATGGAGTAAGACAGGGGTAGGAATGAAGAGGTGCATTGGGGATAATTGTTGCAAAGTCAAAGGGAAGGAGCAGGATGGGCAGGGGGCATCACTGGGCATTGGTGCAGACCCAGCAAAGTGTCCTGAGGAGCCCTGGGATGGGTGGGAATGGCCAGGCCCTTGGAGGCCTTGCTAGGTCACTGGTTGGGAGCCATGAGAAGAGGAGCATGACTATGGTTCCAAGCTGAGGCGGACCCTGAAAAAGCCTGCAGCTGCGAGTGTCAGACGCACACAGTCCTCCAACTGGGCAGGGAGTCCTTTCCAGAAGGTTCATCCAAGTGGTGCAGCATCAGGGCAGCGACCACCTCCTTTGAGCTTGAACGAAAGCCTGCATTGTTGGCTGCCATTATGGTGGATGACATGCAGAGGTTTGCAGACAGAGGTCAGCTTTCTAGGAAGTAAGATGCCCGCATCTGGAAGCAGACCCTGAGTGGGGAATCTCATGACCCCACCTGCCAGCTCCATTCCTGCTTAAGTTTCCTTGAGAGGGACTTTTCCAGGCAAGTTTAGAAGGAGCACTGCAGACCTCTTATACCCAAGAAGGTAGAGTTCCAGGGAGCTGAGAAGCCCCAAGTGTTCCCCAACATTGAGTATCATTTCCTGAGAGCAGTGACCTTGCAGCCGGGAGGTGACAGGCACATCTCAGGGTCCAAGCAGGCACTGTAGCACCAAGAGGTTCACAATTGGGAGAAGCCAGGCCTACCGGGAACACGTGTGTGGTTTTGAGCGGTCCAGACCAGGCTGCCCATCACAAAGAGATTAGTTTCTGGAACCATGGTCCCTAGAATCTGTATTTATTCTGTAATTTCCAACTCACAGGACGATGTTTAGTTAGCATAGTTGTGGAGAGCTTTTCGGATTATGAATGATTATGGAGTGGTATTTTCAAAACTTCACTCTAAAAATAATGGATTTAGAATGACTCAGAGCAACCTTCTAAATATTTCAACACAGCCCCGCATCCCTGTTTCAACTTTTGCCTACTCAGGCTGAAATTGCTTAAGATTTATGAATCTGGTGAAAGAATGCTCTAGTGTTAAAATCTCTGTAGAAAAAGCTAATTAGAAATAGCATTAATTTGCACGATTTAATTATTACAGCATGAAGCATGGCAGAAGATTAAAATGGTCTCACCAAGGCCATCAAAGGGTTTTATGATTAGAAGGATGTTGGTTTTCCAGAGTGCTTTTCTGAAACATGTGTCCTGCTGTGTTGAATCACCTCTCCTTCCACAACTGCTTCAGTCACTGACTGAAGGGCCATGATGAAACTTACAACAGATCAAAAAATTGAAAGCTTAGAAGATTGGAAGGAAAACAGAAATATCTGCTTGTCCTAGTTCCTAAACTGCCACATGTGAAGAAAAAAACCAGCTCTATTTTGCTTTCTGACAAATGATCACACTTTATCTCCTTTTGGGGCCTAGGTACTATGACTTTTCCCACCAATCTTGTCTTTGAATCTCATTCCCACTCAGAGACACAGAGACTGAATGCAAGGAAACCACTAGTTACTTCAGCTTATTGTTCTATTGTTGTATAATTTTAACAAACACTGTAGTATCTGTGAGGCTTAATGCAGGATTTATTTCTGGAAGCTCTGTTTAAACATTGCCACAGGTTTTAGAGGCCTTAGAGAAAAAGAAGCTAGAATAACTGGAACTTTCACAGTCGATTGTGGCCAAAGACAAACAAAGTACAATTCTTTTCTTAATACATACCACAGTGTATCAAACAATAGCTGTGTGTGTCAGAATACTTTCATTGGGGGTTGACTGTTGAGGGTTATGCCCCTTTGGTCAGGAAAAAAGTATTTATAGCTCATTGTATTATAGAACTCTGCACTCATGGTCTTCATTTATTATTGAATACGTATGTGGTGTGCGTATGTGTGTGTGGTGTGGGTGGTGTGTGTCTGTGTGTGTGATATGTGTGATGTGCGTAGTGTATGTGTGGTGTGTGTGTGTGGCATGTGGTGTGGTGTGTGTGGTGTATGTGTGTGGTATATATGTGTATGTGGTGTGTGTGTACGTGTGACATGTGGCGTGGTGTGTATGCGTGGCATGTGGTATGGTGTGTGTGGTGTGTGTGTGTGTGGTATATATGTGTATGTGGTATGTGTGTGTGGTGTGTATGTGTGTGTGGTATGTATGTGTGTGTGGTATATATGTGTATGTGGTATGTGTGTGTGTGTGGTATACATGTGTATGTGTATGTGGTGTGTGTGTGTGTGTGTGTGGTATACATGTGTATGTGGTGTGTGTGTGTGTGTGTGTGTGTGTGGTTTATATGTGTATGTGTATGTGGTGTGTGTGTGTGTGGGGGTGTGTGTGTGGTATACATGTGTATGTGGTGTGTGTGTGTGTGTGTGTGTGTGTGGTTTATATGTGTATGTGTATGTGGTGTGTGTGTGTGTGTGGGTGTGTGTGTGGTATACATGTGTATGTGGTGTGTGTGTGTGTGTGTGTGTGGTATACATGTGTATGTGGTGTGTGTGTGTGTGTGTGTGTGTGGTATACATGTGTATGTGTATGTGGTGTGTGTGTGTGTGTGTGTGTGGTATACATGTGTATGTGGGGTGTGTGTGTGTGTGTGTGTGTGTGTGTGTGGTATATATGTGTATGTGTATGTGGTGTGTGTGTGTCTGTGTATGTGGTGTGTGTGTGTGTGTGTGTGTGGTATATATGTGTATGTGGTGTGTGTGTGTCTGTGTATGTGGTGTGTGTGTGTGTGTGTGGTATATATGTGTATGTGGTGTGTGTGTGTCTGTGCATGTGGTGTGTGTATGTGTGTGTCTGTGGTGTGTGTGGTACGTGTTGTGGTGTGAGGTGTGTCCTTTTCACCCGCACCCATCGCCGCACTGACCCTAGCCCCTCCCAGCCCGCGGGAAGGAGAGGGCAGAAGGCGGGCCTGCCCGTCTCTGTGCCCGCCGACCCCAGGGAGCAGGGCGTAAATAACCCGTCCCCTCCAGTCCGGAGCCTGGGCGTCAGGGACCGCGCCCCCTCCGGCCCCGGGGAAGCTGCGGGCCTGGCCGCCCGGTGGGCCTTGGCGCTCGGGGCGTCCAGCCAGCCCCGCCTTCATCCCCCACAGCCTTGCTCCCTGCCAGCATCTCCTCGCATCTCTGTTTTCAACCAGCTCTCCGTAAGGACATCGGCCCCTGCGTCACGGCCCACCCTACCTCAGCGTGACCGCGTCTTAACTTGATTATATCTTCAAAGACTGTTTCCAAAGAAGGTCATGTTCAGAGATAACAGGGTGTTAGGACCCACCCAAGCCTACCTTTTGGGGGGACACAATTTCACCCACAATAAAAAGGCATAGAACTAGAAAATGGTTAAATGGGGGTTGAGAAACCAAAGAACAAGCAAGCAGTCACGTGGACGAAATGCTTGGACCGGACTCTGGAGCCAGGGCTCTGGGATTTAGGGCGTGTGAGCTCCCTGACTCACCGACGGTGGCTGCTCGGCTGGTCAGGAGGGTCGTGAACCAAGTTCAGAGTCGGTAGGGGGCGGCTGTCTGGCTGATTAGCTAGATGTGCCGTGGACATGCCACCATGGGATGGTGGCATTTACACACCAGACTTGCCAACCTAGCTCGGTGTTTCTTTGCTAGGATATTCATTCATGGCTGTTACATGCCTGTGTTCATGATGAGAACCACATCCAAAACCTAGCTCTACCTTTAAATCTGATTTTACCCCTGCTCCCAGCACATATCCGTGACGTTGTGCAAACGATAACTCGCTTAGCCTGAGTCCTTGGGTTTCATAGGGCCAAATTCTAGTCATTCACCACAGAGGTACAGGATACACCCATAAAAGAATGCATTAAAAAAAAAAAAAAAAAGATGTATGCTTTCTGAAATGACACCATAAATCCTTGATTAGAAAGTTAAGAAATTTAAAAGTGCTTGGAAAGGAAAAAATAGAATTATGATTCTTTTACTCTTTTATGCTACATTTTAAAAGTCTTATTTATGGCTAATCAGAAATACTAAAATAAGAAGAAGTGATACCTCTGAATTCTGCTGACGAATTGATGCAAAGAACTGTGCCTAAGAGTTTTGAACTGTGCTAAAGAATTGATGCTGTCAAACTGTGGTGCTGGAGATGACTCTTGAGAGTCCCTTGGACTGCAAGGAGATCAAACCAGTCAATCCTAAAGGAAATCAGACTTGAACATTCATTGGAAGGACTCATGCTGAAGCTGAAGTTCCAATACCTTAGCCATCTGATGAGAAGAACTGACTCATTGGAAAAGACCCTGATGCTGGGAAAGGTTGAAGGCAGGGGAGAAGGGGAACAACAGGAGAAGGGGACAACCCAGGATGAGATGATTGGATGGCATCACCAACTCGATGGACAAGAGTTTGAGCAAGCTTTGGGAGTTGGTGATGGACAGAGAAGCCTGGTGTGCTGCAGTCCATGGGGTCGCAAAGAGTAGGACAAAACTGAGTGACTGAACTGAACTGAACTGAAAAAATGAGGAACTATTATGCCAATTGCTTCCCTATTTTGTGAATCTTATTCATAGATAGTTTTTCTCCAGTCATTCAAATACGAGATGAAACTTACAAGATATCAGGTCATTGTGTTAGTCTGCTCAGGTTGTTGTAACAAAATACCACAGACTGGGTGACTTAAAGAACAGAAACTCGTTTCTCATGATTCTGGAGGCTGGAAGTCGGAGATCAAAGCACCAGCAGGGTAGATTTTCTCTGAGGTCTCTCTCTCTCTCTTGGGCTTGAAGATGGCCATCTTCTCTCCGTGTCCTCACGTGGCCTTCCTTGTTGGCCTCAGCCCTGAGGTCTCCTCCTCTTGTTACAAGGCGTGCATGCATGAGAGCTAAGTCATGTCGGGCGTGTCCAACTCTGCTACCCTATGGACTGTAGCCCGCCAGGCTCCTCTGTCCATGGGATTCTCCAGGCAAGAATACTGGAGAGAGTTACCATTTCAATCTCCAGGGGATCTTCCCAACCCAGGGATTAACCCAGATTTCTTGCATTGCAGGCAAATTCTTTACCATCTGAATCACCAGGGGAACCCCCCAGGAACGATGAACCACATTTCATATTTTAGTTTGTCTATTCCATCTGTGCTGGGAAGAATAATAAATGAGCAAAACACGAGAGTAAAAATATGCTTCTGTGAAAAACCCCTTAAGTGTTGTCATAAATGAAGTTTTATTTTAATTTTCCCCCCCACAGGCCCTGAATAAAATGCTTTCACATAGGCACCCAGGATGTACCGATCTCTAAAACACAATTCCTGACTTCAAGAAACTTTAAGTCTAGAGGTAGAAAATAGTCAAGAAAGCATAGAGTGAGATAACTTTACTGAAGTAGAAGGACGTCTAAGCAGAGAGGTGCTAAAAATGGCTTTCCAGGAAAGGAGTGTGAAAGATGTCTAAGGTTTGAGAAGTAGGCGAGGGTGTGTGTCTGCCCACGGCCCTCCTGTGCCCTTCTCCAAGCTGTGTGCCAGCGCACAGGCCCTTCCCCTCTGCCCTCCATCCCTGTGCATGACTGTCGTGGGGCCCCCAGAGCTCCGGCTCTGGTTGAGCTCTGCCACCAGGGATCCCGGGTGGAGGTGGGGAGGGGAGGAAGGATCTGGGCCTTCTGGGCGGGGACCGCCGGGAAATGCCTGCTTCCTCCACTTGGGTCCCATCTCCTCGCAGCTGCCTTCGGTGGACCAATTCTTGGGTTTCTGTCACTGTCTCCTTCTCTCATTCCTTCAGGCTGAGAGTGGAAACAGCAGGCAGTAGGTGACGGTATTGCCAGATGCCTTTCACGAAGGCCCACTCACAAAACTGCGGGCTAAGTGAGGGGAATATGAGAAGTTAGCCAGGAGGACGGGGCCTCTCATGTGAATCCATGGATGTGACAAGCCATCGCCTTTTACACCCCTTCGGTAAGTTACAGTTAACCAATTCCCCACATCTGTCTCTTCCTTCAAGTCATCCTTCCCTCTCCCTCCAAGTGGTCAGAAAACAACTGGTAGAATTACACGGAAGCAGAATTGTGTTGTTGTTTTCTTGGGATCGAGCCAGAGGTAATTGGACTCATCTTCTTAAATGAAGAAAGAGTTGGAGAAAATAGAATCATTATGTGAACTGGTCCTACATGGAGAATAAACTACACTACATAGAGAATAAACCCACTGTGGTTCATTGGTTCCTTCCAGCTCTAAAAATTTAATTCCAAGTTTCCAAATAGCCAATATAGGTGTTTATGTAATGAGGTAAAAACAAACAAACAGAAAAGCCCAGCTGGAACCGCCTTTCTTGAAGGGTTATTGTGAGAACTGGATGCTTAAAGAACTTAAGACAATGGCTGGTTTGGCCAATTTATTTCAATGTTGGATGGTATCACCGACTCAATGGACATGGGTTTGACCATAAGCTGGGAGATGGTGAAGGACAGGGAAGCCTAGCTTGCTGTAGTCCATGGGGTCACAAAGAGTCAGACACGACTGAGCAACTGAACAACATAAAGGTTATCAGCAACAAAATATCTCAACTTCTAATTTTCTCATATAAAAGTAGTAATAAGATAAAAACATTAAACAGCAATAATTTATTATAATAACAGTTTCATTAATGAAAACAATTTATCACTCCCTCCCACAAGAATCCCACGAGAAAGCTGTGATATCAGGATAAAGAAAAGAAATTTCCCAAACGAGTCATTACAACTACACACACATGTAAATATCTGTATCCCTGGGGTTTTCATGTAGCTTTGGCCTCATAAAGTCTTTTTCATTGACTGTCACCAGTTTATGGATTAGTGTTTGGGAAATCTTCTGACTCAAGCAACTGAGGCCGAGAAAACTTAAATACATTGCCCAAGATTCCCCCAGCTAATTAATAGCAAAGCTGGGGTGAGAATTTCAGATTCCTAATCTGTGCCCAAAGCAAGACTCTGCCCATTGCAAGGGAAGAAGTAAAGAATCATATAGTCCAGTTATTTTTAAGCATGGCTGCTCATTAGAAACATATCTGGAGCTTTGGAGAAAAAAAGCCATACCTGAGTAATTGCAATATTCAAAAAATTCCGAGATAATTCTGATATGCATCTAGATTTTAAAAATTTATTTCCAATTTCTCCATCTCTTTTTTTAAATGTTCTTTTGCAAGCCTTTATCAAGCATCGTAGAAAAGCTTCTGTATACATATATGTAAATAGTATGAATAGCATACATATTTCAGAAAACTTACAAATATTTGCCTGACTAAAAAAATTTATGACATTTTGATTCTACTTGTTTGACTTAGTATAATAAGAATGCAAGTTTCTAATTAAAAAAAAAAAAAACCGATATGCAACAAGCAACAAAGGTTTACTGTAGAGCACAGGGACCTATAGTCAATATCTTGTAATAACCTATAGTGGAACATAATCTCAAAAATAATATATGTGTATATGTAGAAGACATGATTACCTTGCTATGTACAAGAAGCATTGTAAGTCAACTATTCTTCCATTAAAATATATACATTAAGAAGACCAAAATAAATAAATATTTTTTTTAAAAAGAAGCAAAGAACAAAAAAATGTGAATTTTGAGACAAAAGAGCTGAAGACATAAGCAGAGGTCACCTTCTGTGCCAACAGTTTCAGTCCTCAGGCTTACAGAGAGTGGAACGGCCTCCCAGAGGTGGGGCGAGCTGGCGGATGTGGTGGACCGTCACAGCAGCAACACCTGGGGCTCCAGGAGGCACCGGGAGCCTGCCTGTTCAAGGTTGGCTGAGGTCCAGGCACTGATAAGGCTCAGAGAAGCATCTGGAGTCTGCTCTGCCCTCAGCGTTGACTCAGGAGCCTGGGGCTCCAGGATAGCATGGGCATCTTGAGGAGTGCGCTCTCGAGCCTCAGATCTGCAGCTGATCCAGCAGCCGCAGAGAGAGACCTCCGTGTCTCCCTTCTGCAGTGTTTTAGCACGAGAGACACTCATTGTGGTTGCAGGGTCCCACAGCTCGTCACATGGTCCCGACAGAGGGGCTGCCTGCCCCGGGGCGGTGATTGAAAGATTGCTGCCGAACCAGGAAAGACGCTGGGATGCTTGGCCTCTGGAGGAGAAGAATTCAATCTGGGGCCAGAGACGAGGCTTGATCGCTCAGAGCTTTTGTGTAATAAAGTTTTATTAAAGTATAAAGGAGCTGGAGAAAGCTTCTGACAGAGACATCAGAAGGGGGCAGAAAGTGTGCCCCCTCGCTAGTGTTAGCAAAGGAATTATATACTTTTTAATTAGTTATTACAGTGAATCAAGACTGTGTGGAGGTTGTAAAGACCTTACTGGACCCACTCCCATAATTGACATTTTAAGATAACAGGTTTAGCCAGAAGGTTTTTTTCCCCAGAAACTGTCCTCAGGCAGGATACATACTTGTAATATAATCCTAAGGAACGCAGAGGGAAAAAAAAAAAATTGTCCTTCCCTCCTCCTTGAGAATTCCAGATCCTTATCTCCTCCTCAAGAACCCCAGACCCCTCTCTCCTTGGGGACCCCCAGACTTCTTATCAACCTGCCTAATTGACTCTCCCATGATCACCCTCGCTCCAGTCTGTCTCAGAAGCAGCGCTTGCCGTTTCCCTAGAGCCTCACCCTCAGTTTTAGACAGCTCCATCTTGCCGCCTGCAGCACCAGGGCGACCCACCGCACTCTCACCTGTGGGCCCACCTCTCAGGCACGGCCCCCGTGAGGACAGCCGCCCCCACATCCCTCGTCGGGACAGCTTGTCCTCCTGCCCGCCCCTGGGGCTTTGGGAGCAGAGGCTCTCTTGACTTCACTCTGGGGGTTCAGGGGAGACCCAGTCCTGGGAGACGAAGCAATGGTCAGTCACTTCCCGGAGGGGTGATACCGCGCCCACCCTTCCACCGGGAACCGAGTGCCCACGGTCACCGCTCAGTGATGCCACCCTGTACCACACTTTCCCTGGAAGCGAAGTTCTCCTCCCACTGCCCATCATCTGGAAGGAGAGGGACAGTAACCCCTGCCCAGGCTTCCACTAGTGGGGGCCACGTGTCTGCGCTGGCTGTCGTGGACTGGCCTTGCTCGCCTGAGGGTGCTGCCCTGTGAGGGGGTTGTGGAGGCTGGGGGCGGGTGCTAGGACCAAAGGGATGGTGGGAAACGGAACTCCTGCTGAAAAAATAAACAGGGGAAATAGATTTTAGCCAGTTAGAGAGAAATTATTTTTTTAAGGGCCAATTAATGCATTTTTAGCATTTCTCCATCTGTTTAGCTTATTGGTTTGGAATGGCTGTGGCTTAACTCTTCAGATGGGAGTAGATGGACAGCAGGATGATTGAGAACACGGGAGGGGGTCTGTCCAGTCCTGGGCAGAGGAGCTTGGTAGATGAAACCCAGTGCAACTCCCAGTGGTGATTCCTAAAGGCAGAAAGCCACAGGGTCTGGATGAGGCTGGGTTATAGAATTTTAATAAAGAAGTGCTCTGGTTAAAAGGTCTGTATGGCCAAAGCTATGGCTTTTCCAGTAGTCATGTATGAACGTGAGAGCTGATGCGCCAAAGAATTGATGCTTTCAAACTGTGGTGTTGGAGAAGACTCTTGAGAGTCCCTTGGACAGCAAGGAGATCAAACCAGTCAATCCTAAAGGAAATCAACTCTGGATATTCATTGGAAGGACTGATGCTGAAGCTGAAGCTCCAATACTTTGGCCACCTGATGCAAGGAGCCCATTCACTGGGCGCGGGGGGGGGGGAGGGGGGGGAGGGGGGGAACCTTGATGCTGGGAAAAATTGAAAGCAAAAGAAGATGGCAGAGGATGAGATGATTAGAGAGCATCACTGACTCAATGAACATAAGTTTGAGCAAACTCTGGGCAATAGTGCAAATCAGGGAAGCCTGGTGTGTTGCAGTCCATGAGTTCTCAAAGAGTCACATACAACTTAGCTACTGAGCAACAACAACCAGTTAAAATGCTGATACCAAATATATCCCCAAATAAAGTCAAAGTCTAGTGAATACAATATGAGTTATGTTTCTAAAACAGAAAATGACGGCTAATTTAATCACATAATTTTTCAAAAGAATCTGCTGTGCAGGGAGGTTCCCTGAGAAAATGTAAGTAAAGGCAGAGTTTCTGGCATTAAAAGGAATCTAAACAAACACCAGCTTCTCTTCCCTTATTTAAAATCCTATTCCCGTTCAGGGTTAAGCCAGGAGGACCCCGCCACTTCTCAGGGTCCATGAATAAATGAGAAGGATTTGCAATGAGTCTATTTGCATAAAAGCACTGCTTTCTTAGACGGTGGGTCAGAGTTGCTGAGAAAGATTTGCCCTTTAGAATTCTTTAACATCTTCAGCCCATCAAAATCTGGCTCCACTCAATTTACTGGTGAGAACTTTTCCTAAAGTTAGAATTTATTTTAACCTATGCTCATCTGAATTATTCTGTCTCCTGAAGTAGCCTCTTTTAAATTAATAGTCTTTTTTAACCTAGTTACTCTGCTTCTCAGAATTGATTAATAATTAACCAACAGTGGCTTGAGCCAGAAAGAGTTGTGAGTGAAACTACTACAGTCACACATGGTTTTTCAAGTCCTAAACTGGAAATAACGAGGATGTCCAACCATGGCCACCTCTGGCCTATATGGTGTACTAGAGGGAAAAAGTGTGCCCTCTGAGCGGCCAGCTCTCAGCTCATGATCTGACAAGCACCCCTCTTCCAAGGAGACAGAGCCCCAGTCAGGATGCATGGTTTGGCAGTTCCACGTGAGACGGATTCATCTCTCGTGTCCTTCTGTTAGGTGTTGTTGTGCAGTGAACAACCTGTGCAACCATACCTGGAAACCCTGCCCAACAAAAGAGGATTAAATATAAGCATCAGAGTAACTTTATAGGATGGAATATTACACTGGGGCTTCCCAGGTGGCTCAGTGGTGTAGAATTCTCCTGCCAATGCAGGAGATTCAGGTTCAATCCCCGGGTCATGAAGATCTCCTGGAGAAGGAAATGGCAACCTACTCCAGCATTCTTGCCTGGAACATCCCTTGGACAGAGGAGCCTGGCAAGCTATAGTCCATGGGATCACAGAAGCGTTGGACACGACTTAGTGACTAAGCAACAATAACAAATGAATGATCAGGTTGTAGGTGAAGGCTTACTGAGAAAGGCAACCAAGGAAACATTAAGAAGAGAGTAGCAGCCACGAACGGTGTAAAGGATCAATGCTGACACCTTGAAGAAGGGCAGAAAGGGCAGAGACCAAAATTCGCTTTCCTTGTCTCTAGGAGAAGAGGTGGCAGGTAAAGTTTTCCTTGGTGGCTTTATATTTTGTTTTCTTTATGTACAGCATTCATAACTAATGAAATTGCGATTCATTCTCACTATCTACAGTGGTTATTTCCTGTCCAGGTACCACAAACACTGAATTTGCAAATATTGAACCATTGCTCCCAAGGGACACACGGGGTTAGGTTCCTGTGAGCCTTCGTTTGTCAACCAATCGATACATAACCTTGTCATAAGTGTGTTTCTGTTTAAAAACATTTTATTTTATGTTTCTGATGAATAAAAAAAACACTACATGCAGTATTTCTTTATAATAAAACACTAGCTGAGAAGGATTTAAGATTTTCATGATCTTGGGAAACATGGCCATAAATTTCTTTGGCTTTTAGTGTCATAACAACTAGATTTAAAAAATCAGTCATCATCTCATGAAAGCATAAATTTAGCTGCTTTTCCATCTTTTCCATTGCTTCATCATGCACTGTAGATGTTCTGCCATTTCTCAGAGCAGCCTCCACAGAGACGGGTGAATTTCCTATTCCTATTTCTAAATGTGCTGTTCTGTCCACTCATTAACACTGCGACCAGCCAGCAGCGCTATAATTCAGGCTTGAACCAAACTCAGCTAATGCATATATATCCTCAGAAGGCACATCGCCATCTTCTTGTGTGGAACACTAAACAACTCATCAGTGTTACATCTTAAACTTCAAAATCACCTACAAAATGCTCAAAATGCAAAAAGAGAAACACGGCACCGAGGAGACTACAAAAAGTCCACTTGTCAATAATATGAATTGAAACAAAAACCAGAGAATCACCTTGTATGACCTCAGCTGGGAGCACGTGTTTGCACACTCCCGGCTTTTGCTGCTATGCACGTGTACCAGTGGCCAGGCACTGTGTGTACTAGTTCGGGAGTTACCAATAAATTTAAGCGAGAAGATGAATTTGCAGATTTGGAATCAGCGCATAAAGAGGACAACAGTCATTAAAAATAACCACAGCACGTTTTCATCATATCTGTGGTATGTAAGTGAAGTCACTTTGATTCCATTTCAGATCTTCTTGATACCTCATGTGGATCTAAATGCACTAAATTTCTGGTTTTCTGAACACAAGACTAGCATGCTGTCCACTAGGGAATCGTAATCCATAAATTTAGTGACATTTAGTGTGTTTTACGTTAGCAGTAATTTCCAGTCAAAATCATTATGTCTCAGTTTTATTTTTCTGTTTGGAATTTTATGTAAAAAGCATGGAATCGAAGCAAGATGTGCTGGACTCCCAGTGCAGCCCTGGTGACCGGGTGGGGGGCCTCTGGCATGAAGGGCAGGGTTACTTTAGGGGGGCTTCACACTTGGGGGGATCCCATTTCACTTCCCTTGGCCGGGGCCCCACCCCAGCACCTGGGAAAACAGGCCCCCTCCACACACCCCCAGGCAGCCTTGCCTGCCAGCGCTGCTTCAGAAAGAGGTTTAATTTAATTAACAGAAAACAGCATCAATAAACATTAGCTCAGCAGACTCTCTGGGCAACTCCGGGGCCACAGGCTGGAGCAGTTAGGAACACACCCTGGGTCTTGGCAGGGCTCCCTGACTGGGGGTCCCTTGCTGGGACTTCTGGGAGCCTTCACCGTCCCCTGAGAAGCACAGACTCTTGGCATGTCCAGACAACCCTCTGTCCTGTCACAAGCTCAGTCGCCACCTCTGTTACGAGGAAAACCACTGTCCCTCCGTGCACTCTGCCTGGGCCAGTTGGAGGGGGAGATGCTAGCAAGTTACAACTGTCTTCTTCTGTCCCCTCAAGAGTCCTTGCACTGTCCACATTAAGGATGAGCTGACAAGATGGAGAATTTTCAGCAAGAATCATTAAGTATAAAGAGGAAGGTAACTGCACTTGTAGGCAAATCAGGCCTTGCAGGTCCTGAATTAACTGTGACAAGTTTAGTGGTGGCCGGTATTGGATGGGGTTTGAGGATAACAGAGGGGAGAGTGTTTGTTACAGTGAGCGGGGCCCTTTCCAGGGCGCTTGTCTAACATTCAGAGACACACATCTTTGCTGACAAAGCAAGAGACGGTCAGGAAGAGGTCCCTGGGAGGAGAACGGGAGGGCGAGGGAGCCCAGGAGGACTGCTCGGCCACGGGCTCACGGTGCCTGGCTTTATGGTGATGGGTTCGTTTCCGGCTTGTTTCTGGCCAATCACTCTGACTCGGGGTCCTTCCTAGTGGTGCATGCGTGGCTCAGCCAAGATGGCTTCCAGCGAGGAGGATTCTGGGAGGTCGGTAGGTCATATGGGCTGGCATCTCCTCTCTCCTTTTACCTTTCCCAAATTCTTCTGGTTGGTAATAACTTGTGAGTGCTGTGTTCCTCTCCAGGAAGATAACTTTAATATAACTCATGCCGGTGGCTACCTTCAGGCCTGGCCATGGTGGGTGGTTTTAGTTGGTGGTTCCCCTAACAGTTTTACCAGGTCATCTGCTCTGGGCACTTGGGGCTGCGTGCTGGAGAGCCAGGACTTGGCACTGAAATCAGGTCTGCCTCTGACCAGCCAAGGCATGTGCGGAGAAACAGTTCCTTATTAAAAGATGAAAATATAGTCTAGCCTGCCAATGTCACAGAGGTGCTGCCATCAAACAAGAAAATGTAGAAACACTTTGAAAACACAAGATACAGCGTTCAGGTGAGAGCTTATTGTTGCCACACAGGCTTCTTGCAGGAAAACAGGAGCTGAGTTTTCCAACCTCTTTATTGCTTTTTCTGTTTTTAATTTATATATTTTTTAATTGAAGGATAATTGCCTTACAGAATTTTGCTGTTTTCTGTCAAACCTCAACATGAATCAGCCATAGGTACATACACATCGCCTCCGTTTTGAACCTCCCTCCCATCTCCCACCCCATCCCACCCCTCTAAGTTCATACAGAGCCTCTGTTTGAGTTTCCTGAGCCATATAGCAAATTCCCGTTGGCTATCTATTTTACACATGGTAATGTCAGTTTGCAGCAATGGAGAAACAGACATAGAGAATAGATTTATTGCTTTTCCATAGTAGTTGCAGCAGCACGAGTCCCTTTAACAGTTGACATTGGCACATGAACGGTTGTATATTTAAGAAAAAATATAATAAGGAAAGCCATGATGAGGTTCAGCAGCTGCATTTCTGTGCCTATTAAAACAGCATTCATGCACAATCCCTTTGGCCCTCGTGAGACCTAAGCCTTATGAAAGCAACATTCGGGGTTGGCAGGAAGATGACGTGATCCAGGAATAACAAGTCCCATAGACTTGACACATGCATACATGTTGGAAATGTAGCTGAAGCAGCTTCACGTGGGTGAGGTGGCCGGATGGATTATCACCTGTCAGTTTTCCTCCAAAGCAAGAAAACCAAAGTCCTCCTAAGCCATGTGCAGCAGGTGGTTGTATGACTGGCCTACCTGGGAGGACCAGGCGCCCTGGGCACCTGCCTGATGCAAAACGGTTGTGAGTTGGTCATGTGAGGAGGGGCCTGACCGCTGTGAAAGAAGAGTCTGCAGAACAGGGCTAAGGTGTCTACCTGCCCCTCTCCTTTTCACTCTCAACTTTATGAAGACAGCAAGCAACTTCATGGTGATTGTCTCATTGAGAAATGAACTGTGTATATGTTCCCTGGTGGCTCAGTGGTACAGAATCCACCTGCCAATGCAGAAGACACGGGTTCAATCCCTGGGTCAGGAAGATCCCTTGGAGAAAGAAATGGCAACTCACTCCAGTACTCTTGCCCTGAAAATCCCATGGGCAGAGGAGCCTGGTAGGCTACAGCCCATGGGGTCACAAAGAGTTGGACACGGCTGATCGACTGAACATATCAATATAATGTGAACACATGCCATATGTGCATGTGTATGTACATACCCTTACCCCTGTTCCCTCTGATACAGGCTTTGCCTGTTCCCACCTTCAGGATGTCATTGCTCTACTAGAAGACACTTTGTCTGTTGCATTCACTGCTGAATCTCCAGAGCTTATGCTCTAGACTGAATATTTGTGTCTTCCCCAAATTCATGAGTTGAAACCAAATCCCCAAGGTGACTCTAATTTTGGAGGGGGCACCTTTGGGAGATGATTAGGTTGAGAGGGAGGAGGCCCCATGAGTGGGATTAGTGCCCTTATGGCAGAGACTCAGAGAGCTCCCCTGCTCCTTCCACCCTCTCTGTGAGAAAGCAGGTCCTCACCAGACACCGAATATGCCTTGGTCGTGGGCTTCCAGCCTCCGTAACTGTAAGAACTGTAAAAAGGCCCTATTGTCTCCAAGCCATCAGTTTATGGTACTTTTGTCCTAACAGCCAGAGCAAGCTGAGATGGCTTCAAATGATGCCTGGCAAAGGGCTGGTGATCTATATGTATTCGTCGAGTCAATGGATGAACACAGGGATGGCAATCCTGGACTGATTCGGGCCCCACCAGCTGTTGCTGCTGTTCAGTGGCTAAGCTGAGTCAAGCTATATCTGACCTCATGGACTGCAGCATTCTAGGCGTCCCTGCCTAAGAAAATAAAGTCTGTCACTGTTTGTTTCCCCCCGCTGCTATTTTCCATGAAGTGATGGGGCTGGATGCCATGATCTTAGTTTTTTGAATGCTGAGTGGGCGCAGACTGGGTAACTTGGCAGAACATGGTCCTGGCCCTCCCCATCCGTGGCCCTCCTGCCAGTGCAGGGAGACTCCCCTGGCCCTGTGATATCTGGGGTCTTTCCCAGAGGACCCCTGGGGCTCTGACAGGTCTGGTTGACAGCTCCATGGCATGAACCTTTTCTGGGCCACACTGTCCTCCCTTGGGATGTGCCCAGTGGGCCTGGCTTTCCCTGCTAGGCGTGGCTGAGGCGCTCTAGACCTGGACTACTGGAGCCCAGCCTCACGTGGCCTCCACCGATGCACCGTCCTCTCGCTGGAGGGCACTTGCTTTGTCCAGACGCCAGGCAGTAGGGTTTCAGCCAAGGGCAGGTAACGCCTTTCCAGGGGCTGCATTTTCTTCTTTCTTTTGTGCATCCCTGTATCCACCTGGATAATTCCCTTCCATTCTTTTCTTTTTAACTGGGGGATGATTGCTTTACAATGTGTGAGTTTCTCCTGCACAACAATGTGAATCAGCGAGACTTAAGCATGTGTCCCCTCCCTCTTGAGCCCCGCCCCACCCCCAACTCCCCCCTCTGGGCAATCACAGAGCCCTGCACTGAGCTCCCTGTGCTGCCCGGCAGGTTCCCACTAGCTAACTCTTTTGGACATGGTGGTGGATGCTCAGTTGCTTCAGCCGTGTCTGACTCTTTGTGGCCCTATAGACTGTAGACTGCCAGGCTCCTCAGTCCATGGGATTTTCCAGATTTTCCAGGCAAGAATACTGGAGTGGGTTGCCTCCAGGGGAATCATCTTTCTGACCCTGGGATCCAACCCACATCTCCTACATTGCAGACAGATTCTTTACCTCTGAGCCACTGGGGAAGTCCATACACAGCGGTGTGTCCGTGTTCCTCTGTCAATTCAATGGTTGTGTGAAGCAAGGTTAGCACTCCATGGCTTGTTCAGTTTTGCCCACATCCTTGCCTTAGTGTGTGGCATCATTGTGAGCTCCTGAGGCTCAGTCCACGAGTCACAGTAGCCCTCTAGTAGTGGACTCAGACTGCCTTATCAGAACGCTACAGACTAGGGGCCTGAAAAACCAGACATTTGCTTTCTCACAGCTCTGGAGGCCAGACGTTCAAGAGCAAGGTGCCACTGACTCTATTCCCCATGAGAGCTTCTTCCCAGCTTGCTGACACTATTGTTCAGTTGCTCAGTCATGTCTGACTCTTTGTGACCCCATGGACTGCAGCACACCAGGCTTCCCTGTCCTTCACTATCTCCTGAAGTTTGTTCAGACTCATGTCCATTGAGTCTGTGATACCACCCAACCATCTCACCCTCTGTTGTCCCCTTCTCCTCCTGCCTTCAATCTTTCCCAGCATCAGGGTCTTTTCCAATAAGTTGGCTCTTTGCATCAAGTGACCTGAGTATTGGAGTTTCAGCTTTAGCATCAGTCCTTCCAATGAATATTTAGGACAGATTTCTTTTAGGATGGACTGGTTGGATCTCCATGCAGTCCAAGGGACTCTCAAGAGTCTTCTCCAACATCACACTTCAAAGGCAACAATTCTTCATTGCTCAGCCTTCTTTATGGTCCAACTCTCACACCCATACATAACTACTGGAAAAATCATAGGTTTAACTCTACACACCTTTGTCAGCAAAGTGATGTCTCTGGTTTTTAATAGGCTGATGGAGGAGAGAGGGACCTCTGGTGTCTCTCCCTCTTCTTAGAAGGGCATCTAGAGAATTCAGGCCCTACTCTCATGACCTCATTTAACCATCATTGCCTTCTCACAGGCTTCATCTCATCTCCAAACACAGTCACACTGGGGGTTAGGGCTCCAACATGTGAATTTAGAGGGATCAGTACACTCTGCCCCAGTCTCCCCAAATCCATGCCCTTCTCACATGCAAACACATTTATTCCATCTCAACAGTCTCAAATGTTTTAACTTGTTCCAGCATCAACTCTCAAATCGCGAGTCCAAAGTCTCATTTAAGTTTCATCTAAATCAGATGTTGGCGAGGCTGGGCATACGATTCATCCTGAGGCAGAATTCCTCTCCATCTGGGAACCTGTGAAACCAGACAAGTTATGTTCTCTCAAAATACAAGGTTGGTACAGGCGTGGGGCACACTTTGCTAGTCCACAGGGAGATGCTGGAAAGAATTAAGGAGTGATGGGTCCTAAGCAGGTCCAGAACCCAGCAAGGCAAATCTTGCTAGATCATGAACTGGAGAGTAAATTTTTTTGACTAAAGGCCCTGCCTTCCAGACCCTCGGGGTCAGCAGTGCTGCCTACATGGTTCTGCTGGGCTATAGCCCCAGGCCTCTGGTTTCGGGTGGGGTCCTTCTGGTGGAGGCTCTGATGATCTCTGTATTTCCCTCAGGGTCATTTTCCCTTTTCTTTAAACATACCAAATGTTCACATCCCAATAGCTTTTTGATGCCATTCTGTAGACTCTAAGTCCTTCCTTCATTTTGTCTTGTCTCCATCCACTTCTGTGACTCTGGTTTTCATCCTGGAGGCCATGGGATTGCTTCTTTTGTCTGCCCTCTGATGGATGAGGATAATAGGCTTGTGCAAGCTTCCCGATGGGAGGGACTGACTGTGGGGAAATCTGGGTCTTGTTCTAGTGGGCAAGCCATGCTCAGTAAATCTTTAATCCATTATTCTGCTAATGGCTGGGACCATGCTTTCTCCCTGTAGTTTGGCCTGAGGTGACCCAGTCCTGGAGTCTGCAGTCTCTATGGTAGAGCTACAGGCACTATGGTAGGGCTAACGGAGACCTCCTCCAAGAGGACTTATGCCAACACACCAAGCCTTCTAGGGCTGCTGCTGCCAGTGCCCCTGACCCCGTGGCAGGCCACCGTCTGCCCATGCTTCTGCTGGAGACTCCCAAACACAGGCAAGTCTAGTTCAGAGGATGAGTTGGTTGGATGGCATCATCGACTCAATGGACATGAATTTGAGCAAACTCCGGGAGACAGTGAAGGACAGGGAAGCCTGGCGTGCTGCAGTCCATGAGGTCGCAAAGAATCGGACATGACTTAGTGACTGAACAACAACAGAAACCATCCCCTTCGGCTCCAGCTGACATGCTTCTTAGGGTAAATAACCACCTCTGCCCCTGCTTCCTCTGTGCTGACTGATGCAGCTCCTGGTTCACACCACACACATCTCCTTGTCGGACAGTCGTTCAGTCACACCCTCAGTGTTCTCTTCAAAACAAGTTTTCTCTTTTTGCAACATGTATAGGCTGAGAATCTCCCAAATCTTCAGTTCTGGCTGCTTTTGGCTTAACAATTCCTCCTTCAATTCATCTCTCTCCTTTTGCATTTGACTATAAGCCACCGGGAGGAACCAAGTTGCTCCTGCAACCCTTGGCTTAGATATAACCTCAGCTAAAAATCTAGAGTCGTTGCTTACAAGTTCACCCTTCCAGAAAACTCCAGGGCACAGCCACTTACACACTTCGATCACTCTATAGCAAGGACCACCTTTCCTCCAGTTTCCAAAGACAATTTTCTCACATCTGCCTGAGACCCCAGTAGAATGGCCTTTAACATCCCAATTTCCACTACTGGTCCCTTCCCAGGAATCCAGGCTTTGTGAGCGTGAACCTCAACACTCCTCCAACCTCTACCCATCACCCCATTCCAAAACTGCTTCTGCACTTTTTTGGTTTTGTTGCAGAATCAGCCCTCCTCTCAGTACCAAAACTCATGTTGGTCTGCCTGGCTGCCGTGACCCTTCCCCACGACCTCACCTCTGCGGCCACATCCTTTCCAGGCCTCTCGGCAGGTTCTCGCTCTCAGCTCCTTCTGTAGGATCCCCTTGAACATTAAGACACGAGCTCCTGCCTCAGCCTTCCCTTCCTGCTCACAGTTCTCAGCATCAGAGGGTGAACTTCTCATTTGTTTGTCAGCATTTCCAGTTCTATGATGGTGGAAGCTGAGATTGCGACCTCTGCAACATCTGCTTCTGAATCTTTGGAGTTTCATTTCTTTTGTGGCTTCATCCCGTGTCCCAGGGATGCTGCATATGACATCCCATAACTTATGGCCCTGGTCTGGGCCGGCCCTCCCCTCCCTCTCAGCAGAGGGTGGACCCTTGTCTCCACATGACCAGTCCTATGCGGTGGTGGAAAGGCCCTGAGTCCCTGTCCTGTTGGGGATACCCTCAACCACTGGTGCAGAATTGTGGTCTCTGCTTTTTCTTCTGAGTTAGTGGTGGAGGAGGCTTAGTGCACAGACCCAAATCACAAACTTGGGTCAAGTAGGCAACATTTATACATAAAAATCTAATTAAACTAATGTTGGGTCTGTTTTACTAAGTACATATTTTTAAGAAAGCTATGAAGATTATGGTCCTATATTTTCCTCCTTCCTTATTTCATTTGTTATACACCAGGTCCAACAAAGCCTAAATGCTTCCCTCAGGACTCACCATAGTGGATTTCCAGCATCCCACGGTAAAAAGAGCTAAAGAGCCCCCTTAGGACAGCCTCCTCAAGGTCACTTTCTCAAGGAGCAGAAAAGTCACTGAGATTCCCTGAAGGCCCCCAGTACAGGCACATGTGGCCAGGGATGAGGACATGTGGAGTTTATCTCCTTATTAGACGGCTAGGGGCTACAGAGTGGTGGGGCCTGTAGGCGTCAAACAGCCCCAAGTCTGTTAGGTCCATGATCACAGACAGCCCCCTGGGAAACCCCGAGGTGCCCTGGTGAGACCCACGCTCCATCAGGGCAGGAACTCGGACTGGTCTGTGAGGTACTCATGGAGGGGAACCAGGACGTGCCTCGGGAGCAGCTGGATCAGGTCCCAGCTTGGTCTGGAAGGGTGACGATACATGTGGAAGACCCCAGGCAATGGCGCTCAGCCTCTCCTGAGCGTCTGGGTTCCTGGGACGTGCATTAGAAAAGTTCTAACCCAGGTGGCCACTGGCTCCGAGGTGGCCCTGATGGGTAAGGGGAGCAGAGCTGATGGACAGCATCTAAGCCGCCCCCAGGATCGCCCCGCCTGAGCGGGGGATGAGTTAGCAACGATGCTCCGGCTGTGGTCGAATGTGAGCCAGCTTCCCTTGCTTGTCAGTGGCGCTCGCGGGGGGCGTGTGCGGGTTTGGCACAGGCTCCACGCTTCACACTGCTCTTTCCTGCTCAGCGCTTTACATCAGATCCCCCGATAAGAGAACATCTAATCATAACATTTCACTGGAGGAAGTGGCGGCGGGAGGAGGGGGCATGCCAGGAGTCAAATAAGTTGACATTCTTGGGCATCAGTAAGGTGAGAAATGGCTTTCAGTGAAAGTCGGCTCCTCCGAGAATGCATAATTCCAGACATAAGTGGAGTCAGAACCCAAACCCAGCACATCCATCACTCAGAACCTAAAGCCTTTGACCACTCTCATCATTCCCTGGAGGGTGGCGTCCCCTCCCGGGCCACAGAGGCCTAGGCAGCAGCTTCCTTCCTACTGTGGGCATCGGGTCACGCCCGTGGATGCCGTGGGCAGCCTCAGACGTGACCCAGCGCTGACCAGGCCCTCCAGGGATGCTGTGGTACGTGATCAATCGGGGAGGTTAACACCCACCAGAATCCTTTTGCAAAAGGCAGGGCTTCATTACTGAGCTTGGAAATCCTTGGAGGTCGATATCGAGACCGAGGCATCTGTTGCTGTTCGGTCGCTGAGGCGTGTCCGATGCTTTGCGACCCCACGGACTGCAGCACGCTAGGCTTCCTTGTCCTTCACTGTCTCCCAGAGTTTGCTCAAATTCATTTCCACGGAGTCATGATGCTATCTAACCATCTCATCCTCTAGCGCCCTGTTCCCCTTTTGTCTTCAACCTTTCCCAGCATCAGGGTCTTTTTCAGTGAGACGACTCTTCACACTTTAGGCCTAGAAAAAAATGCCATCTTGAAAAAAAAAATCTCTTTTAAGTAATTTGGTGCTGCTTTGTAACTAGCGTCTAGTCTTGTCTAATCCAGACAGCCTGCTCTAATGGGCATCGACCGGGCAGGGCCGCCGAGCTTGTTTGTCAAAGGAGCCAGCACTCAGAGCCTTGCCCCAACTCTCTGTGGAAAGGTGTTTTGTGGTTGGGTGGTAGGAAGCTGTGGTTTTGGAACCGACTGGATGCTGAGAATGAAATAGAGAGAGCAACGTGCAAAACACAGCTTTTAGTGCAGTGGCCCCAAGGGAGGCGAGGCCAGAGCAGGACTGAGGAGCAGGCGGCGTCCAGGTGAACCTGGAGTGCCCACCAGGCATCTTGGGGGGCCTCCAGGGAGTCATGGGGCAGCCAAGGAGTTTGGGAGTTACCAGCCGATGCATGCACGGCAGGGTGGCCTGTGATCGTTAACCCAAGCATCTGTCACACACAAGGGCTAACCCTGGGGTTGTCCCGCATTCAGGCTGGATTTGGGGTGATGGAGATGGGGTGGCGAGGTTTGGAGGTGATGGAGGAGATTCAGTACAACCATTAGGAGGAAGAGGGAAGTCACTATGTGCATCTTCTTCTCTAGGCCTGGTCTTGGGAAAGAGGAAAATGATACTCAGTGAATCCTGCTCCTTGACCGAGAGGCCGGTCACATTTTATCTGAGCGTTTCTGGGTGCTAGAGGAGATTTGTCAGAATGGAAGTACACCGGTAATTCAGAGAGGCTATTTGGTGGAGGAATGGGAAAACTGAGACCACACAGGGCTGAAGGATGAGCGGAGGGGAGGAAAGTTGGAATACTTCTTTTCAAGAAGTTTGCTAGTGAAATAACTTAGATAAGAAGGTAGAACTGGGACTTGCCTGGTGCTCCAGTGGTTAAGACTCCGAACTTCCAGTACAGGGGCTGCAAGGCTGGAAACTAAGATGCCACTTGGTGCAGCCAAAAAAAAAGAAACAGAGTTGAAGAATTTCTGATTTTTTCTTTTTCTTTGTGTCTTTTTTTCTTGTTTGCCTCTGAGTCTTTTTCCTTCCCCTCTTTCTCCCTCCCTTCCACCCTGCTTCCCTTCCTTCCTTCTCTTAATAAGAGGAGATATTTAAATGCACTTAGTTTAGGGAAAGAAGCCACTTTAAAGACACTTAAGATAAAAGGGAAAAATATGTGTCCTTCTAAACAAAGGGCAGACGTCACTGAAGCCTCCTTGTTTTCCGGACGATGCCGTTGCCTCAGCAATTCCCGAGTGTTTACTGATGTCACCGTCTGTGCGTGGGGCTGGCTGTGCAGACGTGAAGACACGCAGCATCTTTGACCTAACCGTGGGCTTAGTGAGGGTGATGACAAATGTCTACACGAACATTTGCCTGTGATTTACAAAGAGGAAATGAACTGGGTGGAGAGACAGAATGAGCGCAGGAGATCCAGCCAGGATGGGGCATTGTGGGACCTTGCCGAGTCTGGGGACCTGAAGGCAGGACAGTTTGAGTCCCTGCAGACTGAACTGTCTTCTGCCCCCAAGACTCAGATTTTCATTCACTAGTAACTACGAGATCTAGCTGCCTCCTGCACATTATAAAGGGAAACTTGCGCGTCTTTCCACACTCACTTCATGGAAGTAGAAAAAAAAAATACCTTTGTTCAGCTTTCACAGAACAAAAGCATTGAGCCAAATCCGTGTGAGCTCTGAGGACTTGAGGGCTTCTTTCAAATGCTAATGAGTTCTCAGCTTTGTCTCAGGTGTCTGTAACCATCTGGCCCCCTCGGTCATAAAACACAAATCCTTATCTCCCTTCTGGCTAAACACCACCTTTCAGTGGAATTTGCCCCCAACCAACCACAGACAGGATTGGGAAGGAACGGCTTTCATCAGCTCGGTAAACAAAGACTGTGTTGAATTAAAAGGAAGAAAACCCCTTTACTGACGGTGAGAACCTGTTAATAAATCTCTGATCTTTCAAATCATGGCTCCAGGAAATGGAGCTCCTTCAGGGATCACCCTTCACCCTCCTTGAACAGAAGGTGGTCCAAGAAAATCCTGGCGGTGGATGTGAGCCCCTTGATGCAACATGTTAAACACGACCTTGAATTTCAAGACTGATAGAGATTTGTTTTGAATGCAGGATTTATCACTAGGAAAATCACTTCTGCTTGATTTGGAGACGTCTTTGAGCCTGCCTACACTGGGCAGGAACACCACCTCTCCAGCCTCCTTGCTCCTCTTCGCCAAGATGACACAAGAACAAAACAAGGTTGTGATTACTAGAAGGATACTTTTCTGATCTTTTTATCTAAGTGTCCAGTTTCTTTCTTGAATATCAGGGAAGAAAATGCCATTTTAAAAAAATGGACATATCATGCGCACTATAAATTAGGCACTCTGTTCTGGTTGCCAGACATTTTTGAAAGTGTTCATTGAAGATGAAACAAAACCCATTGAATAGCTGCTTTGAAATACTTTCCAGGGAAGGCAACAATGGAGACTGGCATAAATCTGCTGTCTCTGCTGGATTTTTTAAGTTTTTTTTGGTCCCTTGATGGCAGAATCTATGTTTGAAGGTCCCCAGCCTCTGCTGGACACAAAAATTTGCAAAACACTGCTCTTTAGATAGGCCTGATGGAGGAGAAAACAATAAAAAGCCAATTCTGCACACGAGCACTTACACTTCATCTGGCCTCATTTTCCCAAGGTGGCTCTACTGGAGTCAGGATCCTGGGTCAGGTGTTGGGATTAGACCCGCTCACCTGTGGAGAGGATGCTATTTGCCAGAGTAATTACATTTGCTCTCAGAGGGTCTACCAATGTCAATGTTGACAGTTGAAAGGAAATGAAGTCAGCAGATGCTGTCACTTGCCCAGGTGGCCTTTGCTAATGCGGGACTTTTGTAACCTGATAATTAAGCCGGGCCGCCCCAAGCCCTGGCCATCCCCTTGCCTGGCCTCAATGCTGTCCTGGCCACCCGGCCCTCCCTTCTTGATCTGCACCTGCTTGAATCTGTCCCATTCTTCAAAACCCAGCTTCGATTCTACCCCGATTCTGACGTGCCTTAAACAATGGTTGACAGTATTGGTCACTCTTATTGGAAATGACCCCATTAATTTTCTGTAATGCATCCTGTTGGTTCTGTTCCTACTTTCATGTCCACTTAAAATAATTCACATCAGTAATTTATTTGTCTAGAAGGCCCTTCTTCAGAGAGAGATTGGATTGACATTCATATATTTTCTCTTTTGTTTATTAATTCATTGATTTACCTAAAATTTATTTGGATATGATTCAAAGTAAAGATCTTATGATTTTTTTAAACCAAAGAGCCAGCTCCCCTGGTGCTGTTTGTTTGCTCAGTCATTTGAATTCTGCTGGGCTGGGGTGTGTTCTCTTCAGACACTAAGTCCTTCCTCACATGAAAGTCTGGTTAGAATCTCTGCTGTCCCAGGGTCGGTCTCTGTCTGCTTGAATCAGTCCTATGGGCTTTTAATCACTCTGGCTCCAAGTAGCTCTATCCAGGTACTGTGGAGTGTTGAAATTCTTTCCAGATCCTGGAAAATGGCTGATTTATATCCTCCAGTCCCCAGGCTTGGTTAACCTCACAGCTTCGTGAGTGAGATGCCGTGTGCATTCCAGTGGACTTAGGGGGAGACCAGCCTGGGGCTCTTGTCTCCACCCAGAAACCTCCCTTCCAAGCTCCCTGACTTCTCTTTCCTGTCTCCCTAACCACTTCCTCTCCTTTAAACCCTGGTGGGCTGCACACTCTGCCTCCCACTTTCCAGTCTGTTTGGTTCTCCTGGGTTGGTTTTTCCCCGGCCCACGGCTGTGGCAGGCACAACCAGGTCTACACTTGACATCACGTCCCACCGGTCCTTTAAGTCCACGTGTCTCTCATGGCACAGCGCCCCTCCTCGGTGGTCCTTCTATGGATCCCAGCCTCATCCATCTTCAGAGGCAGTCAGGCATGTAGAGCTCCCCGCTGTATCTCCATGCTGGCCTTTCCTTTGCCAGTGTCCCGGGTCATCGTTCGATCAGATCTGAGCAACTGCTTCTCGGATGGCCCCTGCCTGTCCTTGCTCATTTTATACGGGCTGCTCGCCCCCGGTCTGCAGCTCACAGTCCCTGGCGGAAGTCACAGCTGCAGCAGTGTGACACTTGCAATTTTCAACATACTTGTGAACTTAGATGTTGTTCACACACACACACACCCACACACACACACCCTGTAAACATACATACAAATGAAACGACTCACAAAACAATAATTTCTGTTTAAGCATGCCGTATCCTCTGACATTCCCAGTCTATTAATCCGCCACACCACACCAGCTTATGAAACTTTCACCTAAAAGATAAATTAGACCTCCTTATACAGCATGCATGGTTTATCCCAACCTGGGGCCATCTCTTGCCATGCAGATTTAAATGCCTGCTATCATGGAACACGCCACTTCTTCCAGAAATACCATGTACACTATCTATCCTCAGAGTATACCCACCCCTCCTGCTCACTCATCCATCAAGTGTCCCTTCTGGAAAACCCATATCACTATCCCAGACCCACCTGGAAGATCTCCATGTGGAGTCTGCCCTGTCTCTAGCAACCCCAAGTAACTTCCCCATTAATTACCTAAAACTTGTTTTTTTAAATTAAAATAGTGTATATTTAATATTTTGCAAAGGATGATTTTTAGACATTTATTGTTGTCCAGTCTCTCAGTTTTGTTCAACTCTGCTTCCGTGGTGGGTGAGATGGTAGAGTCTGACTGTAATGTGGGAGATCCGGGTTCCATCCCTGGGTTGGGAATATCCCCTGGAGAAGGAAATGGCAACGCACTCCAGTATACTTGCCTGGAAAAGCCCATGGATGGAGGAGTCTGGCAGGCTACAGTCCATGGTGTTGCAAAGAGTTGGACACAACTTCACTACTACACTACTTGTGACCCAATGGACTGCATCACACCGGGCTTCCCTGTCTTTCACCACCTCCCGGAGCTTGCTCAAACTCATGTCCATCGAGTCAGAGATGCCATCCAGCCATCTCATTCTCTGTTGTCCTCTTCTCCTCCTGCCTTCAATCTTACCCAGCATCAGGGTCTTTTCTAGTGAGTCAGCTCTTTGCATCAGGTGGCCAAAGTATTGGAGCTTCAGCTTCAGCATCAGACCTTCCAATGAACATTCAGAATGGATTTCCTTTAGGATGGACTGATTGGATCTCCTTGCAGTCCGAGGGACTTGAAAGAGTCTTCTCCAAGACCACAGTTCAAAAGCATCAGTTCTTCGGCGCTCAGCCTTCTTTATGGTCCATTGTGATGGGGGCTTCCCAGGTGGTGCAGTGGTGAAGACTCCACCTGCAGTACAGGACATTCAGGAGACCCGGGTTCAATTCCTGGGTTGGGAAGCTCCCCTGGAGGAGGAAATGGCAACCCACCCCAGTATTGGTGCCTGGGAAATCCTGTGGATGGAGGAGCCTGGAGTCCATGGGGTGACAAAGAGTGGGGGCTGACTGAGTGACGGGGCACAGGTGCATTGTGACGTAATAAAGAATGCGCCTGGTCTTTGTCCCCGTCGCTGGCACAGAGCTCCAAAACTCCTGGAATCGCCTGAGTGATGGGAGTAAGGGCCACCTTTTGAGCAAACCTGAGTTTATGCTAATGAGGTGGGACCTGAAATGGTTGCAAGGGAGGAAAAACCCGGAAAGACCAAGCCACACCACAAACATCAAGCTTATGGTTAGAGGGTTGTAGGTTGAGTCCCACACCCGGATCTCCATAGAGGGAGGTCAGAGATCTAATTCAATCATATGGCCAGGTATTTAATCAACCAGCCCAGGTAGTAAAACCCTAACAAAACTCTGAACCCAAGAAGCGAGGGAGCTTCCTGGTTGGTGAAGACACACCCATGTGCTGGGAGGGTGACACGCCTGGGCTCCAGGAAGAGAGGGTGTGGGAGCTCTGCCCTGTGCATCTCTCCACCTGGGTGTTAATTTGCACACTTAAAAAAAAAAAAATCTAATTGTAAGTACAGATCTTTCCTGAGTTCTGTGAGTCCTCCTAGCAAGTTAATTATCAAATGTGGAGTTGGAAGTTGTGGGAACTCCCAAATTTGTAGTCAAGTTGGACAGAAGTCTAGCATTGTTGGGGTCTCATTTTTGGCTGCCTCTGATGTGAGGTATCTGCTGCTGACCACAGCTAGGTAGTTCTGAATGGAAGAACTTTGCCCGTGGCTTGGGTCCTGTGCTAATTCTGGATAACCGATGTCAGAACTGAATTGTCAAGTATTTCCCTCCCTTCTCTGGCAATGCTATTTATTTTCATAAGTGTCAGGCATCTGAGAATTGATTTTCAAAATCTCCTAGGCAGTTAATAAAAATGTGGATTCCAGATTAGATCAGATAATCTGGGTCAGGTAATTCTCATTTTTAAAGAGTACCTCAGTGATACTTATATTGGAGAGCCGCAGGCATGCTCATGAAAGCATATTTGTAAAATATAAGTATGTAGAATGAAATGAAAAGTAGATCACTCCAACCCAATCAGAAAAGCATCCTGGTGTGTTTCTTTGGACTTTCCGTGTAATTCTTTTTTATTTTGGTTCTGATCATGCTGTATATTCAGGTTTATGTTCTGCTTTTTCCATGTGGTTTTCCAGCAAACATGTTTTTCTTATTATGATGCACACTTGAAGGTATAAGTCATCACATTGGCAGTGTGTTTCCCTAACCACATTGTCTCTTTGGGGGATGTTAATAATATTATCAGCTTGACATTATTATGAATTGTATTGTGATGAAAATCTTTCTGTCTGAAGCTTTTAAAGGTATTTGTTTTCATTACCTCGGGATTCCCAGAAGTTAGACTATTTGGTCTGTCACCACAGATGGTTTCAGAACTCTGGATCAGTTTTGTCCACTGGCGACCTAAAGGGCTGCGTTTCCCTACCTTCTCTGGCAGTGGTGTTTATTTTCATAAACTTTGCTAACTTGCTAGGTCAAATGGTATGTAATTATTTTAATTGTATTTATTCCATCCTTAATGCTGCAGGAAATTTTCCCAGCTATTTATTTACTAAGTGTATTTCCTTTCGTAAATCTTTGATTCATGACCCCCAACTCTATTCTTCCACTGGAGTTTTGCTGTGAAATTAACCCTCTGCCTGTGTATTTACTGCAATTATATTTTCTTTATCCATTTACTCTGAAATTCTGGTTATATTTTTTATTATACTGGCATTTAAGTTTTTTATCTGCCAAAATCTGACTACTTTTTTCTTGGTGATTTCTTCTACTGCTTCAAAACTTAGAGATTTCATCCTTTTCCAAAGATTTAATGATCAATGCTTGCTTTCTTTAGTTTTTCTGATTTTTAAAGAACAATTGATAACATTGTTTTTGTTGTTGCTGTTTAGTCGCTAAGTTGTACCCGACTCTGCCACCCCATGGTCTATAACCTGCTAGGCTCCTCTGTCCACAGAATTCTCCAGGCAAGAATACTGGAGTGGGTTGCCATTCCCTTCTCCAAGGGATCTTCCAAATCCGGGGATTGAACCCCTGTGTCCTGCATTGCAGATGGATTCTTTACCACTGAGCCAGCTGGGAAGTTCAGTTGATTGCATATGTCCCTCTTGAACCCATCTAAGGGGTATGTGGTCTATGGTAAAGCAAACAAGCAAAGTCGCTCAGTCATGTCTGACTCTTTGCGACCCCATGGGCTTTTTTCTAAGTGTTATTGTTCCACAATCACTTACTGAAGGATCTTTCTCTCCTTCTCTGATGATCTGGGGCAGTTGCAGTTTTGGATTCGAGGCCTTGGTCACTTTGCAGGACAACGGTTCGTCTTCAGCTCTGATGAGACCCTGCCGTGTCCAGGTCTGCAGCCCAAGACGCAGCATAGCGCACAGGCTCTCCAGGGAAGCTACAGAACGAACCTTAGGATGTACAGATGTGTGGAAAGGAGGCGAGTCTGCGAGGTGGCTCTTCCGAAGGGCAATGGTTCCTGTCCCGGGAACCGTCCTGACCTTTGACCTCCATGCCTTTGTATGATCAGTCCTATTTATTCCTTTATTTACACTTTGGCACACAGGAAGATTTTTTCCCAGTAACGTCTCCGTCCATTGGCATGACTGGTTCTTCAGCTTTTATTTTTACATTGCTTTTGTGACGTGGATAAATATTTTTAGACCTTCTCTTTTGAGAAGGTCTTCCACAAATGGAAGAAAAGGGTGAGGGCTCGGAGTCTGCGTATGATTTCATTTTATTGCCTGCTAAGTTTATTGGTGAGAAAAACACTCTTTCTAAAGCACTGAGGCCCCAGGCTGGACTTCGAGACTAGTCACCAGAGCCCAGAGAATGAACACAGTGCTGGTTTTTCAAATTAGATTCCCCTGACTCTGAAGCTTCACAGTCACAGCAGTGTGACTTGGGGCTGGTGACTTAACCTCTCTGAGCACCTGTTTCCACATTTGCAAAGTGGGGAGAAAATAACTGATCTTAGAGTCTTTGTCCCTGGCACATAGAAGGCCAGAGTTGCAAGTATTGTTATTATTTTTTGACATTGTTATACTAGTAGTAGTTACTGTGAATATTATTGATATTGTTCCTATTTTGGTTTCTGTCATTTCTGCCAAAGAATGGCTTCCACAGATGAAGGTGGACTATGGTGGACCCCAGAGCAAAAACCTCAGAAAGAACTATCCAGTCTTTGATTGTGAACTTGAATTCCATATCTTTGTTTGCAAATATGAGATGAAACAGGAAGATGTCTTCAGAGTAAAACAGCCTAGTGTTTCAGAGCTGAAGGTGGCCCCAGGTACACAGGCGACAGAGACGATGGGGTGCAGGCAGGATTTCTGACTCCTGTAGGGGGCAACTATCACTGTGTTTAGACTTCCTCTTGGAATTTCATTGCCGTGAATGGACTGAGCATTGGTGGGAAATTGACTCCCTTTGTTGGACTTTGGTTTCATTGTCTGTAAAATGGAAATGAAGGGTCACATGATATGTGTGAGCCCTGCCTACCTTCCACTGTTGCTCTGTGTAGAGCAGGAATCCCCAGGGAGGAGAATCCCGACCCCCTCCTTACCTCCAGCATCGTGGACTCATAAGCCAGGGGGCTTGGCAAATGCCACCTACCTCCCCAGCACTTTCTGTTCATTCAGTCCAACCCCAAGCCCCAAACCCAAGGCTCTGTCCTTCATGGAAGGACCTTGTTACTTCTCACCTGCCAGCATCCCAACAGGTGCAGGTATTTCTCCACCGACATCAAAGTCATGGTCAGGGCCAATCTTGCTGCCCATTTCTCATCCCATAGGAATTCGACTAAGGACAGTTCAGCATGAATGAAGCTTCCCATGGCGGTCCAAGAGTTGAAAAGTTCATTGAAAACTCAGCTGTGAGTTACATCCTGTTTGGCACTGTGGGAAATCACTGGGCTTAGAAACATATCTCTAGCCCTGAACCTCTTTCAGGAAGTTTGTGCTGCCTTTTCTGATGCTCTGCCTATGAAATGCCATGGGAATTCCATTACGCACAAGTCCTGCTGCTGTCTCAGCGCTGTACCTGATGGGAAGAACGCCAGTCTTATCTGACTTGGAAAACACATCATTTCGTGGAAAAGCCCTGGAAACAATTAAAGAGATTTCAAAAGTCAGGGAATTTCAAATTACTCAGAGATGCCAGGATCTGTAGGTCATCCCATGCCACCAACCTGGAGAGGAAGGGTGAGCACCGAGAGGCTCTATGAGGGCCATTGTCGAAGTTAAAGCAGGTGGATGCTTCTCCACTGTTTCCCTCAGTTGTCGATTGTCCATTAATTTCATTGCAGGGCAATTTTTTCCTCCTCATGTCAACAGACCAGCATTTCTGGATAGACTTGAAGTTTCTGGCCTTTGCTTTATGCATAGCATAGTTAATACATGACAAGGAACATGATTTGACCAGTTGTAGTATGTTTAATTTGATCAGAAATTCATTAAATGTCTTGATAATTTTGTTGATTGATTGAATGATTTTGGCTGTGATGGGTCTTTGTGGCTGTGTGGGCTTTCTCTAGCTGCAGTGAGCAGGGGCTACTCTTTGCTGTGGTGCGTGGGTTCCTCATTGCAGCGGCTTCTCTTGTCCTGGGACGTGGGCTCTAGGTGCACGTGGGCTCCGTAGCTGCGGCTCATAGGCTGAGTGGCTCCACAACATGTGAGATCTTTCCAGACCAGGGATTGAACTTGTGTCCCCTGCACTGGTAGGTGAATTCTTAATCACTGAGCGACAAGAGAAGTCCCTATTAAATGTTTCTGAACATCTCACACTTTCACTTTGAATCAAAGAAAGTAATAGGGGTGGGAGCAGCCTACCTGTCCCCTGGCTGGTGATGGGTTTTTGGAATGAGGAAATATGATGCTCAGTCATTCAAGAAGCAGTGCATTCACAGGGTCCTGCCTGGGCCCGGTGCTGGGTTTGCCACACCTGCCCCCCGCCTCTCCAGCTTGAACTTGGCCTCCTGCTAGCATCTGAAAGTGAAGTTGCTCAGTCACATCCAACTCTCTGTGACCCCATGGACTGTAGCCTACCAGGCTCCTCTGTCCATGGAGTTTTCCAGGCAAGAGTCCTGGAGCGGGTTGCCATTTCCTTCTCCAGGGGATCTTCCTGACTCAGGGATGGAACCCGGGTCTCCCCACATTCCAGGCAGATGCTTTACCATCTCAGCCACCGGGGAAGCCCAATGTGGCTAGTATCTGAGCCCCATTCTTCTGCATCTGCACAGAGCAGGCGTGGGCAGGGACGTTCTGAGTGCATTTTGAATGGGTTAGTGACACCAAACTCCTATGCTTATGACAATTACCCATTTCCTCTCAGTCCTGGGGTCCTGTCCTGTCTCTATCATGGAGTCAGCCACTGGGGCAGGACAGCTGACCAGGAGACCTCCCGAAGAATTGGATTCTCAAGCAGATGCTCAGCAGGGTGTCCCAGGGAGCGAGGGCAGGACTCCTTGGGTTGCTGGCTCCCTCTCAACAAACCATTTACAAACCCTTTCAAATCTCTTGCCAAAGGACCTGATCTTGGGCTTTGGGCTCTGCTGTGAGCGGCCTGTGGTCCTGGGAACCAGGTCTTACTTTTACTCTGGTCTCCTTGGCAGAACTCCCGTGATGCTCCCATCTTAACACCAGGCCTCTCTCCGGTGCTGTTTGCCCTACCCTGAGCGTCATTCTCTGGCCCCAGCAGACACTGGTACCCTCTTCACTGTCCGTGGGAGCCTGGACCGTCTTCTCAGGCTCCGTGGCCTTCACTGCCTGCCAGCTGCGCCCCCCACCCCAGCTCAGCCTCTGCCTCCAGGCCCAGGGGCTTGACCGGGCTCCTTCTGACGATCAGCCCAGCTTCACCTCCCTGCTGCTGGGTGCATTTCTGGGGAAGCAGCCAAGAAGGGCCAGGCGCCTCTCCTGGTCCCCTCCTGCATCAACAAGGGGCAGCCCGAGAACCATTCCACGCTCTGAATGTTTGACATGAACTAGCCTCCCCCATGGGTGTGAGTGACAAGCTAGAGAGAGCTTCAGACAATCAGTTCAGTCACTCAGTCATGTCCAACTCTTTTCAATCCCATGGACTGCAGCACACCAGGCCTCCCTGTCCATTACCAACTCCCGGAGTTTACTCAAACTCATGTCCATTGAGTCGGTGATGCCATCCAACCATCTCATCCTCTGTCCTCCCCTTCTCCTCCCGCCTTCAGTCTTTCCCAGCATCAGGGTCTTTTCCAATGAGTCAGCTCTTTGCATCAGGTGACCAAAGTATTGGAGTTTCAGTTTCAGCGTTTGTCCTTTCAATGAATATTCAGGACTGGTTTCCTTTAGGATGGACTGGTTGGATCTCCTTGCAGTCCAAGGGACTCTCAAGAGTCTTCTCCAATACCACAGTTCAAAAGCATCAATACCTCAGACAATAAGGATCCTATTTCATATACTTACAACTCAACTTGGAGATTTACAAGCAGCTTTATTGAGATATGATTGACACACAGCAAACTGCACATACTGTAACTGAACAGTTTGGTAACTTTGGACCTTCTTATGCACCTTCGAAACCATCACCACACTCGACGTGGAGAACACCTGCATCACCTCCCAAGGTTTCTTCCTGGTCCACCTCATTCCTTCGCTCTCACCCGTGCCCACCCCTCCCATCCCCAGGGAGCTGCGGGTCTTGATTCTGTCACTATCAGTTACTTTGCATTTTCCAGAACTTTAGGGGAATGCAATGACATAGTCTGTAATCATTTTTGTCTTGCCTCACATTCAGCGTAATTATTTTGAAATTCATTCATGTTGTCTTTGTTGATGATTCTTTCCTTCTTATTTCTGAGTAGTGTTCCATTGGATAGATGCATCACAATGCTTTTTATCCACTCACCTGTTGGACGTTGGGCTGTTGCCAGCCTTCGGCTATTGCTGATAACCTGCTCTGAGCCTCTGTGTATGAGTCTGTGTGTGGATGTTTCCAGGGTAAATACCTAGGATTGGAAGAGCTGAGTCCTGTGTCAGACTCATCTTAGACTCGTCAAGAAGCCATCAAGCTGTTTCCCAACACGGCTGAGCCGTTGGCCGTTCCCACCGGCAGTGCATCAGCGTGCTCGGCACTCCCAACCTGCGTGTGCGTCTGGCTGAGTACACACTGGTGGCATTTCAAAAGCCTGATGCTGAGGAAATTTGGAACTTTCTCAGGGGCGCTGAAATGTCTGGGGTTGGAAGCATGTGTAACATTCCAGCTATTCCAGCCCACTTCGCAGGCCCTGCCCGGCTCTTGGTTCTCAGGGTGGGGCCCTTGCTGTGGCTCAGCACTCTCTGCCCAGCTCCTGGGCTGAGTGCTTCCTTGCTCTAGTGACCAGGGTGTGGAGGGGAAGGGGACACGTGGAGAAACCAGGGTCTTCCCGTCTGTACTGAACGACATCGGCTTCCCTCCCCTGGGCCCGGTCACTGTGGAGCTTAAAGTGTCTGCGTGGACCTGCAGTCAGAGTCTGCTAAGTGGATCAGCAAACCAGTCTCTCTGGCTAAGAAGCAGCAGTGTTTGGATTTCTGTGGTGTTTTTCTAACACTTAAGATTATGATATTCTAACTTAGTAGATCCTGATTTCAAGAGCGCCAGGAAAGTCAGTTCATGACAAAAGCTGTGGATTCAGAAGGAGCATGTAGAAGGGTTTGTGTGATGACTGCTAACTCTGGACGGCATGTCGCTCCTCTGATGTTTATGAAGAACCTGTTTTGTGCCAGGTGCCATACCAAACACCAAAGGGAAGGCAAAGGCGCGTGGTGAATGGGCAAGCAGAGACAGCCAGGGGCCTTCTGAGGCAGGCATTCCTGGGGGTGGCTCAGAGCGCGAAGGCTTTCAAAAGAATGAAAGTCTTGCCAGACTTGGGGAGATGCTAGAGAGATTTATCGGGCTGGAGACTTGCAGTGCAGGAGAGGTATGGGGTCGGTAGGATTCCATGTGTTTTGGCAGCAGGGGAGCACTTTGTTGTGCAGTAGAAACTAACACAATGCCAATAAAAAATTTTTAATAAAAATTTTAAAATAAAAATTTAAAAAGGCAGCAGGGGAGTAGGAGAACTTGAGTTGGGGTGAAGTGGAGGGAATTATAAGTTGAGAAAAAAGCAGGTGGCTCCTGGTCGGGAAATGACCTGCCACCGAATCTGCTGGAAGTAAACCCGAGAAGTGAAGTCACAGAGATAAAGCTGGAGGGCTTTGGGCACGCTGCAGAGGTCCTTTAATAACCAGGTGAGGGATTCGTGCCTCTGAAGGCAGCAGGAGGCATGGACAGTTGGTGAGTCGGTGACGACAGTCAGAGCTGCACTTGAGAAAGGCCCCAGCCTCGAGTGGAAGGAGTGGATGCAGAGAGATGGTGGGGCAAGGAGCCAGTGAGGACGCTTCCAGTGAGAGTAGGTGGGACATGCTGAGGGTCTGCAGCAGGCGGTGTCATGGTGGGCACAGAGGGAAAGGTGGGCAGGAGAGGAAACCCAGAGGGAGACTGGAGGCCCGGAAAGCAACCAGATTCAGGGTTGGGGAGGGAGGAGCTGAACGGTTTGGAGATGATGCTGAGGCTGGTGAGACTCCTGCGGCTGCCCGTTGTAACAGGACAAGTTGAGGCAGTTAAAGATGGAGTTAAAGGATGGAGTTAAAGATGGAGACGGAATAACAGTAATGCCCCTGTCCTGACCTGACTCCAGGTCTGCCTCGGGTCCTCGCTAATAACACTAACAGGTGAGCACTAGTAGTACAGTTTAGGAAGTTGAGCCGGTATTACTTTTATCATCACGCTCAAACAATAAATGTGAACATCCGAGGATAAAGTGTTTAAGTCATTCACTTAGAGACACACGTCTATGGTGGTTACAGATGTCCCATGGGGTCTTTTGATGCCAAATCTCATACATCATGCCTTAGACAAGAATAAAAAGTTAGAGCTGGATGATATCACGGGGAAAAGTGAAGAAGTAAGTGGTCATTGTGTTAATGAAGGTTCCACAAGCTGCCAAACAAATCTGACCCTCAGCCCAACACGTGAGCCCTCCCTTAGGGAGCAGCGTCCCTGGTCAGTGGCTGAGGTCTGACCATGCGGGGACCTGGCCAGCTCCGGCTCTGCCCTCTTCAGCCTGTGCTGTCCGAGGCTGCTGTAGGTGTTGACCTTCAGGCACCAGGTGGGGAAGAAGAGAGGGAAGATGCTCGTGTTATAACCCAGCTGCGTGGCCGCTCCAAACTGCAAGGAGGCCGGGGGGAACAGAGAGGCTGGTGGTCAGTGTAGAGTCCCCATTGTGGTCACTGACAGTCCACACTCTGGTGAGTGTGTCTGAGACCATCCAAAGACCAAAGCAGGTCATCACATCATGAGCGGAAACGCCTTTAACCTATTAATGTGCTTCATCACCCAGCTGTGTCCGACTCTTATGCAACCCTTTGGACTGTAGCCCGCCAGGCTCCTCTGTCCATGGGATTTTTCAGCAAGAATACTGGAGTGTTTCATCATTTCTCCTGTCCCAGGGATCGAACCCTCATCTCCAGTGTCTCCTACATTGCAGGCGCATTCTTTACCCACCAGGACTTCCCTGGTGGCTCAGACGGTAAAGCGTCTGCCTACCACGTGGAAGACCTGGGTTCGATCACTGAGTTGGGAAGATCCTCTGGAGAAGGAAGTAGCAACCCACTCCAGTTCTTGCCTGGAAAATCCCATGGACGGAGGAGCCTGGTAGGCTACAGTCCATAGGGTCACAAAGAGTTGGACACGACTGAGCAACTTCACTTCACTTCACTTCTTTACCCACTAAGCCATCACGGAAATCCCTTTTAGTCTATTAACAAATATTCAAATACTAGTGGACAGATCATAGTCTTTACCTTGAAACTCAGCACTGAATCTTCCGGGCAGTGGTGCAGCACTGAAGGAACCCTTAGTTCAAGGCTTGGCTGCATCTTATCAACTTGTGACCCTGACAAGGTCCTACTTCTCTGAGCCTCAGTTTCTTCCCCTGTAAAGCCCAAGACTATAAAACCTGGATCAAATAGATAAAAGAGAGCAATGCATCCTATAGATGGTAGAATGCTATGAAAAATCTGAGGAACTATAACTTTTCTGCATGTATATGGCTGTTCTTGGGTGGAGAAGATGCCCATTAAATGAAGTTAGAAATGAACACCCTCATTTGGTGACTCTGTCTCCACTACTAAATACCCAGTTGCTTGACTGACAAAGCTGGCACGGACCCCAGGCCGACTTCCAGAGTGGATTATCGTACAAGTGGGAGTCGTCGGAAAAGACAGCACGATCAGTGGAAGGCACTTTGTTTTCATTAAGAGCAAATCCTAACAGTTTACACTTAGCCTCTGTTTCACTTTTACCGAAACCACACCAAGTTATTATGATACTGTGAGAGATGTCAGATGTCTTCATCTGCAGAGCCACAAGCCCAACACATCACACTGCTTTCACTTTTCCCTATCTGGGTTCCTTTCTTTCCCTCAGCAACGTGAACATAAGCACATAAGCATGGCGTAATGGAAATTCTTGTGATTTAATAGTAATATTTAAGAAACTACAACATTCTGGGATGAAATCAAAATTGGCAGCTATAATGTTAATGATGGCAAGATAGTCCTCTTTATTTATGTATCATGATTTACTCAGCTTCTTATTGTGGGATTACTCTTTTCCCACATGAGTGTGTAATACTGTGTTGAAAAGTTATCTGGAGCAGTTTTGTTCTTTTGAATTACTTCTAGAGTGGCAACTCTTCAGTCAAAAAGGAGGAATATTTATGCAGTTCTCAGTCAATGCCTTACTGACTTTCAAAAATATTCCCACCACTTTATATTTTCATAAATTATATGAGAGTATGATTGCTTCACAACAGCCATGCTAGCACTGGGTATGTGGATTTCTTATTATTTTATTGATATAACAACTCTTAATTTCTACTTCATTTTTTTTACTTTTAAAGAATAATAAATATAAGCTTATTTTAGAAGAGTTGTGGAATTTGGATAGGCAAAGAGAATAAAACAAAAGTCATCTGTATAGATAGTCTAGCATGATAATGTCTTTCCAAAATTATTTCTATTCACATATACAAGGATACAATAGATCATGCTTATTTAAATAAAATGATAGGGTTTGTACTGGATATCAGACTTTAACCTCTTTTTAATTTAATATGTCACAAGCCTTTGTTTGGAATCAAAGTTTATTTCTCTTAATTCCACATTTAAAGACAGTCAACTTACAGTCTTGACTCTTGTTTTAAAACTCTAATCAATCAACCTTGAGTCAAGCCTTTTGCCAACATTCTCAGTATTGTCCTTACAATAAAGTGCAGCAGTAGGATTCACAGTGAAATTTGTTCTTTTGTTTCATTTCCACACATTTATCCTCAAAATCATGTCATTGCATGCAGTTTTGAGTTTCCCAGACTTGAAGCCAGAGAAGGCATTATAGAAGTCTTTTATCTCTCCCAAACTAACAGAAGAAAAATGCATCAATTTTTAAGTTTGAATTTTGTTTGCAGACAAAATTAAATATTTTCAAAGCTTACTTGTCATGTGATTTATTGTTCTATAAGTAATTTATTCATGCCTTTTTTTTAGATTGTTTTGAGAAGGCTCCTATTGTATGAAGGATCCAGTTATTTCTCTTAGTTGCTGAGAGTATTCCCAATGTGTGTTCTAATTTTACTTTTTTGGGGTTATTTTAACATGGATACTTCTGATTTTTAGGTTTGAAAATTCAGTGAACATCTTCTTTGGGTATTCTAATTTGGGTTTTATCCTCAGAAAGACCAAAGCAGATTTTGCTAACTTTAATTTTTTTCATTATTTTATGATTTCATTTAAAAAGAATCTAGCTTTAATTCAGCTGGAATGTATTTGACTCGTCAGCTGAGATAACGATGTACCCTCAGCAGTAAACCTCATCACCATGTTGAATAATACATCCTTTCAACAATTACTTAAAAGGCCATCCAGGTAAGAGGAGAACTTAGCACTCTTACTTGGGTGACCGGATAACTATCTTCAAATACTTTGATATGTCTGTTGTGGACAGAGGTTCTCTGAGGCCCTAGAGAGCAGAGACTGGAGCAGTGGATGGAAATAAACATGAAATTCACCAAGAGGCACAGAGAAGCCAATTCATTGCCAAGGGGCACCAAGAAATTGCCTGGAATTGAAACGGGCACCTTGGCAAAGGTCACCCCCATTCCAGAACTGCCCTCAAGATGCTCCCCTGGGGAGGCTGGCCTTATCAAGAGGCTCCAACCCCATCTAATTCTGAGAGCCCCTGATTCTGTCAATCTGGGGCAAATCTGAACTAGAAAAATCCCCATTCCACAATATAGCACTTGGTACAGAGAAACCCAAGACTGGTGAGGGCTGCACCAAATCACAACAGAGACCTTTCCGACAGGTCCATCAGAAGCAGTGACTGCATCACCCTGGCGATCTCCATGCATCTGGTTCACAGGGGCACCCTTGACCCAGCTCAGCCCAGTGTGAGAACAGAGCCGAGCCAGGGACCGGCAAGCACTCTCTCATGGAGGGACTGCCGTATCTGGGAAACTATTTGTTCTGTTTATTTTGACTTAGAAATATTGCATCTTATTTGTGTGTAGTTGTTTAGAGACAGAGAAAGACTGAGAAGTCTAAATTTAACAAACGCTAAATATATTCATGTTCCAGTAAAAGCTATGACAGCTATTTTCCCACCTGGTAGAAAAGTGCAGGAAGTAATGCTCCCACTGTCCCAAGGGCAAAGCATGGCCAGCTCTCGTCCTTGAAATGGTTTCTGGGGTGGAGTCTGGCATTGCTACGTGATCCAGTCTGGTCAGAGTTATCCCATCTATGTAAAGGGCATAGCACTTGACCCCTGAAAGTTCAAAAGATGAGGCAGAATGCCCTTAACTGGTGTTCTCAGCAAAAGTCCAGTGGGTCTGGCCACTCTTACTCTGAGAAAAAAGGCAGCAGCAGCCAGGCCTTCCTTCTGCCCCCTTGTAAGGGCATGACTCATGGGTCTCTGCCTGGGAGTGAGCCTGTGGGAGCTGACCTGAGCCTTCAGCATGGTCCATGTGCCCTTGAGATGCTTGTCTGTCTAGGAGAGGGAACAGGGGCAGAAGTGCCTAGAAGCCTGGGATGGATAACATTACCAGCATAGCCCAGATTCACACAGTCTATCCTGGGGACCAGGGGCTGGGGATATGTGGGTGGGGGGGTGGTGGCAGGAGACAGGAACCTGCTCTAGAAGGCTCCCCGATTTTGAGTCCACTGTTTCATTTTCACCAACCCCGACAAGTGCTTCCCATGACCTGTCCCTCGAGGCGTCCACAGAGCGTGGTGGCTAAGACCAAGGGCCCAGAAGGATGGGCCTGAATCCTGGCTCTTGGCTGATTCACCAGCAGGCTACTGGGCTATCTGGGCCTCCACTTCCAATCCCTCATCCATGAAATGGATGTGATAAAGTCTCCTGTCTCACAGGGTTGCTATGAGGATTTTGCTGTTGTTCAATCACTAAGTCGCGTCTAACTCTTTGAGACCCCATGGACTGCAGCACTCCAGGCTTCCCTGTCCTTCACTACCTCCTGGAATCTGCTCAAATTCATATCCAGTGAGTCTGTGATGCCATCCAATCACCTCATCGTCTATCACTCCCTTCCCTTCCTGCCTTCATTTTTTCCCAGCATCAGGGTCTTTTCAAATGAGTAGGCTCCTTGCATCAGGTGACCAATGTATTGAAGCATCAGCGTCATTCCTTCCAGTGAATATTCAGGGTTGATTTCTTTTAGGATTGACTGATTCCATCTCCTTGTTGTCCTTCTCCAGAACAAGTGCTCCTTCTCCAGCACTCATAATCCAAATACGCACACGCACTGCCATGCATGTGTGTCTCTGGACAAGTGCTTGATGTCAGTATTTATTCAAAATATACACCAGGTGCTAGGCAAGAGATGCAGGGAGTGGTCTGCCCTTGGGACCCTGTCCCGCATTTAGCCCTTATCCAGAGCACTTCCATCTGAAAAGGAAGAAATGTGCTCTTTCTCCGAAGGACAAACAGATAACCTTTGCTTATCTCCTTCTACACTTTCTGAGATAGATTCCCAGCGACTCAGAAATTAGAATCATTATTTCCTATAACAGCCATGTGAAAGTGAAAGTCACTCAGTCGTGTCCGACTCTGCGACCCCATGAACTGTATGTAGTGTGTGGAATTCTCCAGGCCAGAATACTGGAATGGGTAGCTTTTCCCTTCTCCAGGGGATTTTCCCAACCCAGGGATCGAATCAGGGTCTCCCACATTGCAGGTGGATTTTTTACCAGCTGAGCCACAAGGGAAGCCCATAACAGCCAAAAACAGCCCCAAAGAACAGGTGTCAAACTTGCAAAGCCCATCTCAGTGGCCCTGCCGCCCAATTTTTTTTTGTTCCAGGTGCGTTGTCCTGGTGTCAGCTATACTGTTGTAGACTCACTCCTGCTTAGACCTAATTCCCAGTTCCTTTCTGCCTCTCACCCCGCCTGGCTGCCTCTGAACTTGGGCCTCTGCATCTAGCCCTTCTCCTAGGACCTAATCTCTCTAAAAGGACGGTGATTGTGACCACTTCTGGTTTGTCAGACAAACACCAGACACCTGAAAGTTTTGAATTTCAGATTCTTGGGACATTTTTCTGCTAAAGAGTTGGTTGTATTTTTCTGAAGTTCATACTGTTCATGGGATTCTCAAGGCAAGAATTCTGGAGTGGTTTGCCGTTCCCTTCACTAGTGGACCACTTTTTGTCAGAACTTTCCACCAGTCCATCCTAAAGGAAATCAACCCCAAATATTCAATGGAAAGACTGATGCTGAAGTTCCAATACTTTGGCCACCTGATGCAAAGAGCCAGCTCATTGGAAAAGACACTAATGCTGGGAAACAGGAAGAGAAGGGAGAGACAGAGGATAAGGTGGTTAGATAGCATCACTGATTCAATGGACGTGTGTCTGAGAAAATTTGGGGAGATAGATAGTGGTGGACAGAGGAGCCTGATGTGTTGCAGTGGGGTCTCAGGGAGTTGGACACGTCTTAGCGATTGAACAACATCTAAAGTAACTGACATCCTGTGTTTTCATTTGCTAAACCTGGAAGCTTCTTCCTTGCTTTGGGCTAAGTTGGAGACTACACCAACCCTAGTCAGCCCTGAGGGCATGGCCCCCAGTCCCCCAATTCCCTCTGTCCCCGTCCCATTCCCCATGTCCAGAAAGAGGACAGGCCCTAAATATGTGAGCCTCCTCTCCGCCAGGGTAGAAGAGAGAAGAGCATCACTTCTGGAGAAAAATGTCACTTCTGGCAAACATTGTCTGTGTCCTCCGGAGGGTTCAACCTCCAACTCAGCAGAAAACCAGCCCTGGCTCTTGCCCAGGTAACTGACACATTCTTCGTTACAAATGAGTGAACAGATGAGTTTGAGACTCCCAATATCCCCCTTAAGAGCCTGGGCTTTCTGGATTTTTCTTTCTTCAGATATTAAGCCAGGTTTTCATCTCTCAGACAGGAGTCCTCCCACAGAGCTCTGGACAGTGGAATTCGGCCACAGAAAATGGAAAGCAGCCCATAGGACCGCTTGACTTTGAAAGCCCAACAGAAGTAGAGAGAAGCAAGAGAAAGGGAAAACTCCTGCTTGGAGACCCTCTCCTGGGGACCACAAATTAGCAATCAGGGCATGAGAGTTGAACGGGGGTGGGGTTGAACAACCCCCCAGGGGTCCAAGATGGGAGGGAGGGAGGCAATGGGTAGATGTAATCAACATGATCCTGTTAATAAATGGAGAGCAGGCACAGAAGCCCAGTGGTATCTGTTATGACGGATCAGAGATCAGCCCAGCAAGAGACCTTCTCTGTGCAGTTTCACGGCTTAATTTATGCTTAGATTAGCATGTGAAATGCTTTTCTTGGGCTGGATACGGGGAAGCAGGCAAGATGGGGAAATTGGGTATACTAGAGTCACATCAATTTCCTTGGTATCCTCAGAGCACGTGCTCACACAACCCACTGCTCTGGGGTTCATCACAAGTGGGCTTATTCCTGTGGGACAGGAGAAGTGGTGGGGGGCGGTGCTGGATCTGAGGATATTTGCGTATGTTCACAAGTGACAGATGGATTCAGAACAATCCTGCCTTAACATCACAGTTCTCAGGTTTTGCTTGAAAATGAGGAAAGGGAGGAGGCAAGTTCCTGCCAATGAAAGATAAACTAGCTCTTCCTTCATCAGATTAGCATCCCGGTTTTTGTAGGAAACATTAACGCTAGAAAGCACTTTTGTGATTAGAGGTGGAAATCCCTGTCTAGTCAGGGCGTGGTTGGCTGGGGACAAAGGAGCATGCCAGGCATCTCTCACGCTAAAGACACCATCCTGCGGAATTTCACATGGAAATCATGTGCTTTCTGCCTTCTACTGGGGACTTTTGAGAGGTCCAGAGGATGGAAATGCATCAAGAACCCATTCAAATGCAAAGACGCCAGTGGAAATAGAGAGGAACAGAATTCCCCCAGTGTCAGTTCTATTATATACTGTTGTGTTGCACGCTCAGCCACTCAGTTGTCATGGTCTATGATAAAAACTCAAGGTTTCAAAGAAGGCAGGTCACCCAGAGACACTCCCTCCATCCCCCTCCCCACCCTCACCCCCCCACCCCGGCTCTGCTACCTGGAGCCAGTCAAGGGATCATCTGGAGGGCTTCATCTTCCCCTTCCACACTTTAACCCAGAATCGGAAAAAAGACCTTTGCTGCTTTAGGATATTTGATTCAGAAGCTCTTCTGAATCTGCTACATCCATACTGTTTTGGCCCCAAGCATTCAGAGTTTCACAGCCCTTGGGGGTCATCAGTGAGACAGTGCAGGTCAGTGGGTGAGGATGGCAGCACAGTGTTTGGAGAGACCCCCATTTCAACCATCAGAAGATGGGGCTATAACCCCTTCCTGTTGAGTCTGCACTGGGGTAGAACAAGATAATTTCTGTCAAATTCTTAGCCCTGGGGTGCATTCAGTAAATACACAAGCGCTCTTAGAATCAAGAGACAAAGGTCACTCCCTGTGGAAGAGGAGCATGAGCAGAGAGAGGACTTGGAACTCAACAGGCTTTAACTCTACTGTGCTGGATGCTCTGGATGGCCGAGGCTGAGAAAGAGGCTGGCAGTGGACGGCGGGAACAGCAAGGCCCCGGAGAGCCCATGTGTAGGACAGCAAGGGGTTAGCACTCCCAGGACTTGGGAGCACGGTCTGGCTGCAGCATTGGTGCTCGTTGGGGGTTGGCCACCTTCCGAAGGCTGGAAGCAGCCTTTGCATTGGCTGTTCCTCAAGCCTGGAGTGTTCCTGACTCAGAGAGCTCTGCAAGTTTGGCAACCTAGTCTTTAGGAGAAGAACTCAAAAGTGTTGGGACTCTCATGGGTGTCTTCAATCAGCTGTCTACCATCTTCCCCTGCTCTCTGCCCTGGAAGACTGACACACGTGGGCTGACTTTAAAACTGTATCTGGAATTTGATGTATTAGGGATGATAAGATGACAGATGTGGAGACAACTGCCTTGAAAGAGAGTGTAGCCCTCATGGTTCCTAGGCTGAGTGGATGCATCACACCACGCAGGGCCACACGGGGAAGCACAGGGTCAGTCAGGAGGTGGGGGTAGGGGGGACAGTCTAGCGTGGTTTTGGGGAAAGAACGGAGGAGGGAAGTGGACAGGCTGGGCAGGCTGAAGATTCGACAGTCTGAACAATTTCAGCTGGCTCTGGGTTAGAAAGGTGGTCTCTAGTTGTTTGATACATGGTTATGGGTGAATTTGCCTTTTCATACTGTTCATGAGGTTCTCAAGGCAAGAATACTAAAGTCGTTTGCCATTCCCTTCACCAGTGGACCACGTTTTTTCATGGAAAATAGATGGGGAAACAGTGGAAATAGTGGCTGACTTTATTTTGGGGGGTTCCAAAATCACTGCAGATGGTGACTGTAGCCATGAAATCAAAAGATACTTACTCCTTGGAAGGAAAGTTATGACCAACCTAGACAGCATATTTAAAAGCAGAGACATTATTTTGTCAACAAAGGTCTGTCTAGTCAAGGCTATGGTTTTCCAGTAGTCATGTATGGATGTGAGCCTTGGACTGTAAAGAAAGCTGAGCGCCCAAGAACTGATGTGTTTGAACTGTGGTGCTGGAGACGACTCTTGAGAGTCCCTTGGACAGCAAGGAGATCCATCCAGTCAATCCTAAAAGAAATCAGTCCTGATATTCGTTGGAAGGACAGATGCTGAAGTTGAAACTCAGCATATTTTGGCCACCTGATGCAAAGAGCTGACTCATTTGAAAAGACCCTGATGCTGGGAAAGTTTGAAGGCAGGAGGAGAAGGGGATGACAGAGGATGAGATGGTTGGATGGCATCACCGACTTAAGACATGAGTTTGGGTAAACTCTGGGAGTTAGTGATGGATAGAGAGGCCTGGCATGCTGCAGTCCATAGGGTCACAAAAAGTCGGACAGGACTGAGTGACTGAACTGAACTGAACTCTGCGTGAATTTACGGGGTGGGGGTGAGTGATTGATCTGGTGTGTGAAGTTGGATAATGGAGGGGCTTGTAGATGTGGACTCAGAACTGGTTTACTTGCATAGAAAAGGCATGCTGACAGACAAGTGTTTCACTGTCTAGCAATTAGCTAACCCTCACAGGGGAGGTTCCTTCCTGGGTTTGCTGCTGCTGCTGCAGCTAAATCACTTCAGTCGTGTCTGACTCTGTGCGACCCCATAGACGACAGCCCACCAGGCTCTGCCATCCCTGGGATTCTCCAGGCAAGAACGCTGGAGTGGGTTCCCATTTCCTTCTCCAATGCATGAAAGTGAAAAGTGAAAGTGAAGTCGCTCAGTCGTGTCCGACTCTTCGAGACCCATGGACTGCAGCCTACCAGGCTCCTCCATCCATGGGATTTTCCAGGCTAGAGTTCCTAGGTTTGCTGCTGCTGCTAAATCACTTCAGTCATGTCCGACTCTGTGCAACCCCATAGACAGCAGCCCACCAGGCTCCCCATCCCTGGAATTCTCCAGGCAAGTTTCCTGGGTTTATGAGGCCTCAAAATGTAGAAGCGTTATAAAATATAGAAAATAAAAGCATGATTAATACAGGCTGCAACCATGGGCTCCTGGGGCCCCTGGGGCACTTCTGGGGGGGGAATTAAGGGGTGAGAGGAAGAGGACAGGGCAAGGGAATTGTCACCTGCCCTTCCCCAGGCAGGCTGGCATTTAACTCAAGGCATCTTCCAGGGAGGCTTTATCTGCAGGACCCTCTCCTTTCTGTCAGTACCCCCTCCACCATTTCTCCTGGGTGACGGTACCATTCCTTAGGAGACCCCAAACCCCTCCCTCACTTGTGTGTGTGTGGAGGGAATATTTTTGAAACCCTCTTTGAGTTACTCTACTTTGCGTGTGCCCTCTGTTTCTCATCAGGTCTCTTGCTAACACTGGACCCACTAGCAGACCCGCTGACCCTCAGGATAAGTTCTGCACTTGGGTGCTCCTGTGTGCCGTGACTACAGGGGTAACCTCTGTGCTGGTGACATGATTCATGCACAGCATGGGGAGGCATCCCGATGATCGTGTTATGGGATGATGGGATGACGTGCAGGTGGGTAGCAAGCGCAGCAAGATCAAGTGCCATGGCACTTAGTCACCATGGCAACGATAATGATTACAAAGCTGGTAGAGTAATCCGGCTGCTTCTTACCACCCAGGGAGCCTGCAGAGAGAAAAAGAGAAATTAACACTGTGAATATGCAATTAAGAGCATGGTTGCAGGGCCAGCTTCTCAGAAATCCTATTCTGCACTCTTGGGGTAGACATGGGGGAGGGGTCCTAATCGAAGCCCTAGTGATAAGGGTTACAAGATAAAGCACCAGTTAAGAGCTCAGCCAAGCAGGTCCCACTAAGGTCAGGGTGATGAGAAGGGGGAGGCATGGATAAGGGCTGTAGGCGTCTAGGCAGATCTGGAATGATTCTCCACATTTCCCTGAACCTCCCATGTCAACATGAATAGTCCCTTCGTTAAAAGAAACATAATAATCATGGCAGCATGATTATTCTGATTTGGGTATGCCATCTGTTTCCCAGCCCCTCCTGAGACTCTGCCTTTCACACCTTCCTGAGAACACTTTCCTCACCACATGGCTGAAGCTTTGTCTTCCCAACACTCATTATTCCCACTCTGTTGTCTTACTGTCCTGCACTCTAGGGCTGCCATAACAAAACACCACAGACGTGGAGGCTTCGACACCAGAAACTCATTTTCTCCTAGGTCAGGAGGCTGCAGGTCCAAGACCAAGGTGTCAGTGGGGGGCTGGGGTGTAGCAAGTTCTCTCCCCCTGGCTTGCAGATGACCGCTTTCTTGCCAGGTCCTCACATGGCGTCTCCTCTATGCCAAGTGGAGAGAGACCTCTAGTGTCTCTTCCTCTTTTATAAGGACACCAGCTCTACCATATTAGGGTCCTGCCCTTAGTTATTTAATCTTAAATACCTCCTTAAAGGCTGTGTCTGCAAACTCAGTCACACTGGGGGTTAAGTCTTCAACACACGAATTTAAGGGGAGACAAAATTCAGTCTAAAACACCTGTGCAGTAACAGTTATAAAAAATTGGTCACTATTTTTCATATTTCACATTTTGAGGTCTGTTTCTTTTACATTATCTCACCATCATCTGGGCAGAGTGTGTCTCTAACACTCACTGTTCCAGGTCCATATCTAGAACAAGGCCAAGAACAGAACAGGTTCTCAAAAATGTTAAATAAAAGAAAAATATAAATTGTGTATAGGTGGTTCCTTGCAAGACACTCCAAACTGGACGCTTTAACTTTATTGGGAGCAGGCAGCCATGTTGTTTGTTATGGAGTGATATGAGGAGAGTGATTGGGGGAATCAATGTGGTAGCCACGTGAAGATGGGCTGGAGGGGATGAACAAAGTGGTCAAGTCCATTGGAGAATATTGAGCCAATCGACGTTAATGGAGTGAGGACCTAGACTTAGAGTTACAGGTGTCAACATGAGAAAAGGAGATTCAATTGTTTAAGAGAAGTTGGGGGTGGGGCGTGTTGAAAAAAGGAGATTTAATTGGAGGGAGAGGGAGAGGGTAGAAACAAAGGAGAGCTGCAGACAAACCCGTGAGTGGCCTGGATGCCTAGAGGATGCTTGGGCACAGGGAAGTGGGGAAGGAGTCTGTGCATCCTTCTGGTCCTTCCCCTGATTTCAGCCACGGCTGCAGTCCACGCCGCACACAGACCTGGATCAGCATGGCAGTGATCCAGACCTCAAGAACAGGCCTCCCGTCTCTTACTTCTCGTGTGAGGTGCCTGGGAACGTTGGCTAGCATTCATGCCTGGGCGTTTAGGAGAGCTGACATCTCAGACACCAACCCTCAGCCACTGGGGAATGGGCACTGGTGGATACGTGGGTATCTGGTGTCCCTTGGTATATATAATGGAATATTACTCAGCCGTAAAAAGAATGAAATAATGCCATTTGCAGCAACATAAATGCCCCTTGAGATTATCATTCTAGGCAAAGTAAATCAGACAAAGACAAATACCATATGCTATTGCTTATATGTGGAATCTAAAAGGATGATACGGATGAACTTATTTACAAAACAGAAATAGACTCGCAGACATAGGGAGGTGGCAGTGCAGGGTGGAAGGAGGAGAAGCAAATGGAGTTTCTTCAGCCAGGAGGGAAGATCCTGTCTCCAGTGAGTGGGTACAAAACAAAGATGCCTGAGGCTGAAATGAGGTGGGCCTCTGTCCACCCGCCATGATATCCTTAATCCACCAGAACATCAGCCAGATGCTAGAAGAAAAGAAGCCCATGAGGCAGAGCCTAAGCCTGGACCTGCAATCTGGGAGTTTCATCCAGCCTTTCAAACTGATCCCACAGAAAGCAGCTGGGAGCCGAGGTTTCGTCTCTGTCTTGTGGCCGAAGATCATGCATTGTGCCTTCTGTTGCAGGATAAGTGTAGACACTCATGGTTTCTCAGTTCAACCTTCTGTGTCCCCTTCACTCACGCTTCAGCAAGTGCTCACAGGCCCGCATGTACACCTTGACCATGCCAGCAGCCCTAGGAGCTGCTTCGCGTGACTCTGATTCTTCATCCCGTTTTAGAGGAGATGGTCTCAAGGTCTCAGTGTTCCTGAGCCAGCTTGACCTGTAATTTCATCTAATGTAGTATTTGGCTCCACTGGGGAGTGCTGGTCTCCAAGGCATCAGTGAGCTGATTACGCCAGTCAACTGTGCCTTATACAGTGAAAACAGACCCGGAGACTCACTGACTGCCTTTGGAGAATGTTCCGAGCCCAGACCAGGCTTCTGTTCTCTGATTGCCCAGGTCAGCCATTCGGGGCCTGGGTTATTTACAACATAGCCCTCTAACCCAGATTGCTCTGCATTCATTTCGCATCTTATCATTCCAGTGAGATGACCTGCTCATTGAATGCTGGGATCTATCTGCCTTTCAACTGAGGGTGATGCAACTGTGAATCAGAGCAAGTATTCCATTGGTGATAATTTTGAAAAGAGGCTAAAGATTAGTGAGGTCCCCTTTATGAAACTGCTGACAGGCAGTTGCAGAAGTACTGGACTTGCTGTCTCTGCTTTCAGTACTGGTGTCTGTGTGCTTGGGCATATCCGACTCTTTGTGACCCCGTGGACTGTAGCCTGCCAGGCTCCTCTGTCCATGGGATTTCACAGGCAAGATTACTCGAGTAGGTTGCTATTTCCTCCTCCAAAGGATCTTCCTGACCCAGGGATTGAACCCATGTCTCCTGCATTGGCAGGCGGATTCTTTACCACTGAGCCACCTGGGAAGCCCTTCAATAATTTGTAATTGGCCTCAGTTACATTAGACTTAAACTAGAAGTCAGATGTAGCTGACACCAAAAAACTAGACTGAAAGTCGCTTTTGCCTCTTCAGCATTATGAAGACAGCTTTGCTCAAAAATATCCACCCATGAAATAAGATCTATCTGCTAAATATATCTCTTTACATTTAAAAGAGAGTTGTTCTTATGAATGTTTGGGTGTTTGGGCTTGATGCTCACAATCTGGAAAAAAGTACAGAGGAGATAAACTCTGGGGAGGTCTGGTAGTTTCCATGGTGATATCTCAGACGACACTGGGGTCAGGAAGGTCACAGTGAAGAGGCCTCTGGGGGTGGCCAACAGGAGCCAAGTGCATAGGGAAGCCAGCCTGGGCACAGCCCAGAGGGGACAGCAGCCAATGAAGCCAGATCCCCTGACCTTGTCCATTCCTTTCCATGGGAATCTGGACTTGTCTGGGAATCTGCTTCCTCGTGACATCCTGGCTCTGGCCTGCCTGCTAAGCAGTCCCTGCGCACACCCTCGGGGACATGGCCCACTTCCAAGCTTCTCTGTCGGGAGTCACCTGGCCGTCCCAGCTGATGGCAACCCCAGGACCTCATGGCGTCTGCTCCTTCAAGTCCACTGCCGTGTCTGTAACAGTGGGGGCTGTCAAGGGCACCCTCCATTTCATTTGTGTTAATTATGCTAATATTCACCATGCAGAGACCTTGGTGTTATTGTCCCTGTTTTACAGGTGGGGAAATTGAAGTCAGAGAGTTTAAGTCATTTGTCCAAAGGGTCTCCCAGGTACTACGTGGCAGAGCTGGGGTCAAGCTCAGGTGCGTCGTGGGTCCACGGCAGGTGTCAGTGTTCTGTCTCTGGGGGCTGAGAATCCCACCCTGACAACAGCAACAAACAGGTCCTCTGAGGTGTGGGGGCTTGTCCGAGTTTTCTCGGAACTGTGCATATTTCTGACACAGAGTAGAAACTTAAGCCTTCTCTCGTGGCTCAGTGGTAAAGAATCCACCTGCCAATGCACGAGACAAGGGTTCGATCCCTGGATCAGGAAGATCCCCTGGAGAAGGGAATGGCAACCCACTCCAGTGTTCTTGCCTAGGGAATCTCATGGATGGAGGAGCCTGGTGGGCTACAGCCCATGGAATCGCAGAAGGGTTGGAACGTGACTTAGTGACTAAAAACAGCAACAACAGTCTGCAGGCCAGCATTGATTTGATCAACTTAACTAGTAAATTTATTTTGAAGTGTCAGAATGATCATTCCACACGTACAGTTCATGCATTGGCTAGATAGCCAGTATATTTTAATAAACTGATAGGTTTAATAACTGGCCAAAAGGTCTTCATAGCAACTATTCACCAGAACCACTGCAGCACAAGATCAGCCAAAACAGACAGCTGCCAGATTCGGCCCAGGGACTGTAGTTTGTGGACCTCAGTTCTAATGCGTAAAATGAGGATCATGAAGGTTCCTATCAGAAGGGAATGCTGTGAAGTGTTCGTGGGGTATCTAGCACAGAACAGAGTGCTGATAACTGTCAAGGTGATCCCTGCAGCCTGAACATGGGCTCGGGGGGGGGGGGGGGGGATGGGGTGGCTGAGTCCTGTATTCACTCGTCTAGAACTTGGGACTATCCTCCCACTTCTCTGGGCTGGACATCAGGAAGAGATGTTGGCTACATGGATCACTGTTGGTCGTCACCAAAGTGTGCACTTGTATCTCTGTGTGGAAGCGCATGGACCGAGAAACCCACAGTTGTGAGTAAGACTATCGCTGACCTCCTTAAGGTAAAATAGAGGCTGTACGTCATCTTGGAGTCTCCAGAAAGTATCAAGAACTGAAGAAGCCTTGGGGCCATGGGTATCTGGTCACGCCAGGTCTTTGAGACATGGTAAGTACAGGAGAACAGATCTGTAATTAAACTCAGAGGCAGTTCAGTTCAGTTCAGTCGGTTAGTCGTGTCTGACACTGCGACCCCATGAACTGCAGCATGCCAGGACTCCCTGTCCATCAGCAACTAAAAGGAGCTTGCTCAGACTCATGCCTGTTGAGTCGGTGATGTCATCCAACCATCTCATCCTCTGTCGTCCCCTTCTCCTCTCGCCTTCATTCTTTCCCAACTAGTCAGGTCCACATAAAAAGCGTACAGCTCTTGTTAGGAGACTTGAGCAGAAGGTGAAAATTTCAGACCAAACACGGAATTAGGAATGAAGCCAGACTCTGTGTCCCAAAGTAGGAAACAGACAGAAGACACAGCAACGCCATGGCAGGAATAGTTAGGCCACGGTCTACAGAAAACAAGAGAGGAGTCCCGGGGCTGAGCTCAGAGACCCAGGAACGTGAGTGGGCTCTGATGACAGTCTTCAGTCGATCGGTCATCGAATCTCAGTGTTTGAAAGAACCTTTCAGGTGATGGAGTTCTCTCCCTGGTACACCCTCCCTCATCCCCAGGGCCAACACGCAGCTGTGGTTATGGGTTGCCTGGGAAGAGCCTCTGCCTTCTGCTCTGGCTTAAACCCTGCTTTCAGGCACAGCCAGATCAGAACGGACAGCCCTTTCCTCTATCCAGGCTTCACTCGTTGATTCCGTCAGGACTTCTTGGAGTCCAGGGTCCCTGTCTGAGCTGTCTCCACCTTCACCTTGGATCCCCTCAAACATGGAGTCACCAAGAATCGTCCAAGGGGCACTGTGGCTTGGCAGGGACCGTACCCAGATATTCAGAATCCCAATCCCAAATTCACAAACAGCTTCCTGCAGTCACGCATTCTTTGGACCATTATTAAAACCAGCAAGCTGAAACAAATCATCGTCTGATGCGGTAATGATGGCTGCTCTGTGTGGCTGTATTCCCTGGGTGTTTGGAGGGGCTGGAGCCTGGGAGGGGAGTCAGAGTCAAGGATGCTCCATGCCCTGTAGGGCTGGAAGCTGCAGGCCCATGTGGGTGAACACTGTCCTCCCCAGCAGCTCTGAGTCAGCTTCTTACCTAAGGTTCTGCCTCCCTGTTTCTGGCCTCTGGGCCTTCCCTCTGGTCTAATGACCAACCCTCTGTGTCTGTGAACCTGATGCCTGACCGTGCCGCATGGAGAAGGCTGTGGGCTCCTCAACAGCACTAACCTTGTGTCCTCCAGTCTTTTGGGTCTCAGGCCCCTAAACTGCCCCAGGATCTCAGCTATGACAAGTGACGCATCATCTCAGGACTGTTTTCGCTCATATCCTTGGTGTTTGGGAAGGGAATCTGTGTTTGGGCAGGGATCTGCCTGCACTTGAGAAGTTCCTTAAAGAACGGGTGGGATTACTCCACCCCGAAGAAAGGTAAGGTGAGGGTCATGCTAACTACACTCAGGGTTAGGGGTTGAGGTATTCCATTCCCAAATTTACTGTTAGCGATAACCTGCTATTCCTGGGTCCCCGTGAGACATGATGCCCATGCCCCTCAGATGAGCCCTGGGGCCCACTCCAGCTCCTCTGACCGCTATTTGGACTAGAACTTGGCAGAGGGAGCTGCAGGGCCTTGGTCAAAGCTTGGTCCAGTTGGAGTCCAACCCCCACATTTGGCCCAGCAACATGCATCACAAGAGGAGATGAAAGAAGGGTGGTTGGTGCCACTTTCTTTAACCATTGCAGCTTCCAACCACCCTCTTTCCCCCCTCTTCCTTTTTGAAAAATGCCTGCTGTCACTCACTAAATCTGATCTGATGGATGCTGACAGCTGTTAGGGAGAATTGAAGATGATGCCAGACTTCTTCAACCAGCAATGACTACTTGCAATAAGCCAGAAAAGGATATCTCCTTGAATCCCCTTGGGTGTCTTCCCTGGTGGCTCAGATGGTAAAGAATCTGCCTGCAATGCAGGAAACCTGGGTTCTATCCCTGGGTTGGGAAGATCCTCTGGAGAAGGAAATGGCAACCCAGTCCAGTGTTCTTGCCTGGAAAATCCCATGGACAGAGGAGCCTGGCAGGCTACAGTCCTCAGGGCCACAAAGAGTTGGACACGACTGAGTGACTACCACCTTCCCTGTCTTTCACTGAGGCCCCTTGGACTGTGGCCATTACCAAGGCCACCCCACCCCCTCACAGGGCATCTCTGTTGTGAGCCTAGACCCAGAATGTGGCATCTTCTCTAAGGCTCTGTCCACACCAGAAGGCTGGGACCCCCGTCACACCCTGGGTCCCCGCGGCCTCCCGGGATGATGCCTTAGCTTTGCTATGAGATGAGGTGTCTGGGCAATCAAGGCCACTGTGTCCATGACACAGACACCGATAGTGGCAGCAACCGCCACTGGCAACACGTATTGTGTGCCTGCGATACCCTAGACATGCTGTAGTGTGCATACCCAACTTTCCTCATCTTCACAACTGCCTTAGCGCTTACCATCGGGTTTTGTTTCTGTTTGGCAGGCAAGGAATGGAGTTATTATTTATTCATCACATCCTCCATGCCAGCTGCTTGGCTAAATGTGTTACATGCATTATCTCACTTGCTCTTCGCATTAACTCTGTGAGGTGGATGCTTGGGGGCTTCCCAGGTGGCTCAGTGGTAAAGAATTCATCTGCCAATGAAGGAGATGCAGGTTCGATCCCTGGGTCAGGAAGATCCCCTGGAGGAGGAAATGGCAACCCACTCCAGTATTCTTGCCTAGGAAATGCCATGGACAGAGGAGCCTGGTGGGCTGTATCATCCACGGGTTGGAAAAAGCGTCAGACACAGCTGATCAACTGAACATGAGGGATGCTTATTTCAGGGATGGGGAACCCTGGAGACTTGGAAGATGGTGTATAACTTGCCTGAGGCCGTAGAGCTTATCAGCTGAAGACTCAGACCTAGACCCAGACCCAGACAGTGGCACTGGAGGGCCCACCAGGCCCACAGCCAGACCCAGGTGGGTAACTTCCTGAAGGGGCCCCCACTCCCCCTCCTCCCTGCCTGGGTGTGATTCTGCTCTGAGAGGGGCCCTGTGTGCGCATTGGCAAGGCAGCGGCCCCTCCAAGCCCCCTCGAGTGAGTGAGGGCTGAGCCAGGGCCGAGAGACTATGCTCAGGGTGAACAAACTCCTTGCTTTTTAGGGGGTACTGGGCTGACACTTGGCCCAGAAAGCCTCGGCAAAAGAGTGCATCGAAATGCAGTGGTTAAGCACGATCCATAGAAGTGGTGGTGGGGAGAATGTGTGTGCCAGAATGGCACGAGGGAATTTTTGCATAATAGCAACCAGATGTCCTAAAAGAATGGGAATGGTTTTCCCTTTTCTGCACAAGGACCCTGGAAACTGCTTCAGGAAATTAGCTTCACCCCCTTGATTAAGTTAAACTAAACGTGTCAAAAAGGCAGATGAAGTGAAAATGTGCCTTCGAGCGACATGTGGCTTCTGACATTCCCAATCATTAACCACATTAAACTGAGAAAGATACCGTAAGTGGACAAAGAAAGAGTCAGCGTATTTCGGGTGAAACTATATCCTGCAAAGATCAGGTTGTTCATTTTTCACATAGCAGCTCTCTAGTTAGATCTGAAATTCAACCTCATACTAACTGAATTATTTGAAAAGAGAAGTTCCCATAGAAAGGAACATGCCTTGTTTACTGGCATTTGGTCTTAATTTTAAACACTGCGGTAAACAGTATTAAACACTGGTCTGCTCACCTTACGGAAGCTGCACACACAGACTTGTTTCCAGCCTCATTTTCAACACTCACTAATAAGAACTGTAATTATTTCTTTTAAAATACCCCTACTCAGGAAATCTTGACCTTGAGATGAATCACAATGAGCACATTGACTTCAGGCCCCCATCACATGACTGCTCCATGCACTTTCAATTTCCTAAGATTTTCTTTGTCAATTGGCATCAGATAATGGGCACTTAAAATGATGCCATTTCCTCTTCATTTTCCTACCTGGTTATTCTGATTATCACGGAATGACACCACTTGAACTTTATGATCAATGTCAAGAAATACTTTGACAGACTCTTGGGCCTGCCCTTCCTTTTTCCCTGTTTTCCCAAAATGTAGACTCAGCGTTGAGCAATTCCCAAGAACCCTTTTCACAGGCCAGGAAAAGTCTTCATTCCCAAAGAGGCAGAAGCAGTTCTGCAGAGTCAGAGCTGTGAGGCAAAGTGCACTGTTGTACAGGGACACGAAACCACGCATTCCTGGGGTAACTGGCAGCCTGAGGTTGCAAGAAAAAAAGTTTGGAAATCCCAAGTCTGAAAACAGGGTGATTTTTGGTTTTTAGAGCCTCTGGGGGAATCTGAGTAGTATCTCATCTTTGGGCACCAGGTGTGTAATGGACTGTCACTGGGGCCAAATTTAGATGCTTTCGAACTGTGGTGCTAGAGAAGACGCTCGAGAGTCCCTTGGACTGCAAGGAGATCCAGACACTCAATCCCAAAGGAAATCAACCCTGAATATTCACTGGAAGGACTGATGCTGAAGCTGAAGCTCCAATCCTTTGGCCACCTGATGTGAAGAGCCAACCCACTGGAAAAGACCCTGATGCTGGGAAACATTGAAGGCAAAAGGAGAAAGGGAACGACAGAGGATGAGAGTGTTAGATAGCATCACCAACTCAATGGACATGAATTTGAACAAATTCCAGGAGATAGTGAAGGACAAGGAATCCCGGTGTGCTGCCTCCTTGGGGTTGCAAAGAGTGAACATGACTTAGAGGCTGAACACACAAAGTAAGATTTAAAGAGAGCCCTCCCTTAACATGGCCGAGGAAGGCTTACCTTGAGCTGCCTTCTTTTTTTTTGCCTTGGAAACACAAGATGATTTATGAAGTGTTGCTGATCTTCCTTAATCAGAAGCTGCTGGGAGTGCAATCCATGTTTCACTGATGATCTCTGTGCTTGAAAGCAGCTCTTGTCTCCATTCCTGTTTGCCCACTTCTGTCTCCTCCAACGGTAAGAGTACCTAATTATGGGAATGAGATCACTAAGCAATTGAACCTAACTCTTGACTTATGCTCTCCTGAACACACATCTTGCCTTGCCTAACCTGTTGATTCTTTGCCTAGATAAAAAGAAGGAAGAATTAAGAAGTTTAAGAATGACTACCTCTCTACCTGCACCTGTCCCCTTAGAAATCCTACAGGCACATTGCTCAGGCAAGACAACATCTGAAGAGAGAGTCAGCCAGTCTGCACACACGATGGAGAATGGTGCAGAACCCACCCTGCTGCCTGGATGAATCACCAAAAGTCTTCCTCCATTTTCTGCTTTAAAAGCTGTGAGATTGAGCACAGTCTTCATGGCTGGTTTTGGGCACATGAGTCCATCTTCTCCCCAGAGTGCCAGCTTTTCTGCTTACAGCATCTTTCCTCTGTCCTGACCCTTGCTTTTTGAACTGTGGACTTTGGGAGGTAAGCAGCCAAACCTGAGTTCAGGAACGAGTTCTCACTTCTGTTGACTCTTAGGTGGGTGCAGTTCCCCTAAGGAGACCCTCCCCCACCCCTCCACAGAGCCTTTCTGAAATCCAAGGGTTTCCCTCCTCTCTGTGTTGATCATTTGTTTCTTCGTGGTTATGAGACATATTCCCTCCTTTGTGACATTAAACTTTGTTCTGCTTTTTGGACTTCTCTGTTACCTGCGTGTGGTAAGGAACATGCGCTTGCACTCGAGACTGGCACAGATTCACACGCGAACACTGAGTGACCAAACAGCCACAGCAAACAAAACCAAGTCTCCTGTTCTCTCTGGGATAAATGGAGGAGAGAGACTTCCTGGAAAATCAAAACCTACTGCTTTCCAACTCATCCCTAGCTCATTCAATTTCCACTTTAGGACATTTTTATTTATGAAAACAATGTAGACATTTAGCTATTTTCCCTCTAGAAATGACATAAGATGTGAAGATAAGTGATATGTTCTATTTTCCTAATAACCAGTATTTTGACTGATATTTTAAGTAGAAATGTCATATTTCTAAACCTTCCCCCACTACTCAAGTAACTTCTGGATTATAGCATTTGTGGGAGCACAAATTTTCTCTTCCCCCACACCAACTGTAATCACTGATACTGTTTCAGACTTAGTCAGGTGTAAATTGGCATTAGTTCTAAAGAGTCTGGGTATTCTGATGTCTCAGACTGATTCCCAGGCTCCTGCGTTTGGTAACTATTCCATGCTGTCACCTCTTCATGGAGAAGCTGTTCCCAAATGCATCTTCCTTGTCTCCTGCTCTCACTGCTAACTCATCATCTTAACCTTGTAGAGTTCCTTAGGGTTGAACAATGATTTACTGATTACAGAACAGTCATGTAAATGGTCACTGTCTGTCTTTACTGCCAAGCAGTTGAATATTCTATTTTGCATTGGAGAAAACCAATGCTCAGTTAAAAGTGATGTCTTGTCCAAGCCTGTGCAGCTAATAAGATGAGACAGAGCTAGAATACACACCTGGGCTTCTTCCAGCAGGCCACCCAGGACTAAGTATCCTGATAACATTTATGGTATGACTGCTTCTCATATCTTGGAAGCCTTCCCAGAGCCCGGTTGATTGTTAAGTGTTATTGAAGGACAGTAAGATAGAGTAAGGGTTTCCCTGGTGGCTTGGTGGTAAAGCATCTGCCTGCCAATGCAGGAGAGGTGGGTTCAATCCCTGGGTTGGGAAGATACCCTGGAGAAGGAAATGGCAACCCCACTCCAGTACTCATGCCTGGAAAATCCCATGGACAGAGGAGCTTGGTGGGCTATCGTCCACGTGGTCGCAAAAGAGTCAGACACAACTTAGTGACTAAACAACAACAAGAAAGAGTGAGAAAAAGGCAGTAGTCATATTCATGAGACTATCACAGTCTCATTAAACAAGACAAGTGTTAAAGGCCCCCGATGTTAGAGGTCTCACGAGAGATAATACTGAGTCTCCAGAACTTCCTTGTTCTCACCATGAGAAACCATTATCAGAAATATGTTCATGGAATCATAAACCCATTCTGGTTAAATATGCAAGAACTTTGAACCCTGGCTATTAACAACTAAGTCCAGAGAATGACCTAAGCACCAGAAATTGACATACATTTTTCAATTTCTGTTTTCTAAACAATACAGAAACAATGATTTATAATTGTACAACAACATTCTTTTCTCCAACTGAAAAGCCGTAATATTTTTTTTTTGCTTATAAAATGAATACAAACAAAGTTACACCATTTATCTTGTTTTTAAAACATTTGACTATTTTGTTAGCCTCTCTGTGAGCTAGCTTTGCTACAGCATCCTTAAATTTTGGAGAGTAAAACTAGATACAGTTTTTGTAATGATGGCCTGATAAGCATGTCAAGTACCATCATATATAAAACTGCTTTCATGTTAATATATGGTGATGCTTGTCTCTTTCTATAACATGATTCCTGATTGACTCATATTTTATTACTGGTTAGGAACTATTAATAACTCTAGATATTTCTCAAGGGTATAAATATTGAATGTGTCTTCTCTTGAGCCTTCATTGCTGTTCTAGTGGTTCATACTATGTTGCTCTTGTTTAGTTGCTAAGTCATGTGTGACTCTTTGCGACCCCATGGACCATAGCCTGCCAGACTCCTCTGTCCGTGGGATTCTCCAGGCAAGGATACTGGAGTGAGTGGCCTTTTCCTTCTGAAGGGGATCTTCCTGCCCCAGGGATCAAACCTGCATCTTCTGCATTGGCAGGTGGATTCTTTACCACTGAGCCACCTGGGAAGTACGATCCTATTGCATTGCTTTCTGTTTACAGCAGAACGAACACAGAACAGCCTGGACAAGCCGTTTCCTTGTTCTTTTGATCTGAGCAAGCATGATGCCACAGGCAGTACATGCACAGAGCTGCTGTGGCGAGTGTGGTGAGCCTGGTGTTCTCGGAAGACCAAGAGTGACCAACAAGAGGGCTTAGGAAGGTGTTCTGGTGCTGGCAACAATGTAGTGGGGAGGGGCGGCGGTGGAGCCAGACTGGCTCATCCCTTTCCCCAGTTTATCATCTTTTTACGCTCCTTCCCAACAGAGCAAGAACTCCCAAGTGGGTCTGTGTCAGTGGAGCTCTCCCAGATGTGTAAAGGGTGAGGCCAACACTACACTTCTTCCCTAGAATGGCTTTCAGTTTTCCGTAATTGTGAGTTTGCAAATTTAATATTTTGTGTTTCGGAATGTGGGAGCAAAAGACGCTGTCTGGCCAGGATAGAACTCACACCAGTCCATATTGTTGTTGTTGTTGTTCAGTTGCCGAGTCGTGTCCAACTCTTAGCGACCCCACGGACTACAGAACTCCAGGCTTCCCTGTCCTCCACCATCTCCCAGAGTTTGCTCAAACTCCTGCCCATTGAGTCGGTGATGTCATCCAACTATCTCATGCTCTAGTCCATGTTATGTGTTATGTGTTACCATAATTTTTCAATCATCCACGCATTCCTCTAACACACTTTTGGAACACCTCTTGAAATAACAGAGTCATGTTAGGCTTGAGGCAAAGAATCCTGCCTTCAGAAGCTCACAGTCAGTATCCTCCAACAAACTCTGCTCCAGGGCCTTCTGTCACCCTGGTAGAGGAAGCAGGTGCATCTTGACCAGATTTCTATGTGGACTCCAGCTCCTGGTGCCTGAGCGGGAATATAGGTTTGCTCTTGGAAGGCAGCAAGTTGCAGCAGATCAGGCATAAATGTGAGAGCTGTCAGACTGAAGGATGTCACTTACTGGGTAAATGTGGGCAAGTAAGTTACTTTACCTTCTAAATTGTAAAATGGAGCTGAAAGCAGAACCACTTCCACAGGGTTGTTATGACAGTTCAACCAATGTTTCCTTGAAAAATTTAGTAGCCATTCCCTTCTCCAGGGGACCTTCCTGACCCAGGGATGGAACCCAAGTCTCCCTCATTGCAGGTATGTTCTTTTTTTTTTTTTTTTGCAGGCATGTTCTTTACCACTGCACTACCAGGGAAGTCCCAAGTACAGTCACATTCAGGCCTAATTGTCTGAGATTCTGTAACCTTTCCTCATCCTGTATCACACACCTTGATCTTTTATTACGGGAAATAGAACAAAACTAAAACACAGTATTGATTTAAGTTGGACTTAATACTCGGCAAAAAAAAAATAGACTTTATAACTGGTTGCTATGATGATTAGATGAAGTTTTGAACAAGAACTAGGCAGCTAACATGTGAGTTGTATACAGACAGGCCAGCGTTAATGATGGATCCTCTGTGTTGTGGGGACAGGGGACCCTATTAGTGAATACTAAGGCTCCATCCTTTTCTGTTTAGTTGAATGCAGATTAAGCAGGGAGAGAGGTTCTGTTGTTATTATTGCTGTTTTTGTTGGTTTTTAATAATAAAAGACTGGGGGAACGATGCAAGGTCTGCAAAGTTCCCTAAAATGAAGACAATTTCCTCCTGAATACACATTTTGGAGTTACAGGCCTTCCTCTAGAACAACCCTGAATATTCATTGGAAGGGCTGATGTGGCAGTTGAAGCTCCAATACATTGGCCCCGTGACATGAAGACCTGACTCATTGGAAAAGACCCTGATGCTGGGAAAGGTTGAGGGCAGGAGGAGAAGGAGACGACATTGGATGAGATGGTTGGATGGCATCACTGACTCAATGGACATGAGTTTGAACAAACTCTGGGAGATAGTGAAGGACAGATGGGCCTGACATTCTGCAGTCCATGCATAGGGTCACAAAGAGTCAGACATGACTTAGCAACTGATCAATAACAACAACAAAGGCCTTCCTCTCTGCTCATAAAGTGATGCCAAAAGCCATGTGCAGGAAGAAACATGATGAAAAGGAGTATGTGGACACAGTTGTGAACTTTTTTCTTCTAACAAAGGATGGAAAAGAAAATGTTGGGCCCGTCATGCGTCCTAAGATTAGTCAAAGCACATGGGACCTTTCACCCCATGCTAACGCGGGGTGGCTAGCCTGGCAAGAAGCACCCACGAGCATTTGGCCCTTGGCAGCTGCCAGTGGACCACAGGGAAATGAGATCCAAGGCCCGGGCGGTTCTAAGGAACAGGTGTCCTCACAGTAATGACATTTTATGGGGGACGTGTAATCCCGGGGACTAGGTGGTCTGAAAGATGAAATTACTCTTTGACCACCTGAAACCAATTTGCTAATCCATGTGGTCATTAATTCTTTCTCCTTCTTTGCTCCTTCCCTTCTCTCTCTACCCCCTTTTCCCCTTTTTCCTGTCTTCTGCCCTTCACCTTTTTTTCACATTTGCTCATTTCTTCTTCTCATCCATTCACTGTGTCATTCATAGAATATCCTTGAGTACCTACTATACTTATAAGGATATGAAAGACTGTTTTATATAGTCTCTTGGGATAGAATTGAGGAGGACATTACAGGATCATAAAAAAAAAAAAACTTTTGTGTGTACGTGTATGTGCACACACAAGAAGAAATTGCTTAGTCAGTGAAATATTAGAAGGAAAAAGACACTCTCAGTTTGGTTCAGAGCAAGGATAAAAGGTCTCATAATCTGAGGCTGATACTATGATACTGAAATCAACACCAAAAGATAAAATGTTTGACTACAGATCGGTTTCTGCATTCTCTGTAAGACGAGAGATTCTCTTTCTCAAGTAGGTGGACAGAGGGCTGATGTTTATACTTGACTCATTACTCTCTTTTTGCATCACAGGTTCACCTGTCATGTCAGGAATTTTCATTCAAGTATCATAGATAGATGTGTATATAAAGTTTCCAAATAATTTAAATAATTTAAACCGTGCCTTTGTTATGCGTACCAGTCACTATTCTAGAAACTGCAGACAGCAGACTCAGGGCGGACCTCAGGAGTAGTAGACTTCTTCAGTATTTCCCAGAAATGCTCTGGAAAGCCTTGACCATGATCTCTGAGGCTTTATTACCAATCTATGGAGTGTAACTCACTATTCTGCACCAAGGGCTTCTTTATGACAAATCAGGAATGCTTCCAGCCATTTTTCCCTCTCATCCCTTCACCTTAGCTCACAGCCCCTCTGTATTTTTCACGCCAACTGTACTTGTGCTGAAATCTGTCCAAGGCAGTCAGACCCGGTGGTGACGCTCACTGAGCCTCGGCTAAGAGGTCTGACCCCTACATCTCTGCTGTGACTGCAACCATATGTAGCTAAGAAGCAGCTGAAGGGATGGTGGTGTAAACAAGCCCAGAGTAGAGGCTGGTGACAGTCCCTGGTGACAGACCTTCTAACTAATGATGCTCAATTCCCACCCCCATCTTCTGAGGACTCACCGAGGGCCTGGAGGAGCCACCTGAGGAATGCGAGTGCAGCTTATAAAAGATGACCTTTCCTGCAGACTCCTGCCTCTTCAAGCAAACACATTCTGCCCTGTGACTGACCTGAGTCTTCTGCCCTATCCTTTGAGCCTGTTACCATGGACTTCTGCCTCAGAGGAGGTCAGGCGAGGTTTCAGATTTCATGGCAGGCATTGCGTTTTTCTTAGGTGATAAAAAATTTCAGCATCAAAACTCTTTGCTAGACAAAGCAAAAGAGCTGTGGAGCCTGGGGTCTCCGAGCTGGAGACATTAGAGGGATGCTCACAGGGGAGGTGGACTCGATGGGTGCAGGAATGCCCACCAGCTTTGGAGGCTGCAGGTATGTGTGTAGGAGCACGTGTGAACGTCCCTTCTACAGGGAAGACGAGGCAGGATGCACCATCCCACCTCTCTCTTCATGCCTTTCCTTCTGCACGGTTTGTAGAGGGAGGTTATTTGGCAGTACTCTGTAAACCAGCCAGAGACTTCATCAGAACAGTAAGATACTGGAAATGCCAACCCACTCCAGAATTCTTGCCTGGAAAACTCCATGGACAGAGGAGCCTGGTGGGCTACAGTCCATGGGGTCGCAAAGTGTCGGACAGGACAGAGTGACTTCACTTTCCCTAAGAATAAATTGTCTATTAAAAAAAAAAAGAAGAGTAAGATGTTGAGTCTATTAAATGATGAAAAGTGCTTAATAAGAGCATGATGGTGTCTTAGAGTTGCCGCCCAGTGAAAAGGCTGGAGTTAAAGCTTCACCCTCATGCTCAGTTGTGTCCAACTCTTTGCGACCCTATGGATTGTAGCCTGCCAGGCTCCTCTGTCCATGGGATTTTCCAGGCAAGAGAACTGGAGTGGGATGCCATTTCCTTCTCCAAAGGAATTTCCCAACCCAGGGGCTAAAGCTGCATCTCTTGCATCTCCTGCCTTGCAGGCAGATTCTTGACTGCTGAGCCACCATTAAAGCCTCAAGAATCTGGTATTTACCCTGAAGATAGAGCCAGCACCTCGGATGGAGAAGGACGGGAAGGCCCCAGGAATCCTGGAAAGGAGAAGACGGAGAAAGGCCAAGAGTGACCCAAGAGTCCCACCTGGATGAAGACCCCAAGAGAAAATGCCAGCTGTATGTCCGTGATCTGCCAAGAGCAAGACTTTCTTTCTAATCACAGAGATGCCCTGCACAGTGACTCAGACTCCAGCCCAGCTCAAAGACACACGGAGCTTCTTCTTATTTTGCAAAATATTTTGAGCCAGAAATATTCACAGGAACTATTTGGGGGGCTTCCCTGATGGCTCAGATGATAAAGAATCTGCCTGTAATGCAGGAGATGAATTTGATCCCTGGGTCGGTAAGATCTGCTGGAGAAGGGACTGGGGACCCAGTTCAGCATTCTCGCCTGGAGAATCCCATGGACAGAGGAGCCTGGCAGGCTACAGTCCATGGAGAATCCCATAGACATAGGAGCCTGGTGGGCTACCGTTCATGGGGTCACAAAGAGTTGGACACAACTGAGGGACTAACACTTTCATTTTCCTAAAGGGTTTACATTTCTAATTGTCCCTGAAACCTCATGAATATTCTGTAGTGTCTCAGAGCATGAAGCAGTGTTCCCCCACCAGGCTAAAATGCTTCCAGACCCACAGAGAAAGTGAGTAATTGCATATGATGCCCTGGCTGGGAGCTGTCACGAAAGCCTGCGGGGAAGTGGGTCCAGACGGGCTGGACGTGAGTGTGTGGACACCTGCACTCCATCAAGGAGGCCCCTGGCTGCCCCCGGGGAGACCAAGGCCGCCAGCCCATCTCCTCTTGTCTCCTGGTCACCTGGTGAGGAGGATGTCAACAGCACAGAAAGTAATGATGCGTCTTGAGCAGGGCCTGACCTGCTGTCCAGAGGGGTTTGCAGGGTCTCTGGCTGTAAGAGTGTGGCTGCTGTCTGGCTCCCTTGCTGGGTCTGTGAGGAGCGTGGAGCCCGGAGCTGACTCAGGTAGCCCTGCCCGGGGCACCCCAGGTTCCTTCTTCCCTTCTTGCGTGCAGTCTCGGGTGCCCCAGGGCCAGCTGGTTGGATGGTGTGAGCCCCGGGGGCCACCCCCTCCACTTCAGCCTCCAGCTCTGCATGATGAGAACATGCAGAGAGTCTTTTACTCTTCTCTCAAGATGGCAAAATCAGATGTTCAGCTAATTCAGTGGAAAAGAAATTCATCAAATCTTTCTGCTTCAGGCAGGCTAACCACCCAATTCGCTTTCCTGGTTTGGTGGGCATTCATGTAGCATGATGATTGAGGCAGATCTTTTTATAAAATATTTATATGTTTATATAAAATATTTATAATATATTGTTTATTTGGCTGCATGGGGTCTTAGTTTTGGCACTCAGGATCTTTGTTGTGGCATGGAGAATCTTTTAACTGTGGCACATGGGATCTAGTTCTCTGACCAGGGATCGAACCCATGATCCCTGCATTGAGAGTATGGATTCTTAGCCACTGGACCACCAGGGAAGCCCCTGAGGCAGATCTTTTATAGACAGAGTGCATCTGCCCTTTTATTAGGGCTTTCAGCTCCTCAAGACGGTGTTTGCAGAACCTGACAAAGTGATAAATTTTGCTTATTTTAATCCTTTCCTTTTTTCCACCAGAGGTTAATTGTTGGGTGTTCTTTGTTAAACTAACACTTTTGATGGGTTAAGAACCACTAAGACCATTTAAATAAACAGACAGTTCAGGTAAGAACAGGAAAGTTAGTGTAGACACAAGCTATTAACTTGCTGTGTTGGAGCTGGTGTGTTAGTTGAACGACATTGAGAATGACATGTGAATTCACTTGGAGATTTTAAAATACCCACCCTGCTGACAACTGTTAATTCTCTTTTTTAAGTAGAAGAGATAGATTCCTTGCTATTTGTTGTTCCGTAGGTAAGTCATGTCTGACTTTACAATCCCATGAACTGCAGCATGAAGGACAGGCTTCCCTCACCATCTCCCAGAGTTTGCTCAAATTCATGTCCATTTGAGTCAGTGATGCTATCTAGCTTCTGCCGCCCCCTTCTCCTCTTGCCCTCAATCTTTCCCAGCATCAGGGTCTTTTCCAGTGAGTCAGCTCTTCACATCAGGTGGCAAATTTATTGGAGTTTCGGCTTCAGCACCAGTCCTGCCAATGAATATTTAGGACTGATTTCCTTTACGACTGACTGGTTTGATCTTCTTGAAGTCCAAGGGACTCTCAAGAATATTCTCCAGCACCATAATTTGAAAGCATCAATTATTCAGTGCTCAGCCTTCTTTATGGTCCACCTCTCACATCTGTACATGACTACAGGAAAATCTTCCTGAACTCTTAAAGTAAGATCTCTTAAGTAGTGTTGTTTGAGTCTTCAAATGCACAGTTTATTCTCATTGATATTATTTTTAATATAATGTTTCACATAAGTAAACTCAGTCTATTTGTATTGCCTTATTTTCTTTCACTGGTTTAGACTCTAGATTATACAAGCTTCATAAAAAGATCAAGGAAATATTCCATTTGTTTCTATGCTCCAGAAGAGTTGCTGTGGAAATTCTGAATTCATTTCAGCAATAATTTTATAATTAGAATAAAAATTTATTTTCAGAACAGTTAGTGTAAATGAGGCATTAGAATAGTTTGGAATAAGTAGGTATTTGCTTTAAGCTGGGTTGTTCAGAGGCCAACTCTGAGGCAGAATTTGCAGTGTAGGATGTTTATTAGGGATTAAGACATAGGAAGGGCTCCCCGGGTAGCTCAGTGAGTAAAGAATCCTCCTGCAATGCAGGAGACATGGGTTCAATCCCTGGGTTGGGAAGATCCCCTGGAGGAGGGCATGGCAACACATTCCAGTATTCTTACCTGAAAAATCCCATGGACAGAAGAGCCTGGCAGGCTACAGTCCATAGGATTGCAAAGAATCTGACAGACTAAGCGACTGAGCATGAAGGCATGCAAGATATAGGAAAGGAAAGGGGAGGAAGCTGAATCGAGTAGGGTGAACTCTATTGCAGCCCCCCACCAAAACCTTGGCCAATCTAGCCTCATTCTTCCAGCAAGTATTTAAGCTCATTATTGTATACCCTCGAGCTTTTCTAAAATATTTTTCCAATTCTGAGACATTTGAAATCCCATATAAATTTTAAAATAGTTCACTGATTTGTACAAAAAGATCTGCTGATAACTTGATTTGGATTGTTTTATAGCTGTAGAGTAGTCTGAGAGTACAGATGTCAACAATATTGAGTCTTATGGGAAAAGGATGGGGAAACAGTGGAAACAGTGTCAGACTTCATTTTTTTGGGCTCCAAAATCACTGCAGATGGTGACTGAAGCCATGAAACTAAACGACGCTTACTCCTTGGAAGGAAAGTCATGACCAACATAGATAGTATGCTAAAAAGCAGAGACATTACTTTGTCAACAAAGGTCCATCTGGTCAAGGCTATGGTTTTCCCAGTGGTCATGTATGGATGTGAGAGTTGGACTGTGAAGAAAGCTGAGTGCCAAAAAATTGATGCTTTTGAACTGTGGTGTTGGAGAAGACTCTTGAGAGTTCCTTGGACTGCAAGGAGATCCAACCAGTCCATCCTAAAGGAGATCAGTCCTGGGTGTTCATTGGAAGGACTGATGCTAAAGCTGAAACTCCAGTACATTGCCCACCTCATGCGAAGAGTTGACTCATTGGAAAAGACCCTGATGCTGGGAGGGATTGGGGGCAAGAGGAGAAGGGGATGATAGAGGATGAGATGGCTGGATGGCATCACCGACTTGATGGACATGAGTTTGAGTAAACTCCGGGAGTTGGTGATGGACAGGGAGGCCTGGCGTGCTGCGATTCATGGGGTCGCAAAGAGTCAGACACGACTGAGCAACTGAACTGAACTGATGGTTCATCTACATGCTATATTTCTCTATTTGTCTCCTTAATTTCAACAATATTTTGAATTTTCACTATATTATTCTTACACATATCTTGCTAAATTTATTTCTAAGAGTTTTGCATTTTTGACTATTGTCATTGTTATTTTTGAAATTTCAATTTTTAGTTGTCTGTTGCTAGTATACAGAAACACAATTAATTGTGTATATTGATCTTATGTTGCTCCATGTGGTTAATGCCATTCTTTAGTTCTAATAATTTCTTCTTTGTGTGTAGATCCCTTAGGATTTTCTATTGATATAGGTTTCTATAACATGTGTGATTGCGATTTGCTTCTTCCATTTTATTCTAAAATTTCTTTCATCTTGCCATACTGCATTGTCTAGGACTTTCAGTACAGTGTTGAATAGGGGTAATAAGAGGGATATTTTTGTGTTGTTCCTCATCTTTGAAGAAATGCATTCAAATTCACCATTAAATGTGAAGCTAGCTATTGATTTATTGTAGATGCTTTTTATCTATGTGAGGACATTTCATTTTGCTCCTTGTGTGCTGAAAATTTAAAAATATGCATCAGGCTTAACTAATGTCAAATGCTTTTTCCACATTTATTGAGATTATCGTGTGGTGCTTCTCTTTTATTCTGTTAATACAGCAAATTTCTTTGACTGATTTTCTAGTGTTCCTGGAATAAGCTCCACTTGGTCATAATGCTTAATCTTTTATATATATTGCTGGATATCATTTCCTCATATGTTGTTAAGAATTTTGCCTCTGTGTTCATGATGGGTATATTGGTCTGTAGCTTTCTTGTAACACTTATATTGAGTTCCGGCATTAAGATTAATGCTGCTTATAATGAGTCGGTAACTTTTCCCTTCCCCCTCTATTTTCTAAAGGAATTTGTATAGGATTGGTATTAATTCACCCTTGAATATTTCATAGAATTTATCAGTGAGATCACATTGACCTGGTGTTTTCTTTGGGGGGAATATTTAAGTCATAAGTTAAATCCCTTTATTTGATATAGGACTATTGACACGTTTCTGTTTTCTTCTTGCACTCCTTTTGTTAATTTTGCCTTTCATGGGACTTGTCTTTTTTCATTTAGGTTACTTAATTTTTACGGCATAAAATCATTCAAATATTATTTTGAAAAGTGACAAAAGTGAAAGTGTTAGCTGCTCAGTTGAGTCTGACCCCTTGTGACCCCATGTGCTGTACCCGCCAGGCTCCTCTGTTCATGGGATTCTCCAGTGTCCACAGGACCTTCTTTTATTCCTAATAGTGAAGATTTATATCTTTCTTCAGTTTTTCTTTTTATTTTACTAGTCATACTAAGGGTTATCAATAAGCCTTTTCAATAGGAAAGATTTTTCAATAAGCCAAATCTTGGTTTTATTAACTTTCTCTATTTGACAGTTTTCTAATTAATTGCTTGTCATTCATATTTCTTCTCCCCTACTTCCTTCAGGTTTAGGGTGTTCTTTTTCTAGATTCTTACATTGGGAGATTATGTCATTGGTTTTAATTCTTTCTATAAGTAGTTTAAAGGTAAAAAAAATTTTTTTTCTATAACTACTTTAGTTATATCCTTAAAATTTTGCTATGCTGCATTTTCATTTTCATTTAGTTCAAAGTAAGTTATAATTTCTCCTTTGACTTATGTGTTCTTTAGAAGTGTTATGTTTCATTTCCAAATATTCAGGGATTTTCCAGATACATTTCTGGTATTAATTTTCATTTTAATTCCATTGTGGTTAAAAAACAAAAAGAAAAAAAAACCAACTCTGTGATTTCAATTCTCTAAAATTTGTTAAGATTTATTTTATGACCAAGTATAGTGTCTATTTTGGTGAACATTCCATGTGCATCTGAGTGGCATGTGTATTCTGCAGGTTTAAAATATCAGGCTTCCCTGATAGCACAGTTGGTAAAGAATCCGCGTGCAGTGCAGATCCCAGTTCAATTCCTGGGTCAGGAAGATCCCCTGGAGAAGGGATAGGCCACCCACTGCAGTATTCTTGGGCTTCCCTTGTGACTCAGCTGGTAAAGAATCTGCCTGCAATGTGGGAGACCTGGGTTTGATCCCTGGGTTGGGAAGATCCCCTGGAGAAAAGAAAGGCTACCCACTCTAGTATTCTGGCCTGGAGAATCCCACGGACTGTATAGTCAATGGGGTCATAGAGAGTCGGACACAACTGAGCAACTGTCATTTAAGAATATAGTGTTTTACAAAAGTCAGTTAGGTCAACTAATTGGGTACTAGTGTTTTCAAAGTACAATGTATTCCAGCTGATTTTCTGTTTGCTCTATCATTTATCATGTTAAAACCTTCAAAGATGATTATGAGTGTGCCCATTTGTCATTTAAGTTCTGCCAATTTTTGCTTCATCTGTTTTAAAGTTCTGTTATTGGGTACATGCACATGTTGCATATCATTTATCATGTTAAAATCTTCAAATATGATTATGAGTGTGCCCATTTCTCATTTAAGTTCTGCCAATTTTTGCTTCATCTATTTTGAAGTTCTATTATTAGGTACATGCACATTAGTATTATATGACATCATGGTAAGTGTGTCCTTTATCAATATGACCCCTTTTAATTCTGGTAATATTTCTTATTTCAAATCCTCCATTTTCCAACTCTTTCTTGATTAGTATTGCATGGCAAATCTATTTCCATTTCTTTACTTTGAACTGATCTATGTCTTTATATATAAGGTTATTTTGTTGTTGTTTGGTTTATTTATTTATTTATTTTTGTAGAGACCATACTCTCAGGTTGTGTTTTCTCACCCAAACTGAAAAATCATGTTTTTAGTTGATGTGTTTAGATCAACACTATCCATTAATGATGATTGAAATGCTTTCCGCCTTAACTGTCCAAGACGGTGGCCACTAGCCACACGGAAGGTGTTTATCTGGTGGTTGCCTTTGGTGCTGGTGCTCAGTCGTGTCTGACTCTTTGCAACCCCATGGACTGAAGCCCCCCAGGCTGCTCTGTCCATGGGATTTCCCAGGCAAGAGTACTGGAGTGGGTTGCCGTGTCTTCCTCCAGGGGATCTTCCTGACGCAGGGATTGACACATCTCTTGCAACTTCTGCATTGGCAGGCGGAGTCTTTACCACTAGAACCACCTGAAAGTGAAAGCTAAAGCCGCTCAATCTGTCCGACTCTGAGATCACATGGACTATACAGCCCATGGAATCCTCCAGGCTGGAATACTAGAGTGGGCAGTCGTTCCCTTCTCCAGGGATCTTCCCAACCCAGGGATCGCACCCGGGTCTCTCACACTGAAGGCGGATTCTTTACCGGTTGAGCCACCAGGGAAGCCCAGGACAACCTGGGAAACCCGATTTACCTGCTGACTGAAATTTTATTTTATTATAATTAGCTAAATTTTGAATTCAAATAGCCAGTGTGGCTAGTACCTGCCATATGAAACATTGCAGGTTTAAACAACTTACACTCAATGCACTTATAGATAGGTTTGGGTTAGGTATACCATATTTCTATTTGTTTTCTGTTTGTTAATCTGATATGTGTTCTTTTTTCCTCTTTACCTATCTTTTTAACAATTAATTTTGTCTCGCTTATGGATCCATTTTATATCTTCCATCATATTACTAGCTATTCCACTTTGTTACAACAGTTGCTGTAGCATTTAAAATATGCCTTTTTAACATTTGACAGTCTATTTTCAAAGAATACTATATCACTCAACTGTAATATTGAGAACTTTACATCTTTTTGCTATTGTTGTCACACATTTTATATCAACATATATGCAATAGCATAAATAAAGATATACAATTTTTGCCTAAAGTGGTCACCTGTTGATGAAAAGAATTTAAAAACTAAAAAAAAAATTCATGTTTTTGTACATACAGCATTTACAATTTCTAGTCTTTTCTCCCCTTATATGAAAACAACTTTCCATCAGAAATTATTTTCCTTTTGTTTACAAGATTTCTTTTAATATTTCTTGTGGTGATGATCTGTTGGTGACAATTTCTGTTTTTGGTTGTCTGATAAAGTTTCAAGATAAAGTCTTTAAAATTCAAAGTTGAAAGCTTTCTTATTCTCTCAGTCCTTTAAATTTGTTATTCAATTGCTTTCTAACTCATGTAGATTCTCACCTCCTGCCCCAGTTTTATTGAGACGTAATTGACATACAGGACTATGTCAGTTTAAGGCTACACATCATAGTGATTTGACTTACATATATTGTGAAATAATTACCACAATAAGCTTAGTTGGCATTCATCATCTTATGGAGATACAAAAAAAGAAAAAAGAGAAAACATTATTTTGTTTTTTGTTATGAAAACTCTCAGGGTCTACTTTCTTAACTTTAAGATACATGATAGAACAATAGAATTTGCCTCCTGGAAGTAAGTCTAGGAAATCTTGTATCCATCATGTTTGCTTCCTCTCTTCTCTGGGGCCATAGCCTTACATTTTCTGTTCTCCAATATCTGAAAACTTTTGCCTCATACATTTGTCCAGTTTTTACTTATCAGTATGAGAACTAGTCCCAACTTTTTCACTTGCTCATAGCCAGAAGTTGTATTTGATTTTTAATATATAATTATAATCATAATTCACAAGTATTATTCCTTATTTTTGAATGTATCTAATTACCTATGTGGCTTGTATGCTACATAAGTGATGACCCTGTCTTGAGTGGCATTTTAATATGATTGCATCTGTTTTTCCAGAGGATATTAAGATTGTTTCCAAATTTTTCAGAATTAATATAAACATTTTGGGCTTACCTGTCCTCCTGATGTCCTTGCTCAGTGGCTTAGTTGTGTCTGACTGTTTGTCACCCTATGGACTGTAGCCTGCCAGGCTCCTCTGTCCTTGGGATTTCCCAGGCAAGAATACTGGAGTGGGTTGCCATTTCCTTCTCCAGGTGATCTTCCAACTGGAGGATCAAACCCAGGGATCAAACCCACATCTCTCTTGCCTCTCCTGCATTGGCAGGCAGGTTCTCTACCACTAGTGCAACCTGGGAAGCCCCCTGATGCCCTTGTCCCACCTTATTTAATAACTCATTCCAGTCTTTTTCAATGTGGATTCTGCAAAAGAGAAGTCTATTCAGATACGAGGAAGGGGCTCATATTTGGGTGAGTTTGGAAAATATTGCATCCTAGATCCTCTTCCTGGTGAGTCTTAACTCACTTTGGCTTGTTAAAGCCTTGAGAAATTTTGCATAAATAAATCGTATTTATCTTTTCGCCATTACCTTAGTTTTTTGAGGGAAGGTAGTTTTATAGAGTTTTATCATTATTTTGAAAAGGACATCCAAAGAAAGGCTAATTTCAGTTTCAAGCAGTGGAGCCTGGAGACAGGTGACCCAGCAGGCCTCTGCTTTGCTCATCCATTGAGCCTGAGCTGGGATTTAGATTCCAGTAGATAACCTGAGGCTTTCCCAGTGGTGCAGGTGGTAAAGAATCTGCCTCCAATGCAGGAGACGCAAGAGAGACATGGGTTTGATCCCTGGTTTGGAAAGGTTTCCTTGGAGGAGGAAATGACAACCCACTCCAGCATTCTTGCCTGGGAAATCCCAAGGACAGAGGAGCCTGGCAGGCTACAGTCCATTGCGTCACAAAGAGTCAGGCGTGACTGCGCACATGAGCCACACGGATGACCTTGGCAGTTGTGGCGCAGTTGTCAAGCGCCCTAGAGGTCTGGAAGCAAGAGAACTCCCATTCCAGGGGCAGAGATGCAGTCTCCGTAGGGTGTGGGGACCGAGACCCAGGACATGGTGGGTTCTGGGAGGGAAGGACACTGGGGTGAGGTCCCAGCCATTCTGTCCTATGGAGGCTCCAAGGGCCCTGCGGATGTAGGCTTGTGAGAAGACACGATGCTCTGAGATTTCCCAAAGTCTTTGCTTCCTGCACTCTGGGAAGGGTAGTGGTAGGCTCTGGGATCATGAAACTTGAAGCCCAGGGCATCTGCCTGACCCACCAGGATTGTGGAGGACAGACTCTGTTCTCTGATGTCCCCAGTGTCCCGGACTCCTTTGTGTCCCTATTCTGAGGGACAGGCAGGCTGATGGGCAGAGTGATGAGGGCAGGCCAGAGGTTACTGCAGGCCCTGGCCCTTGGGCGGGGGCCCTTACTGAAGCAGTAGAGCCATGCCCACCCAGTGCCAGTGGCTGGTGCAGTCAGGTGGCATGTTCCATCACAGGGTAGCACACTTCTACTGGGTGCCATTGCGACTGGACCCTCCTGGAAAAGAAGGCTGTGGAAGAGCCCATGGTCCTCATAGCTCACTGTGGAGACTGCTCTCATTGACTACCTGTCTCCATAGTTTCTGGCCCCTTTCATAAGGGCAGGTGGTTCGTATAGGATGAAATCATTGCAAAGATAAGAGCTGGCTTGGCATTTCGTATCTGCCCAAAGTGAAGACGTGGGTCTGATCAGTAAGAGTGCTGTCTCCATTCCACATGCAGGGCTTGCTTGTCCTTGTCTGACCCAAGTCAACTGGATATTTGGTCACCCTCCATATCCTGCATGGAAGATGTTTGGAGGACGGAGAGATGAAGAGATTTAGTGAGGGCCAGAACTAAGGCAGGACAGACGGAAAGGAAAAAATTAGTTCAAGGAATTTTCACATAAACTCATCACCATATTCAACCCATCTAACTATCCAATTCCCTTCCACATATCCGTGGCTGGGCCTCAGTAAGCTGTTTGCAGTTCATCAAAAGCACCGTGCTTCTCCCGACTTCCTGCCTTAGGTAATGCCATTCCCACTGCACGAAATGCCTCCTACATCTGCCCGTCTTTTCTTCCATGGGAGCTTCTCTGAGGCTTAAGTCTGACGTGACACTTTCATGTCCTGGCCAATAAAGTTTCCAAATCAGCGAATAAAACCAAATGATGAAGTGAAATAAGTCAGACAGAGAAAGGCAAATCCTGAATGATATCACTGACATGTGGAATCTAAAAAATACAACAAACTAGTGAATATAACAAAAAGAAGCAGGCTCACAGATCTAGAGACTAGCTAGTGGTTACCAGCGTGGGGCTGGGTGATAAAGAAATTGGGGAGTGGGAGGTGCAAACTACTGGGTGTAAAACGAGCTCAAGGATGTGTTATACAGCACAGGAAATATAACCAGTATTTAGTAATAATTGTCAATGGAAAATTACCTTTAAAATTATATAAGAATAAAAAATTTAAAAATAAATAAAAACATTACAAAAAGAACCAAAAGAGTAAATGACCTCTACCTGGCAAATGACCAATCCCTCCTTGGCAGTGACCTGGGTGTGTCCAGGGATCCCCGGCGATGGTGGGTGACCCCTTCACGCCGTGTCCCCGTGTGATCCCATGTTTGCCCTTCTTGCCATCCTCATCCTCATCCTCATCCTTTGTGCGTGTCACAGCCACTTGCGTCAGTAGGCGTCACACAGAGGCACTTGGTACTATTTGTCCGATGAACATCCATGCAAGTGTGCTAAGCTCCTTCAGTCCTCTCAGACTCTTTGAAAACCTGTGGGCTGTGGCCCGCCAGGCCCCTCTGTCCATGGGGTTCTCCAGGAAAGAATACTGGAGTGGGTTGCCATGCCCTCCTCCAGGGCATCTTCCCAACCCAGGGATTGAACCTGACTCTCCTGCATTGACAGAAGTGTTCTTTGCCACTGGTACCAGCTGGGAAGCCCTCCGTGAATATAGTGGTAGGGAAATCAACCACCAGCCGGCAGTTCAGAAATCAAGTGATAACAAGACTCCTTACCTGGGGATGACCAGCCCGTGGACTAGTATCAGGAAACTGGGGTGTTCTTTGGAGAGCCTCTCTCCTTACACGCTCCCCCCATGCACAGCTGCTGGTGGAGACTTGGAGGACAGTTGGGCGTGTTGGTGGGGGCACAGTGCCGGTGAAGCTGGTGGTCACTGCCCGGCTTGAGTCGTCCTGACCCACCTCATGTGCTCCAAACCCTCTCATCATTTTAATAGCTCTGTAACACATGCGTAATACACATGGGTTGCATTTTGTGCCGCGGGGCTTAACCTCATTTACCAAGCATGCCCATTTTCTTGGTCAGTAAATGTTTTCCAAGCCGGTGCATGAAATTCAGTGAGGAAATGGACTCTTTACCTAGTGGGTTGGGCTGTCTCCTGTGAGCAGTGCTTGGGCCTGGAGGGGTCCAGATGTTCTGGGGAGTAGGCTAGCAGCGGTGGTGATGCAGCTGCTCCCCCAGACCCAGCTCTGGGCTCAGCCTATGTAGTCAGGCAGGCATTTTTACGGGCTTTTATTTTCTCCATGAAACTTTTAGGTTGTTTGCTGGAATTGGCTGCATTAATCAAACAGTTGTTTCTCAGAGACATCGTTTATGTTTGCTGGAGCCAGAAAGGGATCTGTAGGCATTATTTCTACTTGCTGAAAGTAAACGCAGAGCCAGAGAATGAAATGCCATTGGTTTTATTTCATCGCAAAGCCCTGAGGACAAATTCTCAGCCGTTCTGGATTTATACTTGGTCTTGCGACAAAATAGGAGCGGGGAAACCAGAGGGAATGTCAGGACATGAGAGAAGAGACAGGAGAAAACTGAGTCTTTAAGGTGAAAGGAGATATCAAGGAAAAATCTCCCGCCTCCAAGCCCTATCTGGGGACCAGCACACCTTCTTTTAATAAGAAAGGGAGGTCTGTCTTGACATGAGTCATCACCGCTCCAAAATTCAAGACACTTTTACTCAGCCAAAGGGTAGGATGACATTAAGTGTGAAGAATAGACATTTTCCAGTCAGGTGCCTAGGACAGTGGTAGTTACTTATCTTGCTCCCAGATACCATATTTAACAAAGTTGGAATGGTAATCCATCATAGCTTATCACTGAAGGCTGTGTCTGTTTTAAGATGGCATTCATTAATTCTCCAGATAGTAAAAGTAATATATGAATGTAGATTTTAAAAAGAGAAATAGAAAAAAGTATAGGAGATAAAATAAAAACATCCATAAGTGCACAATTCAAACATAACTTCTGGCACTCTTTTGATTATTTTTTCTTTTGTCTTTTTTAAAACATTCCCCATGACTTTGAATGTTTATGAGAACATAATTTTATGGGTTTATAGTATTTAATATTATGGGCATATCATCAATTATCCAGTCATTCTTCTACCACTGGTTATTTAGATTGTTCTCTTTTTTTTTCTCTTTATTATAAATAAGACTTCAATGCAAAAATCTAGGTCACCATTTTTATTGTTTTTACAGAACACATTTATAAAGGCAAGACTATGGGAATCAAGGAATATTGCCCCTTTCAGAGTCTTGGTTCATAATGTTAAACCCTAAACACAATGTCCTAACAGCCTGTTAATTTACCAAGAAAAATAACCAAACTTATTGTGAAGATTTCCAGACTCTGGTCATTTGATTTATTTGTTTCCTTGAAACTTTCAACCAAATTTCTTGAAATAGACATGAAGCAAAATAAAGGTCTTGCTGCAGATCTAGAAGACATCCATTCTTGTATTTTCTATTTATGAAACAACACTTTTCAACATGCTGAGTGGCTTGGCGCTAGGTGGTACTTCGTGACAGTGATTGGGAAGCGCTTTCTAAGTCTGAAGTCTGAACCTCTTCCAAGCAGAGGCGACATCTGTGCAGCACACCCTTTCCCAGAAAACAAACTGTAGTTTGGTTTCCAGCACTCGGCACACAAAGGTTAATTTCAAATTGCGCTGGATAAAATAATTTGTGTGGTTCGTGTTATGTTAACCCGAGGTTATCACTGACTCTGCAGGGCTGTGATTGTCCCTTCTGCCCAGTCTTCCAGATAAATCAGACCGCACCATCAGCGGTGAACTCGTTAGCTTCAGTTGAATAGGTTTTCTTTTTCAGTCTTGAAATTCCTATGCCTTTATGTAACTTCCCCTCTAACTATGACAAAAATAAATAAATGCATTCCCCAAGTAAGGAAAGAAAGAAAGACAAGCAGAGAAAATGACGTTTGCGCCCTCCAAGAATGCTCCTGATTAAAGATTGGAAAGGTTAGAACAACAGTGTCCTTAAGATCCAATGGCATGTAGCTGCTCCCCCCTCCTCCCTGTTTTTCTGGAAAAAGTATTTGAATGAAGCACTTTACAAATATTTATATGCTGGTAATTGTGTTAGAACAATAGTCATGGTCTGCATGACCTGATTTGAGCCAGGAAATTTGGAGTTAAGGCAGCAGAAACATCAGTCTTGTTGGGCTTGGTGACATCACTCGTAAATCATGGGGGGTCACCTACTCTTTTGAAGCCCCAGGACAGAAAACTGCAGCACAGACATTGCATCCGTGCTTCTGTGAGAACACAGCTAGAATGGTGAAACAAAGTCAGGACAACGGTCTGATTTCCAGGTTTTTTCCCCCGTACATACTGCCTGCCCCGGTTCTGCTATCTTGGCGAGGAAGGGATGAGCAAGCTCCACCCACTCCAGGGCTCACATCTGGTGGGACCACGCTCCTGCTGACGGAGCCTGAAGACTTTCTCTGTCTGCCCTTCCATCATTCCCAGGACTTGGACTACAAAAGTGAGAACACAGACGCAGCTCCTGCCCTCGGGGAGCTTATATTCTACGGGAAAGCCAATCATAAGCATATTAAAAACAAACTTTTAAAAACTGAAAATAGCAATTTTCATGAGCTGCAAGATAGTATGTGCCGTGGAGAAAAATCAGGCAAAGTGAGGAGGATCAGCCCCAGCACAGTAGACCTGGGGGCCAAATGGAGAAGTAACGGGACAAAGATTTTAAGGTGATGAGAACATCACAGTGACTCCCTGGGGGAAGAGAATTTTGCAGAAAGGTCCCTGACACAGGTCCTGGAGAGAGTGAGGATGGGGCCAGGGTGGGCGGCAAGGTGAGGAGTGTCTTGGTATGGGAGGGGACAGGCCATAGAGGGAGTCCCTGCAAGGACTTGGGGTTTGCTCTGAGAGCCACGTGGCCATTGGGAGGCTTGGAGGTGAAATGACCAATGGAGCTGAAGTGGCCACAGGGCCATTTCCAGCATTGCTGAGGGAGTTATCTGGGTCCCCAGGGGTGCCCGTCCTCTCTGTCGGAACCTTGGATATTTGAGCCCACCTGTGGCCACGATTCTTCTCTCTGGGACCAGAGCCCCCAGACTCCCTCCTGGGCCCGTGTTCTGCCTATTGGATCAGCAAAGGTGCGAGAACTCAAGGGACCGTTGCGTTTAAAAGAGCTGAAGCCTCGTTCAATTTACGGAGAGCTGAGCCCCTGCGTCGCTCCCTTCCCAGGACCCTGCGGTGGCCACGGGCTGGGTCTTGGCTGGGAGTGGGCAGTGTCACGTGTCTGAAAACGCACCCTGTGGTCCTGCCTCTCTGGGAACTTGGGTGGTGGGTGGGGGTGGGCGTGGGCAGACGCCACCAAGTTCCAGGTTTAAAATTATGTTCCCCAAACATGAGCTAATCCTCTCAGGAAAGGAAGAAAGACATTTTAGTCCATATTGCTTGATACTTGCTTTTAAAGCACACGGTCTTTTATCTCCAGCGTGACTGTGGATGAAATATCACTAGCTTCATATTTCAAGATAATTCCTGTCCAGCGAGTGTTCTCTCAGGAATAAAGACACAGAAAGCACGCACTGTTGTAACTGCACTTTCTTTCTTTGTATAAACACATCCCTCTGGGCTCCGTCTGATCTGTCGGGTCCCAGGGTGTAACGGTCACTGCTGGACCAAAAGGTCTGGCTCTCAGTTTCCTAGATAGGCCAGTGAGGTTAACAAGTTAATAAAATCCTATTTATCAGACTCCGGAGTCCATTTCCTCTTCCTTGTAGCTCATGGTTATAATTATTTTTTATGGACTCTCAGGGTTTCTTTATATCTGATTTCCTTGAACTCCCCTCTTGTTTCCTGAGTACAGGGCCACAGAAGGAGAGAGAGGTGGGCTTCGTGGAAAGATGTCTGTTACTCATTTCCACCTGGGTGTGATGAGGGTCAGTGTGAAGGAACACGTTTAAATAGTCAAGATTTTAATTTGTTACCTCCTCCTCTTGGGCAGACAGACAGTGGAAAGCTGGTGGTGCCTAGGGAGACCCAGGCCCAACCACAAGTTAGTGGGAACCAGCTTCTGATCTCTTTGTGCTTCCAGATTTTTACCTGAACAGTTGGACCAATGTTCTTTGAGCCATGTGCACATATGAAGATAAACTACAGTAATTTACGTGACAGTGTCTTGAAAATAGCAACAACACAAGCACAGACAGATAAGGCCTGGTCTTCATTGCTTCATTGATATGGTTTCCCTCTGCAAGGCACCCAAGAGATAGTGAATGGGGGCTAAATTAGCCAGACTCCCTCTTTTTAAGGGCGATTCATTTATCAGGTTCCTTGACTATAGGCCTGGGAGACTCCGCGTCTGACCCTGAGATGATTAAATAGAGGAAGAATGAGGACCCCTATCACTGAGCAAAACTCAAGGTGAGACACTCTGTGGACCCTGAACTGCGGACGTGTCAGGCTGCAAAATTCTTCGAGCAGATTCCCTGGGCCGTGGAGGGGAGCCACAGACATCTGCCCCCAGATCCATTCTCTTGTCTCTGAAAGAATGGCGGGAGGCCAGCTTTCTATTCTAGGGGTTGCCCCATGCTCCATACCCAAGACCTGCAGCTCCCTCCAGTTCTCTGCTTACGCACCTGAATTTCCAACTTTGGCCGAGGAGGTTTTGTCTGTAAACGTACAGCATACAGATGTGCGCGCACGTACACGTGTGCATGTGAGTGTATCTTGGGAATTTTGGAGCAAGCCAGTGACCACCAGGGCTTACTTCTCCGTTGCCCTCTCTTGAAGACTGTTGTTGAGTGACCAATGAAATACGAACTTGGGGAAAACCTGAATGGCCTTGGGAAGCATGGAGGGTGCCCTGATGGATTTCTGTCCAATCAGGTGTAGAAGGGAATGGAGCCAAGGAGAGGGAAGCGTGCACACGTGTCTTCCACATTATCCAGCTCACCAGGAGAAGGAGGCAGGCACATGGGGAGATCTCTGTGACCATCCCTAACCTGGGTGAGCAAGGCAGAGCCTGGCAGGCAGGAATCAGTGCCGGGATCATGCCAAAGGCAGATCTCTCTAAGACACTCGTGCTTGATGGCCATGCCAGGAAAAACAGACAAACAGACCAGGGCTGTCTCTGTCAAATACACAGAAAGCAAAACAAAAATATGTTGCAGTATCCAAGGTACCCAAGGAGCACCTGCCTCCTTGGTCCACTCAGCTCCCCACATCCTAAACATTCCTCCTGCCTGGTTGAGTAACTAGAGGAAAAAAGTACCAACCAGTTAAAAACTTCCCCTTTGCTTTCACCCAAAACATCAACAAACTGGTCTGAGACCTAAACACTAACTTCAGAATCCATCTCCAGCACTGGGGAGGTGTCGACTCTCCTCCGCAAGGATTTAAAAATCAGCACATCAACCACCACTACCCAGGCATGTAAGTCGATTAATTAATTCTACTTTTAATAAGTCAAAGGAAGAGAATAGCATGATCCATTCAATAAATGCCCACAAACTCATCTGATAAAATTGAATATAGCAAAATTAATATGCATGCCTACATACTAAACCTACAACTCCTATATACAGGAATGCATTATAGTTCTTTCATATGTGCTTTAAAGTCTCAAAGCAAAATCATTGTCATGCTTAATGTGACAAATCAGTTCAGTTCAGTAGCTTAGTTGTGTCCAACTCTTTGCGACTCCATGGACCGCAGCACACCAGGCTTCCCTGTCCATCACCAACTCCTGGAGCTTGCTCAAACTCATGTCCATCGAGTCGGTGACAAAGCCGTACAAACTGAAGTCAGGAGAGTGAAATTATGCCTTCGTCCACTATTATTATTTAATGTTGTTTTGGAAATACTGGCTAATGTGATTAGATAACAGATCATTTAAAATGATATAAATACATATCCAAAAACACAAAATAATCAATTGAAGAAATTATTGGGATGGACAAGAGAATTCAGTGAGCTGTGTGGTTTTAAAATTAATATGCAAACATCAATAGCTTCCCTTTACTTGAAAAATACACTTATAGAAAATATAACAGAAAGAGCACTCTCATTTACAATAGCAACAATGATGGAATAGCTAGGACGGTGCCCTGATGTAAAAGCTGATGGATTTCTGTTCGATCATAGCTAGGAATGAAATCTCTAAGACAAATTACAGGACCATGATGAGGAAAGTATACTATTCTGCTAGGAGAGAGAGACTCCATGAAGGGAGGTTTTCTGTGAATAAAGGAGATAACACAGTTTATCCTTGAGACAGGAGACTGTCATGTAAAGAAAGAAATTGCCCTAAATTAGGTTCTATAGGCCATGAGACATGAAGTGAACTACCACCAGGATGCTTTGGGATTTCACAGCATGATGTTAAATCACACGTGGGAAAAATACGAGAATGATCAGGGGTTTGTGAAAGAGTGATGATGGCCCTCTTTTCCAAATATTAACGTGTTTAGTTATTCCAGAAAAATCAGAATACCTTGCACTGAAGCATGGATGGACAGCCATTGAGCTGAATCTATAAACCAGAAATAGATTAAAAATACCTACGGGACTGCAGAACTTTCCGTATAAGAAAGCTGACATGTGAAGGCAGAGAGAAAATAATTGGAACAGTGACAAGTTAGTCTTTGGGGGACAAGCAAGCTACAGACTAGCATGTAGAGTATGATACCATCGTGTAAACAGAGCAGCTGTAGATTAAAATTCTTCTGGGAAGAAAAATGAGAAAATGATGACAATGATTAAATCTTTGCTGGGGAGGATGGGAGTTCGTTGGGGAGAGGAAGGGGATTTTTTTTTTTCCTGTTTGGGGAAAAATGACTTTTGTGTTTTGAAAACAAAAAGATACATGTCTTTCTATAGATAATGCAAACAATATGAAACATTTATGGAGGAAAATAGCAAGATTTGTGGAACATTAGTCTAGAAGTGCCATGATAAATAGATGACTACAGTAATAGATGGAGATAAATAGTTTTATAAACTTGGATCATATTATATATGTTATTTATCAAATATGCACTAAATTTGATTTTAAGGAACTACTAAATTTCAAACAGGTTCTTAGCCTGTTCACTATGAAAAGAAGCCTAGATGATTAAGAAAACATGGTGACCAGCAGTTAACGGTTTAGAATCTCTACTTGGTTATAGTTGTATGTTTCAATTTTTCACAGTTTCCATCAATTCACTATGAAAGATGAAGCAATGATTGCATCCATGCTCCCTTAACCCTACTTCTCATCAGCTTTCAGTAGCTGTATTTGTACATTTTAAAGCTTGATGGTATCCACAATCTATTCGGTAACAGTTATTCCCAGAACTTCTTAGTCCTGACTCTGAATTTGAACAAGTACGCTGTGAATCTGAGCAAATGCTGCGAGATAGTGAAGGACAGAGGAGCCTGGCATGTTGCGGTCCATGGGTTCACAAAGAGTTAGACACAACTGAGTGACTGAAAAACAACAACTGTTCACCATGAGTTAATATTCCAGAGCTTTTCCATCTTTAGTTGATTATTTGGAGGTATTGTTTGGTTAGCTGGGTTTTCCAGGAGTAGCTCACAGATGCTGTAGCTCTCGAGTTCTTTATGTATGAGAGAGTCCATGTGTTGCCTTAATTTTTGGAGGGCAATTTAATTGCATAAAAAGACTTGGGAAATGCTTCACTTTTCTTTGATGATCCTGTAGGCGCCTCCACCTTGAGAGTGTTCTGGAAGGGCAGGAGGAAGCCAACACCAGTCCATCTGTTGCTGGAATAACATCACTTTGATCCAAGGTGCTTATATAATTCCCATATGGTTCTTTTTTTTTTTTTTTTTTATTAGTTGGAGGCCAATTACTTCACAACATTTCAGTGGGTTTTGTCATACATTAACACGAATCAGCCATAGAGTTATACGAATTCCCCATCCCGATCCCCCCTCCCACCCCCCCCCTCCACCCGACTCCTCTGGGTCCTCCCAGTGCACCAGGCCCGAGCACTCGTCTCATGCATCTCACCCGGGCTAGTGATCTGTTTCACCATAGATAATATACATGCTGTTCTTTTGAAACATCCCACCCTCACCTTCTCCCACAGAATTCAAAAGTCTGTTCTGTACTTCTGTGTCTCTTTTTCTGTTTTGCATGTTGGGTTATCATTACCATCTTTCTAAATCCCATATATATGTGTTAGTATGCTGTAATGTTCTTTATCTTTCTGGCTTACTTCACTCTGTATAATGGGCTCCAGTTTTGTCCATCTCATTAGAACTGATTCAAATGAATTCTTTTTAACGGCTGAGTAATATTCCATGGTGTATATGTACCACAGCTTCCTTATCCATTCATCTGCTGATGGGCATCTAGGTTGCTTCCATGTCCTGGCTATTATAAACAGTGCTGCGATGAACATTGGGGTGCACGTGTCTCTTTCAGATCTGGCTTCTTCAGTGTGTATGCCCAGAAGTGGTATTGCTGGGTCATATGGCAGTTCTATTTCCAGTTTTTTAAGACCTTTATTATTAAATGGATTAAACACATACATATACACACTACATGCACACCACACACACACATACACACACACAGTACTATTTCTCAGAGGTATTAGAGAAAAAAATCATCCTTAAAGTCAGGAAAGAACTCAATCTGCTGCTTGAAAGACTATATCATTTTCCTGGAAAATTTTAATAGAGAAAATAGACCCTGAAATACATCCTGGAAAAATTATTTAAGGCTTTCCTGATGGCTCAGCAGGTAAAGAATCTGCCTGCAATGCAAGAGACACAGGAGATGCAGGTTTGATCCCTGGGCTGGGAAGATCCCCTGCAGGAGGGCATGGTAATTCCCTCCTGTATTCTTGCCTGGAGAATCCCATGGGCAGAGGAGCCAGGTGGGCTACAGTCCATGGGGTCGCAAAGAGTCAGACATGACTGAGCACACATACTGAAAAATTAATTCTGCAGATGAACCAAGAAAACCACCAGCTTCCACATGCAGAAAACACAGTTAGCCTAAAGGAGAAGGGAAACTTGAGCGTCACTGTCCTCGGACAGCTCCACAACACAACTGCAGCACAGAAGGAAAGCGCGTGGGATTCTGAAGAGAGACTGTGTGTCTTAACTTCTGTACCGAATGAAGTTGCTCATTATGTATAAAGTCAATATAAAGTCATTATCAAAAATGCAAAGGACTCCTCCTGGGAAAACTAGCAAGCCATACTTGAAATTACTGAAAATGAAGAACTCAGAACAAAAGGAAGGCATTACGGAAAGGCCAGTAGTGAGCTTTTAAACATAGGGCTAAAGATACACAATTGTGGTCATTATGCTTATGAAGGCTATAGAAGTCAACATACTGAAAGAAAAGTTTATAAGGTAAAATTTTAGAATAGTCTGTAATATGGAAAGGCTAAAATTCCTGTGCTTGTTAATCAAAAGGAGTGGGCTGAAGCATATTACACTGATATTCATAGCAGAGAGGCAAGAAATTGTTTCATTATTAAAATACGGTTTCTGGAGTTGAAAAAAATTTAATGCTATCTGTCCATGTTATTTAACGCTATAAAATTAGTCACTAGTACTAAGGACAAATTATTTGGCTCTTAAATCATCACAAGATGAAAAAATGTTGATTGTAAAAAGAAAGCTACAAGAGGAATTGAAAGTATTTCATTCTGACTAAAAGGGTTGGGGGTATGGATAACCTAATATATGAAAATCTATTAGCATAATTTACTATGTTGCCAGATTTATGAAGAAACCATATGGTCATCCAAGTAGATGCAGGAAAACATTCAATTAAATTTAACACTCATACGTGATCAAATAACAGCTCTTAGCAAAGTAATAAGAAAAGGGAACACTCTTTATTTAATAAAAGCCATCAACAAAACATCCAGAAATCACCCTATTTGAGTGGTGAAACATTAGAAGCATTTATTTTGAAGTAAAGAACAGGATAATATTGTCTATTATTATAGCTTCTAACATTTAATTTAATATTAGCATTGTACCGAGAACAAGTATAGTGTTCCAACAAACAAGTGTACTAAAATCAGGAAAAAAATCTTTCAAACATATAAAAAAAAAAAAAAAAAAACCCCAAACTAAATATACAGAGAGAGAGATTTAAAAAAGAAAGTTATTATTTCCAGCAACCATGAATTAGAAAATGTACTTATAGAAATTTCTGCCAAAAATACAGAAAACTTTACAATCTAAGAATAAATATAACAGGGAAAGAGCATGAGTTTTACTGAGACAATGATAACACAATTTAGAAACAGGCAAATAATAAAAAAAATCCTGTGTTTACAAGGCAAAAGACAACTTATAGCTATATCAATTACCTCCAAATTAAAGTATGAATTCTATGCAATTCCAGTCAAAGTCCCATAAGGTTGTTAAAGGAAACTGACATTAGTTTTTATCAATAAATTCATGTGGAAGACCAAAGTGTTAAGAATAGAGATGTTCTGAAGAAGGGAGAGTGAGAAGGGGGTTGGGCAGGGGAGACTGGCCATTTCTCCCAACCTCATAACATTACAGCAGCTAATTAGAACATCCTCTAAAAGGTGACCAAATAGTTCAAGAAAACAGGGCAAAGGGCTTGGAAGCCAATCCAGGTATATTTATGCTTTGAGGATTGCATCAAAGCTCTACAACAAAACAGTCATGATGGAAACACTTGATGATGCAACGGTGGTACTAAAGCAGCTAACCATCATATGGGAAAACAAAGTTAAGTATATACGCATATGTGCTCAGTTGTGTCTGACTCTTGGTACCTCATGGACTGTAGCCCGCCAGGCTCCTTTGTCCATGGAATTTTCCAGGCAAGAACACTGGAGTGGGTCGCCATTTCCTAATCCTGGGGATCTTCCCGCTCAAGGACCAACCTCCAGTCTCTTGCACCTCCTGCACTGGCAGGTAGATTCTTTACCACTGCACCACCTGGAAGCCCTCTTAACACCCAGCAAATTCTAGGTAGACCAAAGAAGGAAGCTTGACAAGTAAAATAGAAGATGTGTAGAAGGAAGAATAAGATGATAGCCAGTGGTGCAGATGTAGAGACAAGATGACATTTCTGTTCTATGTGTGTGCGTTGTGTTGTGTGTGTATAGAGGGTCTTGGCAGGGTGGGGGCGACTGTAAATGGGAAAGTCTCCCTGGAAGACAATTTGCTTCTTCTTCTCAATAATCTAGTTGATGATGGTTATACCCTCCATTCCTACGTTTCACCAACTCACAATAGATCCCACAGAATGTTGCATAAATAAGGATGGAAGGATTAGAAAAGACCTAAATGCCCATTCTTGGGAAAATGAATAAATTACGCCATATTCATTCAGTAGAATCCTCCATAGATCTGAACACACTGACCTAGTATAGAACAGGAGGGACACAGAAACTTCAACTACATGAATGACACACATCTTTTAAAAGAAACAGTGTCTGAAGCAAAAACAGAAAATGCACTTGAGTGCACAGAGTCCTAAGACGATAATTGGCACCAGGGTTCTTCTTGAGGATGAATTTGCCTATTAAGAATAACAGATTTAATAAACTCCTTTGGATCCAGAAGGGAAAACCCAGACAGCATAGTTTGAAGAAAAAGACATCTGTAACAGGATACTTCATACTATAAAACTATGATTAATTTAGGAGTGTCAGATCATAGAAAATGTTTACTTGAAAGTCGAGTATTCTACTCTGCATGATACTAGACTGTGGATACATGCCATTATACATTTGTCCAAACTCAGAGAATGTACAACATCAAGAAAGAACCCTAATGTAGACCATGGACTCTGGGTGATGATGACGTGTCAATGCAGGTTCACACTCCGCTCCTGTTAGGGATGTAAATGACGGTGGTGGCTGTGCGTGGTGGGGAGGGCAGGGGCGAGAGGTACAGAGGATATATGGGAAATCTCTGTACCTTCTACTCAATGTTCCTGTGAATCTAAAATGGCTCTAAAAATTAAAGTCTATTTTTAAAAAATCAAGTTTGTGAAATAGTTTAAAAAGTTGGGTGTTTTAACTTAAAGTATTTGCACATTTTACAGTGATCATTTATAACTTTGGTAACCAAAAAAAAAGTAATTAAGAAGTTTTAACCATACTAGGAATCAATGAAATGAAGCTTATAGCAAGGAAACACCATTTTACAGGTCAAATGACCAAAAATGTGTTTAAAGTGATGAGACTCCTTTATCGGTGCCGGTTCAGAAAACAGACACTCTACTGCTGGCAGAATGTTCAGTACTACAGAGGATCTGACATGCATCCAAACCCTGGGAAACATTCAGACCCTTCAAACTGTAACTCCAAAGAGAAGCATTGTAACTCCACTTTAAGTAAATTAACCTCAGCTAAAATCAGAGATGTGCAAAACAATTACCTAAAAGATGGTATCTTGTTTCTTAAGCTATAAAAGCAAAATATAGAAGAACTATGTGTACTCAATGATCAAAATTTATTTAAATAAAAGATGCTGCATGGGGTTCTCAAGGCAAGAATACTGAAGTGGTTTGCCCTTCCCTCCTCCAATTATGACCAACCTAGATAGCATATTGAAAAGCAGAGACATTTCTTTGCCAACAAAGTTCCATCTGGTCAAGGCTATGGTTTTTCCAGTGGTCATGTATGGATGTGAGAGTTGGACTGTGAAGAAAGCTGAGCACCGAAGAATTGATGCTTTTGAACTGTGGTGTTGGAGAAGACTCTCAAGAGTCCCTTGGACTGCAAGGAGATCCAACCAGTCCATCCTAAAGGAGGTCAGTCCTGATTATTCATTGGCAGAACTGATGCTGAAGCTGAAACTCCAATATTTTGGCTACCTCATGCAAAGAGCTGATTCATTGGAAAAGACCCTGATGCTGGGAGGGTTTGGGGGCAGGAGGAGAAGGGGACGACAGAGGATGAGATGGCTGGGTGGCATCACCAACTCTATGGACACGGGTTTGAGTAAACTCCAGTTGCTGATGGACAGGGAGGCCTGGCATGCTGCTATTCATGGGGTCGCAAAGAGTTGGACATGACTGAGCAACTGAACTGAACTGAAGCTAACTGAATGCTGCACCCATTTGAGGAAATACTTACTATCCAATCACTAAAATACATTTTTCAAAAAATATTTCATTTTATTGGAAAATGTTTGTGATGTATTGATAAGCTTAAAAAGTAATTTTCAAGACAGTTACTAGTTTGACTCCTATTTTGTGTGTGTGTGATTGTGTATAGTATATGTGTGCTTGTGTTTGTGTTTTGAGTCGCTTAGTTGTGCCTGACTCTTTGTGATCCTGTGGACTGTAGCACACCAGGCTCCTCGGTCCATGGAGATTCTCCAGATGAGAATACCCGTGCCCAGGTGATCTTCCCCACCCAGGGATCAAACCCATGTCTCCTGCAACTCCTGCATTGCAGGTGTGTTCTTTACTGCTGAGCCACCAGGAAAGCCCATATATATATGCGTGGCTCAGTGGGTAAAAAATCCACTTGCAGTGCAGGAGATGCAGGTTCGATCCCTGGGTGGGGAAGATCCCCTGGAGGAGGACATAGCAACCCTCTCCAGTATTCTTGTCTGGAGCATCCCATGGACAGAGGAGCCTGACAGGCTACAATCCATAGGGTAACGAGGAGTCAGGTATGAGAGCACACACAGCACATCTGGCTATACGAAGTCAAACATGGGAGAGAAAGAAAAAAGGAAGGAAGAGAGGGAATAAGTGACTAGAAGGAGAAAGAACAACATGTTAGACGTAGTGATTTCTGGGAGGCTTGTGTCTGGAGGTTTCTGTATTTTCCCGTCTTTGTACTGTGTACTGTATTACTTTGATAACGATTTTAAAATGCGGGGGAAACTGCCTCTGGCTGTGGAGCCTGTGCAGCCCAGCACCTTTCTCACATGACTGGGGGCTGGGGGGTGGGCTGGGGGACAGAATCAGATTCTTTCTGGCCTGGAGTCTCCAGTGATTCAGATGCCAGATGGCAGGGGTAATTGAGAATTCACCCCTTCTGAATCCAGCCTTTGTATTTCAGGACGATTTAGAAGAAGAGGAAAAGACAATGTTATTGGAGGGTATGTGCAAGCAAATCAAGGAACTGGAAACACTGTTTGGTAACAATTGTCAAATTCTTCGTCTCTGTGAACACGCATGGTCCCCATAAATAACTGTGCAAATTGCATCACGTGGTGTACAGACTCTTCCAAACTAATGGTGAAAAGTAAAGTAGAATTCCACCAGGGCTTGAACTGAGCATGAACTACAGGGGAGGAATGCCATTCTGTTGTGAAAATAAAGGTACTAATTTGATAAGGAGATTAAGGGAGTGGACGGTGGGGAAGGGAGGTTCCCTTGTTAAAAATTTACCATTGTTAATGGAATTCATGAATCACTCCCATCTGCTATTTCTGGTTATAAAAATAGCAAAGCAAGAAGGAAAATTATGGAGGCCTTATAACTCTGGAATGTTACACTTTTTAAGGAAAGGGACATGAGCTTTTATACTTACCAAGGAGCAAAAGTTTACTAAAATATGAAGGTCAGTGTGTTTTTCTGTATGCATATTTATGAAAGTGTCCACACCAATGACCTAGGATAGAACACTCAAAGTATTTCTGGAATAAAGTGAATATGATGTAAAAGACATTTAACCTACTTGTCAGGCAGAAACTTTCCCGCTCACCTGGGTGGTGTGTTCTCACCATTCTGTAGTTAGAAAGCCAACGACATATTTGTTAACGTCTTAATTCTACTGGTCATTTATCTAATGTCATGTCATCACTCTTCTTTAGCTGTCCTGAGATCCAGGAGTCATACGACCTCAGAAATGGTGCCCATTCCTTCTGGAAATTCAGGAAAGGAAGGACTAATTTATTGAAGGCTATAAGTATAGCAAAAATATCGATGAGAACAAAATTTGAGTAGTGAAAGATGTGTGTTTGCTTCAGCACTTGATCTGATCCAGCCTCTGTTCTGTGCTGTGTGGTTAGAGACGTGGTTAACATTCAGCCTCTGCCTTTGGGGCATTCAGTGTAGGTGGAGCAGGAGGGGACTTCCAAAAAGTACAATTCAATATTTGCACTTTTACAAGTGTTCTGGGCAGTGACAGGCTCAAAGCACTCTTGTAGCGTGTGAATTGTGCCCTAGGTCTTGCGAGCTCGGCAGTCATTAGCGCTATTTATAGGTATCCTCAATCTCCTGAACACATAGGGTTACATTTCTCTCCTCCGTTAAAATTGGAGGACATGTGACTTGCCTTGCCTTGGTGATCATGAAGTCTGGGCTTTCAGCTAGGTTCCTGGGTGGTTAAAATGACAGCCCCACCAACTGTCCACGCTGGTCATGTGACATGAGCCAAAAAAACCAAGCTTTTGTTGCGTTAAAGCCACAGAGACCTTGGGCCTATTTGTTACTGCGGCTGGGTCAACTCTGCTGACTAATACAGAGACTAATGACATTCAGATTGGGACTTAGAGAGCTTGACCAAGTACAGAGGAATAGGGGGTGAGAACAGTGGCAGTCGGGATGCAAAGCTGTATTCCTTTCCTTTGACTGTTCCTCTTTGGGGTCTTTGTCTGTTCAGTGAATTTATCCGCCTCTCTTCCTAGACTGCTGGCTAAACATGGAATATCGGCCACAGCCACCCGTCTCCTCTCCTGCCCAAACTATGCTAAAATGTCACTTTCAGTGTGTGACTCTGTCAATAGCAACAGCAGAGGACAGGAGACCTCAACAGACAAACATTTTGGATGAAAGAAGCAGATAAAAAGACACCATCTAAGGGAACTCAGAAGGAAGAACCACCAGCACACTCAGTTCACCCCACACGGCCTCTGAAGGTCTTAGTGCTCAGGCAGGGATGGTGGCAGGGAGGGACAGGGCAGCAATTGGAGGAGGGGCATAGAGGGGGCTGTTAACAGAGGGGAAATCCTTAACCCCTCAAGTACACATACAGACCTTCACCTACTGCCTCCAGGAAGAAGATAGAGAAGCTCTGGTCTTGGGATCAAACATACAGGGAGTCTCAGGTGAGAGTCAGAATTTAAATAAAAATCTTAATACTTCACAGTGAGACCTCTGGTTCTTCTCCCCAGCATGGTTTCCAAAATGTTGGCAGCCATGTGTAAGCACCCAAAATAAGGATGTCTAGTTACTGACATTGAAGAATTCCAAATAAAAGCCAATGGTTTGCTTCCCTTAGCTTGCAAGGAGCCTCACCAGTCAACAAATGCTCTCCAGCATCAGGAGTCTTGAGGAGTTTGTCGCTGTCTCACATTAAGTATGAATGATGAGCAAAGACACTGACATTTGAGGGTGCCTCCAACTTGGAAGCATGAAAGCCAACCCAACAAAGGCATGGACAGGAGGAGGCTGCAGGAAACAGTGCAGGGACCAGAAGAAAATGTCCCTACAAATGAGTCAAATATGTTTTGAGATGTAACAGAGATATGGCTCTCTTAATAGGACAAGGAACCAATTTTTACTCCTTTGACCATTTCTTCTAGTAGTTAGTGATTTCTCAATATGTTTTTACTGCTGTTTGGGGGTAATGTTCTCACTGGCTGAAAGATTTTGCTTCCAACTTTTTGTGGATTAGAGAAGATTTCATGGATGCTGTCTGTCATTTGTTGTTTACTCTATGTTAGAATATTCCAGAACCAACAACGGGTGTTTCCACTCAGGGCTATTTATTCCTTAGATCCTCTATTTCTTCCACTTGCAAGTTTGCTTTCCCTTCATCAATGAGCCTCCAAGAAGTGCTTCCTCCTTGTGAGAAGTCTTCCTCTCCCCCAGAAGCAGTGCCTGCCCAAGGCTGCCCTGAGCACACTCCACCGCTCTGCTTTGACTCTCCAGTGACTAGAACTGCTACCTGCCAGGTCCAGACCTGTCCTCAGAACCCTGCCAAGGATGGGAGGCTCTTTCATCCTGTTTTGCCACACATCACGCTGAACTGTGTGAGGGTCACAGCTCGTAACAGTGCTTCGGAAACCACCGACATCTACACACCTGGGCTTGTGCAAACATAGGCTCCAGACAGGTGGCTTTCAAGATCTCTGTTTTGCCTCTTCCAATGGTTTCAGACCCATGACATCATCTTCCTTTCTTTAACAAGGGTGTTTGCAGACCTGTACACAGTTCACAAAACAGTGTTGGGAGCAATAGGCATCAGGAGTGGTCCTGCTACGAGTGAGTGAGTGAAGTTGCTCAGTTGTGTCCGACTCCTTGTAACCCCATGGACTATAGACCACCAGGCTCCTCCATCCATGGAATTTTCCAGACAAGAGTACTGGAGTGGGTTGCCATTTCCTTCTCCAGGAGATCTTCCTGACCCAATGATCGAACCCTGGTCTCCCGCATTGCAGGCAGACGCTTTACCCTCTGAGCCACCAGGGAAGTCCTGAGCTGGTTGCTTTGGCGACATGTAAATCTTCCCACCAGCTATTTTCTACCACTTGTGCCAATTCAGGATCTTGTTTATTTCACAAATACACAATGCACAGTCTCTCTCTCTCTTTTTAGATAGAGAAAATAAGGTGAGTACTTGGTATTCTGGGCAAGCTCTCAAGGTAGAAGGTTGGATGGATATCTTACAGATGGTATCGATCAATGCTTAGAGATGTAGATTCTTATTTACTTAGACTCATTCCAAACTGTACACAGAGGAAAATGTGAAAACAACTGTGAGAGGTCAATGTGAGCCCCTCCCGTCCCACATGCCACACGAACTCTCATGAGAGTCTATGCATCCTCTAGGCTTCATCCACCCTCCTGCAGACTTTATACCCGAGACCAGCACACACTTGTGATTTTATGTCTTGATTTTATCTAAAACACTGTATTATATATCATTATATTATGGTCCTATAGAGTCAAAATGATTCTAATGGTATTGTGAGAACCATGTTATAAAAAGTTTTAAAGGAAATTTTGAAGATACTAATAAATACAAATAAATCACTGAAGACCCTGTTTGAGTGTCTCACTCCAAAAACCTCTAGGGGTTTCACCTTGCCCTGGAGTAAGACCAGACTCAAGGTTGGTCTCCAGACACACCCCCACCTGCAGTCCATCCCTCTGCCTCAGCAGGAAACACATGTCTGTCTTTCTTTTGGCTCAAGAAGCTGCCAACCTCCCCTCCCCTATCTGGCACATTCTTCAGACTTAGCTCCAATATGCCTGCCTCTAGGTCCCCTCCTGACTCCCACCCACAGGATGGTCGAGTCCCACAAGATGGCCACTCTCCAGCTCCTTGTAAATCCCCTGCAGGACCCAGGCCTGACTCACTCTCACCTAATGTGCATGATCGCCTCCCCCGCCTAAGTGGGAAATTTAATCAGTAACCACCTGCATGATCATCTTGACCCCCTGGGTCCCCACCAGCTAATGACTGCTCCTGCCCTTGGACCAGATCTGCTCCGGTGTGTTAGATCGTGAATGGGAGGACAGTGGCCCTCGCCCCAGTCCCCCTGGCAACCGGGAGCCCTTGTGACATCACGTGCCCTGTAACTGACCACCTCCTCCTCCTCTGTGTCTCCAAGATTGCTGTCACATCCTGCCTGCCACCAGCCATAGGTGGTGGGGTGTCGCTCCAGACCTTGCCTCTGACTTGTAAGATTTCCTGTCCAATAAATCACTGACATCCCTGGTGCTGACTCCGGGTTCTGTCTTCCATCCTGTGACTGGGCAACTGTAAGGCTCGCAGGCCTGTGGGGTACAGCCCAACACCTGCAATCAGTGAGGTCTTCATTTTCTGTTAAAGTGTCTTTTTAAAATGGAAGCACCCATGAACATACCCAGATTGTCACCTAACATCACCCGATCAATGGGCGGAAGGTCTGCTGAGGTCAAGCTCTTGCCAAATCAGGTGGAACAGGGCTGGTAGGGGAGAGGGGGCTGCTGAAGGAGAGAGGAGGGGGCCACAGATCACTGGCTTGATTCCTGCAGGAGCAAACTCTGCCTGTTAAGTGAGGTCCTGCTCCGAGATGTCCTGCTCCTGCTCCTTCTGTGGGCAGAGCTCCAGGGTCGATACTGCAGGGGGTGGTACTTAACATCCAGGAGGCTCCTGGCTCAGCGTCTGCCAAAGAACAAATTTCACTCAATTTCATTCAAACAAAGCGAAAGCCACTGTATCTTTTTAGCTGAACGTACTCACGAATCATAGACAGCATGTCAGAGCTCTCCATATCAGAACTTGTCATTGCACAGCCAATTGGAGAGTCGGAGTTCAAGGCATGTGGATACATTGGTCCAGAGGACCAGCAACATGCAAATGTCTATAAACCGGGAAAATACGAACTTCTAGATCTTCCATACAGAACTGGGGTTTATTGTATCCAATTTATTTATTTTTAAAAATATTTTCATTAATTAGTTCATTTATTTGACTGTGCCAGGTCTTTGCTGCTGCGTGTGGGATTTTCAGTTGCAGCATGTGATGTGGGGTCTAGTTCCCTGACCAAGGTTGGAACCCAGGTTCCCAGCATTGAGACTGTGAGGCCTTAGCCACTAGATCACCAGGATAGTCCCCTATTATCCCCAGTTTAAAGATGAGCAATCCCTAGCATTGAACCAGCCTCTTCGGGGGCCTCTCTGCCTCTCCCAACCCTTCTCCCCTCCCTCCCCCCAGCACCCCCCCTCACCTCCTCTCTGCTCTTCTCGCCTTTGCCCCAGCCCCGCTCTCCTCCATAGACCGGATGGAGAGATGCTCCTGAGAACGGGCCATCGGTGTTGCTCTGTTTGTCTTCTGTCATCAGTGACTTTGGATTGACCCGGAAGCCCCAGGGAACCACTGCAGGGGCCCTTGTGAAACGTGTGTGGTCTCCCCAATAAACTGGAAAACAGGAGAGAAAACGCCTTGGCAGACACAAGGGGGCATTTGAAACAGAAGCTGACTTTGATCCGAGCATATCTAGAGGAAAATCCATTTGCTTCCATTTGGGAGAATTGCAGTGAATGAGGGCTCTCTGTTTAGGGTTTCAAAACTGTGTGTTTTTGTTCTCCGACACTCTGGTTTCAGATTTTTCTCTGTAGGCTTCATTCTAGCAGGATAATTTTTCCTGGGTTTTAACGTGCACTTGCCTCTGTTCCCACAGGAAGAGTACAGCAAACAGAAATCAGATCTTTTTTTTCTGGGATGAGGGTTGGCCCTATTAGGTCAACTCCAAGCCTTCTGACTTGAAGCCTCCTGAACTCGATCATCAGCCCAACTAGCCGGAAATGAAAAACAAAAATTTAAAATAATGCAAGTGCAGAGTCAGGTTGGAGCACTCGGCACCAAAGAATGGCTCTAATGAGTATTTTCCCAGGAAGTGGGTGCCTGTTTGAATTGGATGCTCCGACCGGTGGTTTGGCATCAGGCAGACAGTTGTGAATATCAGATTCAGTTTGTGTAATCAACCAGATGACCCTTTCACCTCTGCTCTCTCTCCACAATGCCTTTTCTTCTCTGATTCTTCGCTCCATTCGAAGTGGGAGGAGTGTCATGGCCGGAACATGAGCGTTGGCGTCAGAAGGCCCTGAGTGAGTCCCAGCTGGGAAGTTGACCAACCGCTTGACCCTGGGCAAGGCTGACTTCTTAGCACAGTGGAAACTGTGTTTGTCCAGATGGCCACACTGATGTGGCACCGGAGAAGCATATATTACAGTCCCACCAGAAAGTCAGAAACGGCCCTTAGATTTCTATTTCTCCTCAACTTCTATACCTCAAACTGATTGGAACTTTTTAAAGTAAGGAGCCAAGTCTTGTTGGCTTTTTCCCCCTGGAATACACCAGATATTCTGCATATGTTTGCTGAATTCAGTCATTCCCAGGTCAGTTCACTGGGAAGACTCATGTGTTCAACAGGAAGACAAACCTTCCCAGTTTTAATCATCTCAGCCCCTAAAACGGTCAGGTGTTTCCTTCTTTATTTGTTTATTTGCTTGTCATCTTTCTCCCCGAGTGAGAGTGGAAAGCCCACAACAAAATGCCTGCAACACAGTAGGCGCCCAATAAATACTACTTTTGTCGATTAAGTGGCAGTCTTCCGTCTTTGACTCACACGTGTAGAAGCATTTAAACGCCTTTGCAGTCCTGCATGTAAACCACTTCCAGGGCCCGTCTCTCCACCCAAACTCATTACTGACTTACACGCTTGGGGAAGACGGCCCGAGACCCCCTTCTGTGCGTTCCTAACTTAATGGAGGAACCGTTGCTGTGTTGACTTATCTCGTTAACCAGACCCCCTCTTTACACGGGTTTCAAAAACTGAAACAGCGAGATAATGATTTCTTATATCCTTCTGGCAAAGGCTGTAAAGGAATAGACCAGCGAGTGTTAGCAGAGCAGAAGGCAGGATGCCCTCAGCTGAGAGGAGTGTTAATTGGGGCAAGGCTCTGAATTTGTGGCAAAAGCCACTGAAAACTGGGTACATTTTGACCTTAAACTTCTACTTTTAGACACTAAGTCCCAAGAATCATCCTGCAAAAATGTTCATGAAGACAGGCTCATGATTCATGGTTAAGGGAGGAATGCATTTAGTAAACAGCATGTCTTATGCTTCATCAAAACTGAGTTCTGGACCCACTACGTTCTATTGAACAGACTTCCAAAAGTTTTGAAACAGTGATTCACTCTAGGCTGGTGGGATCATCAATAATGTTTGCCTTTGTTTATCTACATTTTTTTTTTTTTTTGGCATTTTCTACAATGAACCTCTATTCTGAACAAAAGGAAAATTAGTGTATAAAAGGAATTGGGCCTTCCAGGACACAAAATTCGCCTTTGCCACAGGCGAATTGACAAACTGTGAATGACTGCAGGGCATACAATGGTAGATGCTAAATAAAGAATAGTAAATATTTACTTGGTGTGGAGCCCAGTGGGAAAAGCACACACATGAAGGGGTCACCAGGGGAATTTTGTGTTTACATAAAATGAGGTTGAAGGAAATCGTTTAGGAAGTCGGGAAGGACAGAGGAAGAAATCCTTGATTGAGAAGGGGGTTGTGTTTGAAGATGCAGAATGGAGCTGGTTTACTGTGAGGATTTCCGAAGGCTTGTCTGAATCCTGCTGTTCCCTCCTAAGAATGGAGATTTCTAGGGCCCTGGCGCCCCTGGGCCTTGCCTCCCAGACTCCTCTCTTAATACCTGCCAAGATCTGAAAAGAACACTCAGGTATGAGATGCTGTATGGTGCGCTAGCAAATTGTGAGGTCCCCATAGAGCCCCCAAAAGGCTACACCATGCAGAACAGATTCCTTTCACTTTAGCCAGGTGTATAGTCAAAGGTTCCTGAGAAACCAGAAACAGAACCGTGGTTGAAAATATCCATCCACTTAAAAAAAAAGACCAGAACCAAAAGCAACTCTGTTAGTATTTCTGTTCAGTCAAAACATTCTCTTCTTATCAAAAACATCTTGCGTGTGGTCCTTGGAACATAGTAGGCACCCAATTAATTTTGGGGGGATGAATAAATTAAAGTGTGGGCAAACAAATGCAGTGATGAAGAATCATCAATATTTTTGGCACCCTGTTCTGCACTGTCCATAAAAGTAATATAGTGGTTCATTACCCAGGAACCTCTGAAAATTGGTCTCACATTTTTTTGAGTTCCTTTTCTGAGGCCTGTCTGAGGCTATATTCATGGAGGATATGAGAACACATATGCAGGATACCTGGGCTGGACATGACAATGTCTTACCATTAATATTACAAGGATGTGAACCACATTCTTGTATCCTTATCAGGTACCAGAGAAGTTAGTGGGAGCTGGAAGACACAATTGTTGCTGTTCAGTTGCTAAGTCATGTCCAACTCTTCTCAACCCCATGGACTGCATAATGCCAGTCTTCCCTGTCCTTCACTATCTCCTGGAGTTTGCTCATACTCTTGTGCATTGAGTTGGTGACGCCATCCAACCATCTCATCCTCTGTTGTCCCCTTCTCCTTCTGTCCTCTATCTTTGACAGCATCAGGGTCTTTTCTGATGAGTCGACTCTTCACATCAGTGGCCAAAGCACTGGAACTTCAGCTTCAGCATCAGTCCTTCTGATGAGTATTCAGGGCTTATTTCCTTTAGGATTGACTGGCTTGACCTCCTTGCTGTCCACGGGAGCCTCAGGAGTCTTCTTCAACACAATTCGAAAGCATCAATTCTTCAGTGCTCAGCCTTCTTTATGGTCCAACTCTTACATCCATACATGACTACTGGAAAAACCATAGCTAGACAGACCTTTGACGCCAAAGTGATGTCTCTGCTTTTTAATACACTGTCTAGGTTTTTCATAGCTTTCCTTCCAAGGAGCAAGCATCTTTCGATTTCGTGGATGTGGTCACCATCTGCAGTGATTTTGGAGCCCAGGAAAATACAATCTGCCACTGTTTCCATAGATTTGGTAAAAGGGGTCAATGTGGGGGTGGCCCTTAAAGGATTATCAGAACTGGGGGAGCTACCAGGATGGTGGAGGCTGGAGATGGAAGGCAGGAGCAGGGGCTGGAGGCAGGCGTGGGGGTGCAGTGCTGAGCGAACAGGTGACCACAGACGTTTTGTCGAGTGGAGCTGAGCCAAGTCAGAATTTGATTCATGACACAGGATTAAGAACGTCATATTTCTTTATTTTTATAACTCACATAAACCTCTCTGAGCCCTGGGGTTGGCAAGAATTTGCAGTTTCATCATCTGTGCTCATGTTGCTCTTGTCCCCAAGGTTGGTTCACTGTCTGTGTCATGCGTCTATGGTTGCACAGGCGTTCATGGCCCAAGTCTGGGTGGCCCCGCTGGGGACAGTGGCTGCCCCCCTTGCAGGCCCAGCACCTCCCCCTCCACCAACTCTCCAGCCTGACCTGTCTCCATGAACCTCACTGAGATGCTGTTTCCATTTTCCAGATACCCCTGGGGCTTTCAAGTCCTAGAAATAGAAGGTTGGATAATTCCCTCCTTCCTCCCCTGCTAGATCACTCGGCTTTCACGACTCTGTTCTTCTCATAGTTTCTGATAGGGGCCACCATTTTCCCCTCCCAAGGTTCTGGGCATGCCCTCTTGGAAAGGTCTTGGCCGTCTCTTGGCTCGGCCAATGCCTACTCATGCCCTGAGTCACAGCCAATTGCCAGTTCCTCGGATTTGGTAAAAACAGGTCAACTTGGGGTGGCCCTTAGGGGATTAGCAGACTTGGGGGAGCTACCAGGATGGCGGAAGTCCACAAGTCCTCTCTGGGCCCACTGTCCTGTACCTTCCTCTCTGTTCCTCATTGGATGACACAGCCATTCACTTCCCGTCTGTCTCCTTTGTCACGTGGGCTTTCAGAGGTCAGGAGATGTTATTAATTCAGCATCCCCCCAGCGTATCCAGCAGCTGGTCCAGAATCAAGCATGCAGTAGCTATAGGACTATTAACTCAGATAATTACAACCCACCTCATAGGGTTGTGAAGAGGATTACATAAAATACTGTCATTACAGGACTTGGGGGGAACAAGACGGAACCCAGGCTTGTTGGGAGGAGACTCTGCTGATCGTAGCCCATGTTTATTAAGTACTTACTATGGGCCAGGGCTTCCCTTGTGGCTCAGTCAGTAAAGAATACTCCTGCAATGTTGAAGACCTGGGTTCGATCCCTGGGTTGGGAAGAACCCTTGGAGAGGGGAAAGGCTACCCACTCCAGTATTCTGGCCTGGAGAATTCCATGGACTCTGTAGTCCACGGGGACGCAAACAGTCAGACATAGCTGAGCGACTTTCACTTACTTACTTAGATACAGACGGCTCTTCAAAATACTTGGCATACTATGTGTTGGTCAGCCCTCAAATCACTCACACTGAGGGAGCTTCTGCTACTGTTCCCACCTGACAGTTTAGGGAGAAGACACAGAGTTAAAGCTGTGGTCCGAGGCCGCCGTCTTGGAAGTGGAGCCTCCTCTTGGCCTTTCTGCCCCCACATTTGAAGCCAGAAGAGGCCTGGCAAGGACCTGGACAAGGTGATGGTGGAGGCAGGGGGCAGAACAGGGCCTCGGGAGGAGGGCAACCCCCCTCCTGGGGCAGCAGGGCAGGCTGGTCGGCCACTGGCAGACTCAGAAGGTGGGAGACAGGGTTCTGGTCCAGTGGCTTCTGTTTCCTTTGTGAAGTTAGAGCTTGTGTCTGCTCCATCTGAGATAGGGTGGAGAGGGAGTAGCTGGGAGGTTCCAGGAAATAATGATGATGATAAGAATCTTAATTATAATAGCGGCTAATGCTTGTGTAGAGAGGGACTGCACATCCTGCTTGCCCAAGCCTATCCTTTCACGCTATAACCTCAGAGTAATTACTAAGGGCATCTCCATCCCCTCCCATCTTGCCCTGGTTTGTACCCTATTTTTAGAACACTTGCCACTTGTCCTGCCCTTGTCACTCACTCCATACACATATTTCATTTCATCTGCACAGCACCCATCCGCAGGAGAGAGATTGGCCACTGAGCAGTGGGGAAGACCCTCTCCAGTTGCAGATGGGGACCTTTGGTGGTCCCAGAGTAACTGCAGCCCGCAGTGAAACCCTCTTGCTGTCTCAGCCTATGGGGTGGCCTAGGATGAGAGTTAAAGGCCCTAAAGCAGGTGGCAAGGCCCCAGAAAACAAGGACCTAGAAAAAGTTAAAGGAAAGAGGGAATTTGAGACACCCCTAGCCTACCCTTCCCCACATCTGCTGGCTTAGTGTAAACTGGTCAAACTGGCTGTAAAATGGATCAACAAACAGAACCACAATTTGCAACACTTTTCCCCATATTCATATTATCAGCTGCTCCTATAAAATGGATAAGGTGTGAAGGCATTTGCAAGTTTTACTTCCTGTCTTGCATAAAACTTTGGCAAAGGCTAATAGCTTCATCTACTACAGATAACTGTGGAATCCACAGTAGAGACAGTTTATACTTTTTCCTAAAGAACAATGACTCTGACAGGGATGAGGTTGAATAAACATTTATTTATCTCCTGTTTTCATAAGACAGATGGAGAAGTCGTTTTATGCTCAGGGAGAAGAAATTATTTTAAAAGCCTACATGGGGGGATATTGTTACCAGGTCCTGCTCTGCTGTGTTATGAACCAGATGGTACACATCTCATTGCAATTTCCTCTCTGGAGCATCTGGGGAGAATGAGCGGACCAGGCTGAGAGCACTACCCTGGGGTTATTCTGTTGTGTGGCTGTTGAGGCTGTTCCCTCATCCCACTGTTCTCTCACGGACATGGCTCAATCAGGGTCTACACCACACAGTTTATAGTGAATGTAAGTGTACCATTTGCAGGCTCTGTCATTTATCTTCAATTTCTAGAACAAAAGAAATTTTGTCCTGTAAACACGGTTTATTTACCTTGCTCCATGAAGTTGGATTGCGTATGTGCTGCGTTGGTGGAGAGTGAGGGCCATTTCACCACTGATATGGTTTGAAAAGAGATGCCTCTGATGCGTGGAAGGGGTGAGCAGGCAGAGGAAGGGGATGCCTTCACATTATTCCTAGAATCTTCACGTGTCAGTTGCAGTGAAATATAAAAACCTGGCCACCAAATTCAAAACTGCAAAGGGCTGCAGTCTTCATGAAGATGGAACCCCTCTTGGGGTAACAGTGTTCCTTCCGGTTGCTAAGCCCTCCTGTGGAGGGAGGTCTAAATAGTTGGGTCACACCTTCCTTCTGGCTGCCAATGCCCTAAGCCTCTGGTTCCTCTTTTTCCATCTTGGAATCAGCACGGGTATTTTGTATGCGCTGCTTTTACTTCTTACTCCAGATGCAGACGTGTCTCCTCAGAGCCAAAAGCCTGCAGAAACAAGATCAGACAGACCCGAGGACCCCACAAACACAGGCTCAGCCTGATAAGTGTCCCCTCGGGAGAGCACACTGCACAAATGTCCCTACGAGAGAAAGCACTTTCCCACTCTCCTCGTGGGCCACGACCCCCTTCCTAGGGGGAAGCTGCAGGAGGGGTTGGACCCGATTCCTGTTTGCAGTCTGACACAAATCATTTAACCCCCTCCTTCCCAGGACTGGTTCTCACTCCTGTGTCCTCATGACAAATTTTATTTCATTTCATTTATGCTATTTTATTTCTTATATTTCACTTTAATTCATTTATTTTCTTTTGTTTCATTTCGCTGCTTTTCTTTTCATTTTATTTTATTCCTTTCACTGTGGCAAGAACACTTGAGAGCTACTCTCAATAGAGACCAAGTGTACAACACACTATTGTTTCCTGTCACCAGTGACGCTGTGCAGCAAATCTCTAGGAATCATTCATCTCGTGCAGCCGATGTCGTATCCCCATGTTTAGCAAATCCCTTCTCCCCCTCCCCCAAGTCCCCGGCAACCACGACTCTATCCTTTGCCTCCATGAGTTTGACTGTTTCAAATGCTTTCTGTAAGTCTGATCCTGCAGTCCTCGTCTTCTGTGTCTGGCTTATTTCACCGAGCATCATTCCTCCAGGTTCATCCATGTGGTGCATATGGCAGATTTTCCTTCATACGTCTATTGTGTATATAAAGTACATGATTTTTTATCCATTCATTTGTTAGTGGTTGGCCAATAGGCATGTGAAAAGATGCTCAATGCCTCCCACCTGCTAGAATGGCAAAAAACACAAGACGTGTGTTGGCAAGGATATTAACTGGAACAGTTGATGGGGGTGCAAAATGGTGCAGCCTCTACGAAAACCAGCATGGAGTTTCCTCAAAATATTAGCAGTAGAATTAACATGGGATCCAGCAACCCCATCGCTTGAGTGTTTTTCTAAAAGGATGGAAGTCAGGATCTCCAGAGACATTAGCGCTGCCGTATCGCTTGTGGCACTATTCACAAGAGCCGAGGTGGAAGCACCGGAAAAGCACTAACCCCTGAGTTGTGGGGCTGAGTGCCTTCAGCTGATGACCTTCGTGACCTTCGTCCTGGCTCACCTGGCCCCTTCCACTGCTCTGCCCTAAGGGACGGGTTCCCACCGCGACGAGGGTGTCTGCTCCCCAGCTGGAAGCACTTGCTCTTTACAGGGCCTTTCTTCAATCAGGGTCCTCAGGTCGCTGCCAAAAATGATTCTGTAAGGACTGCTTTATCCTGCAAAGCTGATGCTTAATGGTGCAGAACTCTCCATTTCCTAGCCTTAATTTGTCATCACGTTCCCTAACATTCCGCAGTACCCCACTGACACGGAGCCGGAGCTCTACCCCAGAAACTCAAAACCCACCGCACGCCGCACTCCCTCCCCTCGCGCCCCTCCCCGGGGCCCTGCCCCGTCCTCTGCACCCGTGGCCACCCTCAGGCGTCCCCTTAGTCTCCCCCTTCCTCCTCTCCTAACACCCTTTGCCCCCACATCTTTGAACTTCTACAGAATTTGCACCTGTAACAAATTAGTTGCTATTTAATTCTGTTCTGTCATTTGATTCCTGTTGATCTTGGCTGTGAACGGCGCTCGCCTTGAAGGTAGAAGCTATCTTTGTCGCTCGGTGTCCTGGTTTGGGGTGTAGGCCCAGAGAACAGAGTCTGCAGAAGGGGGCTTCCCCACTGAGGTCGTCTGAACACCCCTGGACCTGCACACATTTTTACTTCTGTGTTTTTCCCAACCAATCTTTTTTTTTTTTTTTTTTTTAACTTAAACGAATTCATTGCTAAGGGTGCTTTAAAAATCACCTCCCAACATGAAAAACTGGTATCAGTTGCTATCTCTAGAAGTTGACTGTAAAACGAAGTCCGTGTAAACAGACCTATGCTATGATACTATCAGATTCTTCCCACACATCTGAGACATATTTTCTCTCGGAAGGAAGGGGAGAGTGGGAGTTAGGGATGTGGTGAAGACTCACTAGAAATGAACTGAAACCCTTGATGTGTTCAGAAAGAACAGAGAGGGGAACGACTTTTTCAGTTTGTGATTCTCAGTTAGTGAGTCCAATGTGCGGTTACCACCTACGGAGGCTGTTCAGCCCACACGCAGTTTTTCCTGATAAAAATTATAATAACTATTGTTTATTATGAAAGTGAAAGTGTTAGTCACTCAGTCATGTTTAGCTCTCTGCGACCCCATGAACTTAACCCGCCAGGCTCCTCTGTCCATGGAATTCTCCAGGCAAGAATGCTAGAGCGGGTTGCCATTCTCTTCAGGGGGTCTTCCCGACCCAGGGATCAAACTCGTCTCCTGCATTGCAGACAGATTCTTTACCATCTGAGGCACCAGAGATGCGATGTTCAAATAGCAGGGGCTAAGTATGAGACCCAGGTTTGAGCCCTGGGTCGGGAAGATCCCCTGGAGAAGGAAACGGCCCCCTACTCTAGTATTCTTGCCTAGAGAATTTCATGGATGGAGGACCCTGACAGGCTACAGTCAATGGGGTCGCAAGAGTCAGACACGACTTAGACTAAACCACCACCACAAGTATTAGCTCATCTAAGCCACCCAAAAGTTCTCCAAAGTTACCCCTTTGCCAAATGGGAAGGCTGAGGCACAGAAGGTTAAAGCATCTGCCCCAAATCACACAGTATTCAGTGGCCACGTCAGGATCAGGTCGAGATGGCAGCAGTCATTCTAAATTTGAACAAAGAGACAATTTAATACAGAGACTTCACAGGATGGAATTTGGAACCACAAGGATTTATGGAGCAGGAGGAGACTGAGTGTCTCGAGAGATGCTGTCCAAACAAAGAGGGGAGGAACAACACCAGGTTTCACCTCCCTTCTGCCTTGCCTTCACCTGCTGGGTTTCCACTGGCCAAAGCTAGTTAGAAAGTGAGGTGTGAGGACCATGGGTTCCCTGCCTGCAGCGCTCAGGCCCTGGGGACACAGAACAGGTGGGGGGCGGGGGGCAGCGGCAGAAGGAGACCCCCAGGGTCTGCCTCCGTGGCCCCCTCACCTGCATGCCACCGCGCTGTAGTTGACTGTTGGATTTCAGATGAGACCCTAAACCTGTGAATGTCCTTCCCCATTTCAAGAAGTAGCTTCTCCATACTTCCCAGCTACAGGGACAAGTGCCAGGCGACCTGGGGCAGCCAGCCCCAGACCACCCCACCTCAGAAATAGGAAGGGTTGAAGTTTGACACTCAGGCCTTGGGCCGTGATGACGAGGTATTGAAGGAGGAAACAGACAGAAGAGGCTCCACCTTGAAAGCAGGACTCCAGCTTGGGCCGGACTGTAGACTTTGAGCTCTATGCCCAGGATCTATGGAAACGACTTACCAACTGGAAAACCAGGCCCCATGGATGGACAAGCCCCAGGGCTGGTGCCTTGACTCTCCCTCGCCTAAAAGAATACCTTAATTATCTGTGCGACCGAATAGAATCATAAATTCTATTATGCTTGTTGGCGTATGACCACAAGTCCATTGATAACTGTCCCCTGTTAACTGCCTAGGCTTGAGGCATATGGATCATGGGTTACCTTTGATTGTATCTTTCTTTTCCTTTCTTCAGATGAGTTTCAGGGAATTTGGGGAGGTGGGTTTGGGCACGTACACTTAGGGTATCTAAGGTTTTCACAAAAACTGGTCGGGGTCCTTGGCTGAGAGGAGACTCTGCCTTGGGCCCGCCGGTGTAATGAACTGCACTCCACTACCTGCATTGACCTTCTGAGTGAGTTTGTTTCCCGGAATGCTTGGCTGCAACAGTATGACAAGGGCCTGGATTGGAATTCTTAGACCCTCTCAGAGTGAAAGTTACTTTTTCAGAAGAAAGCAGATACCATCAAAGGTTAGATTTTAACACAGGTATCATTTGACATCATCCCTGGGACTTGTTGCGTAGTTTCTCAGAAATATTCAAATTCTTGGAAATTCTGGTTAACAACAGGTCTCATAAAAGTGAAACAGAGCATAACCCGCAAGGACTTGTGCACCACGAGGATCTAGACTCAATAATTGTGTAGCAACCTATAAGGAAAAGAGACTGAAGCAAAGATATGTACGTATGTAAAACTAAATCACCTGAAGCTAACACAGCTCTGAAAATCCACTCTATGTCAGTCAACAACAACAGCAAATGGAAGCAAAGAAACTGACTCTCAGGCCTCTCACCAGGTCCAGAGCAGGAGGTGGACTTTGCCGGGACGGCCCCTGTGGTGCTGGTCAAACTTAACCCTCCTTGTTAAGTCCTGGGGATGAAATCGGCTCTGTGCACTTTATTTATTTTTTTTTTTAATATTATTTTATTAGTTGGAGGCCAATCACTTTACAACATTTCAGTGAGTTTTGTCATACATTGACATGAATCAGCCACATAGTTACACGTATTCCCCATCCCGATCCCCCCTCCCACCTCCCTCCCCACCCGACTCCTCAGGGTCCTCCCAGTGCACCAGGCCTGAGCACCTGACTCATGCCTCCCACCTGGGCTGGTGGTCCGTTTCACCATAGATAATATACATGCTGTTCTTTCAAAACATCCCACCCTCACGTTCTCCCCCCGAGTTCAAAAGTCTGTTCTGTACTTCTGTGTCTCTTTTTCTGTTTTGCATAGAGGGTTATCGCCACCATCTATCTAAATTCCGTATATATGTGTTAGTATACTGTAATGTTCTTTATCTTTCTGGCTCACCTCACTCTGTATAATGGGCTCCAGTTTCATCCATCTCATTAGAACTGATTCAAATGAATTCTTTTTAACGGCTGAGTAATATTCCATGGTGTATATGTACCACAGCTTCCTTATCCATTCATCTGCTGATAAGGATTTTTGCATCTATGTTCATCAGTGATATTGGCCTGTAGTTTTCTTTTTTTGTGGCATCTTTGTCTGGTTTTGGAATTAGGGTGATGGTGGCCTCATAGAATGAGTTTGGGAGTTTACCTTCTTCTGCAATTTTCTGGAAGAGTTTGAGTAAGATAGGTGTTAGCTCGTCTCTAAATTTTTGGTAGAATTCAGCTGTGAAGCCATCTGGTCCTGGGCTTTTTTTTGCTGGAAGATTTCTGATTACAGTTTCGATTTCCTTGCTTGTGATGGCTCTGTTAAGATCTTCTATTTCTTCCTGGTTCAGTTTTGGAAAGTTATACTTTTCGAAGAATTTGTCCATTTCATCCAAGTTGTCCATTTTATTGGCATAGAGCTGCTAGTAGTAGTCTCTTATGATCCTTTGTATTTCAGTGTTGTCTGTTGTGATCTCACCCTTTTCATTTGAGGCCACCATCACCCTAATTCCAAAACCAGACAAAGATGCCACAAAAAAAAGAAAACTACAGGCCAATATCACTGATGAACATAGATGCAAAAATCCTTAACAAAATTCTAGCAAACAGAATCCAACAACATATTAAAAAAATCATACACCATGACCAAGTGGGCTTTATCCCAGGAATGCAAGGATTCTTTAATATCCGCAAATCGATCAACGTAATACACCACATTAACAAATTGAAAGATAAAAACCATATGATTATCTCAATAGATGCAGAGAAAGCCTTTGACAAAATTCAACACTCATTTATGATTAAAACTCTCCAGAAAGCAGGAATAGAAGGAACATACCTCAACATAATAAAAGCTATATATGACAAACCCACAGCAAGCATCACCCTCAATGGTGAAAAATTGAAAGCATTTCCTCTGAAATCAGGAACAAGACAAGGATGCCCACTCTCACCACTACTATTCTGTGCACTTTAAAAATGACGTGGGCTTCTGTGAGGAGGAGGAATGCCTAAAAACTGGAAGAACAAAGGAAGAGCTTTTGCAGTTGGAGCAGAAGCCTCTGAAAGGAAATCTTTTTAGCCTCAGGGGTGGGAGGGGTTGATGCGCTCCGGGTCTGGCCCCATTTGCATTTTAATGCTGTTTTCAGGCCAGGCCTTTGTGCCCCAGCAGAGGCTTGGCCTGGACACAAGGCCTGGGCAGCTGGACACATTGCCCATTGTCGGCAGGTGTTTCTGGGGGCACATGGGTCCTTGCAGCATTCTTCTCTCGGGTTTCTTGGTCATGTTAATGACTCCGTCTTTCTGAAAGAATTTTGTTGATTTTGTCACTGGTGCAAATAGAGAAATGGAATTCCAAACAATTTGCCTATTTATGAAATATTTATAATAAATAACCTGACTAAAGACAGCTGTTCTGTAGATATCCAATGGGAGGACAAAGAAACCAAGGCACATGAAAGCTTCTTTTAAACTACAGAAATCGCTTCAAAGGCTACATGTGAAATAATAAATTAACAAAATGAAAAATAAAATAAATACCACAAAGGTTACACACAGATGTCAGCATTGTTATCACAGTCTCCATGTTGAGGGCCAATGACACCACTCCCCAAAGGCACTGAGTTGTCCTGAGTCAACTATTAACAACAATTCCATTGGAAAGGCAGGGACTGCGAAGAGAGGTTTCAGGAAAGTTCTGGGATTTAACAGCCAGAAAATCCCATTTCATCAACGATTCTCTTGTAGTTATCCTCGAAAAGAAGTGCTAAAAATTACCCAAAGCTCAAAAATAAGGGGAACAATTATTGTGTGATCTTTCAATGTCAGACTAGCCTAACATCCAACAATTTACCAAATTCATCCAAGAGGCATCTGAAACTCTAGAAAGCTTTTCTTTCAATTTGATCAAATATTTACTATTGATGTGGATGTGAAAACAATGCAGATGGAGGATGGGGTGCAAATGATTTCCACCTGGCAGAAAAGATAATCAGTGATAAGACCAAATTTTTATTGCTTTGGATTTTGGGGGATCCCCCCATAAACAATTACCAGTTTTGTTTCTAACTTTGCAAATTTATTCAAAAATTTTTTCCCCACTGATCATAGACACTAGTCTCTGCCTTTGTACCAGTATTCATCCTTCTGGTTCCTTCATTCATGGGTTAAGTAAATGTTTAAAATACACTCACTGTACATTTCTGTGAGTTATGTTTTATAAGCTTTAGAAATTCACACTCTGAAAGATGCATGGTAAAGCTTTTAGAAGATCTTGGTTGTCTTTTTTGATTGATCACAACAGATCCTAACTAGAGAAGGAGTTTTCACTGCATCCCTAAATATAAGCAATTATACAGAGAGCTGGGCACCTCCCAGGTGGCTCAGTGGTAAAGAATCTGCCTGCCAATCTGTGGCTTCCATCCCTGGGTCAGGAAGACCCCCTGGAGAAGGAAATGGCAACCCGCTCCAATATCCTGGGAAATCGCACAGACAGAAGAGTCTGGAGGGCCACAGTCCATGGGGTCGCAAAAGAGTCAGATACGACTTAGCGACTAAACAGCAACAACAAAACAGAGAATTCCCTGTGGGAATTCTGAAAAGCCACTGCCTGCATGGGAGAAATTTCCTCATGGAAGAATATCCATAACAGCATAAGGGTCACACGTGACACTGCACATCAAAAAATATTTTATGGGTAGCAGCTGAAAGAAATATTATTTCCACTTTTGAACAGGAGTGAAACCATAGCTGGTCTTTCTGAGCTGTTCATGGAGTAATTATTTAGTCATGGTCTCCTCTGTCCTTTCCTCATAAAGTTATGTTATTCTAGACGGAAAGGGAGACAGTACAAAGGAAGATAATAAGGAACCTTTTGGCAGATCTTTTCTATATGGAACAATTGACATTTTCCCAGGAAAGCTCAGCTTGTTTGTAGTGTCAAAATCCGCAGGAGAGGTCCAGGAGTGTGATTGCTTTAGGAAAGGAAATTCAGGCACACATTGTCTTTCCAGGCTGCAGATAAAGACCTGGGGAGCTTTCCCAGGGCTATTTCGCTTATCTGCCACAGCTGTATTATTTATGTGGTCAGGTCAGAGAACGTCAAAGTCCCGCCAGAGCTCATGGATCAAGCAGACCCTCCTAAATGTTAACTTTCATTTGAAGACCTCCAGGATGTTTTCTATCCCAAGTCTCAGCTACTTACAAGTTTCGGGGTCTTGTGATAAATAATGTTTATTTCCTCTTTGAATTTTCTAGGAAGACAGTGAGAAAGCTAGGTATCTACCTTCTCCCTAGAGAGATGCAATTGCTCAGACCAAGTGATCTTGACCTAGTGGTCAAGACAAGCGATTTTACAGTGAATTGCAGAGACAGAATGGCCAGACTGACTAAAAGGTGTGTCAAGATGGAGGGCCATGTTTTGGGAAATTTCTGTCGGTCAAGTTACATCTCTGGAACAAGGTATATGTTTGCAGGAAACTCTTGTTAAAACAGAAACTGTTGTTAAAATAATATTTGGGAGCAATAGTTTATTAGTTAATTGGGGCTACCTTCATAGCTCAGTTGGCAAAGAATCCACCTGCAATGTGGGAGACCTGGGTTCAATCCCTGCGTTGGGAAGATCCCCTGGAGAAGGGAAAGGCTACCCACTCCAGTATTCTGGCCTGGAGAATTCCACGGACTGTATAGTCCATGGGGTCGCAAAGAGTCGTACACAACTGAGCGGCTTTCACTTCTGATTAGTGTTCATGAATTTCTGATTAGGAAAAAAGGTCACAAAAGTAAGAAGTTAAGATAGGAATAGAGTTCAAGAAACTTCCAGAAGGTGAAGGGGTGTCAGGCAGTGCGGTGCTGTGTGGCTTTTGGAGCTGGGGTTAGGGACATTTGCAGTTCAGGGCAAAGGCTGGCAGGACAACTAAAGGAAAATAGTCTACTTTCCAGTTTTACCCAGACTCCTCAGCTTCACGTACTATTTTTTTTATTTCTGTAATTTCTAATGGTTAAATCACACACATAGAGAGCTTCATAAGGGTCATCATGAGAGGGGCTTTGAAGTCAAAAGCCCAGATTTGGATCCCACTTTGCCTCTTCTTCACTGTGGGACTTCAGATAATTTACCAAGCTTCTTGCATCTCAGTTTCTCCATCTGTCAACTGGAGACACTAGCCCTTTGTGAGGATTGTATGTCTTGTCTCAATAAACCTTAGCAACCTGACATTCTATTGAAAAAAAAAAAAAACAGATGCAAATGAAAGAAACGATTTCAGCAAGCCTGGACACTTGCATCTTCCCATACACAGAAGATCACTAAATCTCTTCATGTGAGAGATTTAGTTGTCTCTTAATTAAGAGTAATTTTTCATATTCAGATTACCTGCCCCTTGTTGCAAACTTGTATATAGCCTGGCTCCTCCCCTGCCTCCTCCAAGTCAGCACTCTTGGGGTCACCTGAGATACTGTCTCCTGGGCTCGAGTCCTAACATTCCCACCGAATGAAACCCAATTCTCAGCTTTTAGGTTGCACGACAGACATTGTCACCAGGATGTTCTCTTCCTGGCTGGCTTTGAGAGTTCCCACCCTTTTCTTTACTACAAAATTTCCAAGCTTTTGTCCCATTTGTGGCCACCATGCATGATCCCTGCTTCTCATTTCCTTCAGAGCAACTATTCATGGTCCTCTCTGCCAGGGGGCTGGGAAAGAAGGTTGTAGAGATGGTCTCCCTCGACTGGCATTATAGGCGGGGCAAAACTGCGCACTGAGAGTCCTTGGATAAAGAAACGATCAGAGAACGTTTGAATGGTGTCAGGCATTGAAGCTGCTTGCTCAGCCTGACCAAAATTAGCTTGGCTCTTCTCTATCCAGAGAACTGCCTGGGACTGGGGCTCTCGGAAGGACCCTGGAGAGCTCAGCGCATCATAAAATGGGTCTGAACTTGGAGGAAATTTCATGACTGAAACTTACTGCGGAGGCAAAGAAAATCAGTGCCTTTCATGAATAAAGGCCTTTCATGAACTTCAGAAAAAAAAAAAAAAAAAAACCAAAACGCAATGGCTGGGGGCATCCCTGCAAGGAGGGCAAAATTCCTTCAAAAAAGATCAGTCATTTTGCACTTGGTTCAAAAGTGTGATGAAAGTACGTTCAGAAAAGATTGCTTTATTCAAACTTACCAAACAGTCACAAGCTATTACAAATTTAACTACGGAGAAAACGTTTGGGATAAAATTAAGTAAATAAGTAAATTCACAAATAAAGATTTATGAATTGCTGAGAAAAAGCCCAAGGGTGGTTTTCTTTTTCCAATAGGATCCATCTTCTTCCTCTTTTCATCTTTCATCTTCATCATATCATAGTCATCATCACAATTATCATGATGTTGGATGGATAATTTAGGATCACAGTTGGATAGGGTTGACGTGATTGTATCAATGGTTACTGATTTAGTATAACTTATTGTTATTTTATGTATTTAGTGTGCTGTATTTCTGCTTTATTTTAAAATTTAAAAATTTTAATGTTTAACATATTTATAGAACTTCCATTGGTTCAGTTGTAATATAGCTCTTCCATTTATCTACATAGAATCTACCTCTTCACAATCAACAACTCTCCAATGAGCAGCATTTTAAAAGACCAAACCCATACATTTTGGGGAAAAAACTATTATACATACAAATGGTACCATAATATGTTATAAAAAGTAAAATAGATTTACAGTTTAATTACCATGAACAATGCTAAATACTTGTTGAGAAACTATTTAAGAAAAACCATTTTTAATTCAAAGTAAAGTTAGAAAATTACAGGAAAATGTTCAAATTTGAAAAGCAGTATGTTTAACAATCACCTGTTGTTAATTTGTAGTCTATGACTCTATTGCCTGGAGACATCTTGATAGTTAATAAATAGGATTAGCAAATGCAGGGATTACTTTAGCGTCTAAAAAATTTTACAACATGTATTAAGCTCTCACACAGTAGATAGAACAATTATTCCAAGACTAATAACCACTTCTCTTGTAAAACATTCACCAGATTTGAATCATAAATTTAGATGTGGAATTAAAAAGCACAGTTTGAACCACAATGTTGTACTTACTCTAAGACTAAATTTGGTATAAATTATTTTTAGTTAAAAGAGCAGCAAAATTCTGTTGCTATATTTGGCTTTGAGGTGTGAAATGTATGGTTTTATGGAAGTAGGATTTGGATCATTCACAGCTTTTCCTTTTAATGGTGTTTGTGGAAATGGGATTTTTAAATTAGAAAGGAAGAATCGTCCAAAGACAGTTCCTGCTTAACCTAAGGAAAGCAGTCATTCTTGACCATCCTGCAGTGACAGGTAAGCATCAAAGTGAGTAGCAGGCTTCAAGAATATCTTAATATGGGAAGGCTTCCCAGATGGCTCAGCGGTAAGTAATCCACCTACCAGTGAAGGAGATGAGGGTTGGATTCCTGGGTTGGGAAGATCCACTGGAGAAGGAAATGGCAGCCTGCCCCAGTTTTCTTGCCTAGAGAACCCTAGAGACAAAGGAGCCTGGAGGGCTACTGACTATGGGGTCACAAAAGTTGAACATGACTTAGCAACTAAACAACAACAACAAATATTTGGGTACATTCTGATGATAAATGCATCTAGCACGTATATGATAGGTACATCAAGCACTGTCCTAAGTATGCCGTGCACATGAACTCCTGAAGCCCTCACCTGGACTGTACGAATTAGGAGTCATCACCATGACAACCCCGGTGACGGCAGGGATGGCCGTCAGCCCTGTCTGTAGACATCATGGTGGCTACAGTGGATGGAGGAGCACCGACTTCCTGAGAAAGACAGCACCGTTTATCATACAGAGAAACATCCGAGCTCTAAGAAGTGTAGTTTTGCCCTGAGACGGAGGATGGGTATTTGAGGTAGTCTGCAATAAACGTTTTCTGCCAAAGGAGATGCTCACTCACTGGTGTTTGTTTCCATTTCCGTTTCCAAATTATAGGGCTTCTTGTAACCACCAGATCACTGTCTATTGAATGGTTGAGTTTTAATTTAAGCCTGCTGAAAATAGAGACCTAAATTGGATCTGCCACAAATGTTTCAAAAGGATTATTTCTTTCTTTTGTTTTTAGCTGATTTTAGGATGAGAATATAAAAAAGTGAGTGACAGGCCAAGGCATCATTTCTCTCTGAATATCATTTCTTGTACACCTGACACTAACACACTATTGTAAATTGGCCACACTTCAATAAAAAATTTAAAAAGTATATCTCTTTCTTTTCTGTCTTTTCATGTGTATGTAGGGCTTCTTTAATGACCTCCTATATTTTTGTTTAGCAAACATTATGCATATCCTTTTATCATTATTTCTGTTTTCAAGAGAATGTTTTCTACTGCTTGTATCATTCTGATGCTTAAGTCATTTCTTACTTCCTTTATACTTAAAGACAGAATATTTTCAGGCCATCATTCTTTTGTCACAGTTTAAAATGTGAGTTCTACGGTTTCTCAGTCAGATTAACCTTACTAAGGACAGTTCAAAGAATAGTAAGACTATTATAGGAACTTACCAAAAGGTTTTCTAATATTTTAAACCTCTTGACTTATTTTCACATATGTATTTCAAATTTATAAATCTCTTTCCACAAAATCTCTAATTCTGATTGCCACTAAAATTCATATCCCTGAAATAATAACAGCGACAAAAGGCTTACTAGACGTGAAGTACTGTTTTAAGGTATTCAAACTTTGAGCTCATTCAATCTCACAATAACTAGAAGAATAATTATTATTTTCAGAAGAGCAGAATGATTAAACAACTGTCTCAGGTCATATTACCAATAACAATAAATGACAGAGACATAAAGATATTTTTATCACTATCATTTTTTATCCTAATACCCTTTTATTGAGCACTTTTCTAACTATTTCAATGTTATAGTGAAAGAGTTTTAAGGACACTCATATGGGGAGTAAAAAGAGTCAAGAGCTGAGATTGCAGATGCAGGATGGAGGGATGCAAACTTCTAGGGAGTCCAGAAAAATGAGATACAGAACACAAGTAGGAAGTCATTCTCACAGGAGACAAGCCATCTTTTGTAAATGGGAGAAGGGACCGAAGATGCCTTGTTGTGTGCTGATGCAGATGTAATCTAAAGAATCAAGAAGAAAGCTGGAAGTTTTCTGAGACTCCAGTGGTACCTCTTACTTAGTGCTAAGACAGTCTTTTCAAAGTGGAGGATCACAGGTGGAGGGATCAGAGTTGAGGGAAATGATAAAGGTTTGAGAAAAACAACCCTAGCTATAGGATATGACACAGGGCTGGCCAGGGCCACACGGAAAGCTGACCACACTGCCTGGAAGTGCTGGTTGACCCTGAGGGCCTCAGGATATGCAGAGCAGAAGTGAAATCATGGCTGGACTTTGCTGGAAGAGCAGATAAAAGGACAAGGACAGGAAAAGGGAAGGCTTTGAGGGCCCGGTCAATGAATGCGTGACAGCACAAGGTCTGGGCTGTGAATCAGAACACAGCGATGAGAGGAGGTGAGCAGGAAGGTGGAGAAAAGGCCAAAGGATCAACTGCTCATGAATCTCGCTGAGTCTCCAACAAGCAGAAGGGGAGCTGGAGAACAAGGCAGCGGGAATGATGGCATATTACGGTCAGAATCTTCCTTGGGTAGAGGAATTTAAGATTTGAGAAGTGGAAAAATTCTAGGGACAAGTCTGAGTTAGGGCCCTGTGACCAAATGCCTGAAGTTGAATGGAAGAAGATACCACTGAGTTGAGAAGCTGAAAGAACAATGTCCATCTGTTCAAGCCCAAAAGTCATTCAAGTCATCCAGAATAGTGATGAGTCCTGGGGTAGAAGGGAATCAAGCATCTGGTATATGAATGTTTTCTGGGAATATGGAGCATTGACTCAAACAGGACAAATAACCAAGAAAAGGAAGGGTAGGAAGTGTGGACAAGATGGCAGACTCTTCAAACACAGCAGCACATGGATATTTCTTTTTCTGACTTACTTCACTCTGTATGATAGACTCTAGGTCCATCCACATCACTACAAATGATTCGATTTCATCCCTTTTAATGGCTGATTAATATTCCATTGTATGTATGTACCATATCTGCATTATCCATTCATTTATCAATGAACATGTAGGTTGGTTCCATGTTCTGGCTATTATAAGTAAGGCTGCAGTGAATATCGGGGTACATGTGTGTTTTTGAATTAAGTTTTTCTCTGTATATATGTCAAAGAGTGGGATTTCCGGGTCATATGGTAGCTCTATTTTTTTTTTTTTTAGGGCATCTCCATTATTTTCTTCAGAGGGGCTGTACCAATGTATATTCCCACCAACAGTGCAAGAGGGTTCCCTTTTCTCCATACCCTCTCTAGCATTTATTGTTCATAGGTATTTTTGATGCTGGGGGAAAAAAGCACGTGGTGTCTGAGAGTGGCTTTGGGAGGGGAGTCCAAGGCAGAAATAGGGTTGCAGTAAACAAGAGGGGAGAAGGACCCTCTGTGAGGGGCTGTGCCACGAGTGGTGGAGTCAGGGCTCCTAGGAGGGACAGGGCCAGTGAGGAATAAGGGGCAGTGGTCAGTCCATTGACCAAAACCTTGTCAAGCCCACATCAAATAGCAGGTTTCTTGCACCAGTAAGACTCACCGAGTCTTGAGTAATGGAAAGTGTGCTTCAGTTGTCAAAGTAAGAGAATAAAATACATTTTATGAGGTGCTATTTTTAGTTTTATAAAGCCAGATGTTGCAGCTGTGCATTGCCTTGTGTGCATATATTTCCTCAGAACGCCATAGTCTCCACTTCCCTTACTGTCGAGAAATATCAGGTTTGGCCTCTGTTATCCAGAGTCAGCTGTCCCCTAACCTCACTTAATTGGAAACCGGAAAAGAAATGAAGGGAGCACAATGAACTTCCGAGCATCCAACTCAGATGTCCCAAAGTCCAGGGATCCTAGCCGCTGTACACGGTCACAGTCCACCTGGATCTGAGGCAACATTTTGACAAAGACCAGTTGTTTGGGGGCTGAACCCAGAACAGTATGGCAGATTCTGCCAGCGAGCAGAGAGGGGATGATAAATCAAAAGGACTAAGTCTCAAAGGGGCTGGGCAAGAAAGACTCGGGAATCTTCAGGGACAGCTGAGGAAGGACACAGGAAAGCCAGGAAATGAAGCATATGTGCTTTGTGGCCATGACTCTGCAGTGAACCTCTGTTATGATAAACAGTCCACTTCATCTGAATTGAGCCTCTAATGCATGACCCCCGGACATGCCAAGCGCACTCCTCTCCCCTCAGCTATCAGCTTCCTCTAGTGCCCTTGGGTCCCTCCCACGGATGCCAGGGATGGGCCCACATCCTTATAGCAGTCTCCCCAGCTCCCAGGCTAGCTGCTAACTCAGAGGACTTCTTCTTTTCAAGGCTTTTACCAGGATTCTGGGCCAAGATGAAAAAAAAAAACAGAGAGAGAGAGAGAGAATGCTAAAGTAGATATATGAGATAGTTTCAAAGACCAAGAAATTCTCCAAGTAGCCATTTTCTGGTCAATAAATATTTGCTGGATAAATTAACGGTCTGTTTAGAATGAGCTCAGACTTCAGCCCAGCTCCCGGCCCCTCCCCTGAGCCAGGGGTCTCAGCTGACTCCTGAAAATCATAGTGTTTTATTTCTATCAGATGTTTTTGGATATTTGGAATGCGGGAACAGAACTCAGCTGAAGCGCAGACTCCTGAAATAAGACTGGGACCTCTGGGACACCACTTTCCAATACGCTGCCCCGTGTGACCCTCAACAAGTGTTTGGCTCCTCCCTTTCCTCATCTCCCAGTCTTGATAACTCCTTCACGGTGGCTGAGCAGAGATCTCTGAACTGACTCCTAAACTGAGAGAGCCATTTGTTGACCCAGAAAATTCTTAATGAGTCTCCTGACTTGGCCCATCTTAGTTATTACCTGGTGGCTAAGAAACTAAGCAATTATTAAATACATTTTAGGACTTCCCTGGTGGCTCAGATGGTATAGAATCCACCTGCAATGCAGAAGATCTGTAATAAATCCCTGGATTGAGAAGATCTCCTGGAGGAGGGCATGGCAACCCACTCCAGCACTCTCGCCTGGACAATCCCTGTGGACAGAGGAGCCTGGCGGGCTACAGTCCATGGTTTTGCAAACAGTCAGACACAACTGAACGACTAAGCACACAGCACAGGAAAAAATATATGAGACAATTAATCTTTTACAGGTATTGGTGGTTGATGGCATGGTCTTCCCCGTGGAAAGTGGATTTTCATGGCCTACGCACCCCAGTTCCAGGCAGAATCCATGGGCAGTGACACCCTTCTCATCAACTCCCACCCCCAGCTCAGACCACTCAGGGCTCTGAGCTGCTTGCCATCTTTTCTTCTCAATGAGGACACAGCTATGTGGGTGGTTGAGATGATAAAGGGACACAGTGGAGCGTGAGAAGGAGTTTCTGTCTTGCGGGAACTTAAAATCTGGTTAGAGAGACAGAGTGGAATCTTCTGAGAGTCAAATATTTTCGGGGAGTGCAGAGCATGGCTTCACATACTATTAATATTAATATCTTCACTTCAGTTCCTCTTCTCAGACATTCAGTGCCCAAACCTTGATTTTGCACCGATCATATGCCAGATTCCTGTTACATATGAGATACCGAAGAGAACAAGTCGGTCCTTAAATTTGAGAATCTCATGGTCCAGGCGGTGAGACAGACCTTGAAGGCAGTTCAAGTGCGATGAACAGGGGTTGGACAAGTTCAAGCGCCAAGTGCTAAGCTAAAAGTTGGGTACTTAGAATATGCCTTCTTTTGAAATCTTGTCATCTTACTGGGGAGACAGATAATAAGCCAGACTATTAAACACAATTGTGGGTGCAATGAAAAATATAAACAAATTGATGGAATGACAGAATACCTCTGTGTGTGTGTGTGTGTGTGCACGCACTGGGGGTGTCTGGTGATAGAGGACACCACTTGGGCTTGGGTTTTCCAGGAACATTTCTCTGAAGAGGTGATATTTCAGCTGGGACCTGATGTGAGAAAAAGAGCCAGACACATGACAAAAAACATTTCAGGCAGATGTGATGGCACCTGGAAAGTCCTGGATGTTTGGGATATCTGGCATGATAAAGACAGGTGGACCAGAAAAGAGGCCCATGTGACTGGAGAGAAATGAGCAAGAAAGTGAGACCACGGAGGAGTGGATAGAAAAAGGAAGAGTTAAGAATGTTGGGTGTCATTACAGGTTTTTCCAATACTTTTTATTGTAGGATAGTTTGAGATTTATAGGCAAGCTGCAAAGATAGTACAGAGGGGTCTTATACCCTCGGAACTTCTATTAGTATGATGCCTTTGTCACTACTAATTCACTGATAACTATACATTATGCTCATTTTTTGTCATTTGTCTTTTGAGCACTTCCTTACTATAACTATGAGATGCTTCAGACTCGTCCTATATATTTCTTACCCTAGCCCTCAGTTCAGTTCAGTTCAGTTGCTCAGTCATGTCTGACTCTTTGCGACCCCACAAACTGCAGCACGCCAGGCCTTCCTGTCCACCACCAACTCCCGGAGTTTACCCAAACCCATGTCCATTGAGTCGGTGATGCCATCCAACCATCTCATCCTCTGTCGTCCCCTTCTCCTCCTGCCTTCAATCTTTCCCAACCTCAGGGTCTTTTCAAATGAGTCAGCTCTTCTCATCAGGTGGCCAAGATATTAGAGTTTCTGCTTCAATATCAGTCCTTCCAATGAACACCCAGGACTTACCCTAGCCCTAGAATCAGTCAATTTTCCAAGGATTCCATCTTCCTTTTATTGGAGGATGGTATTAGAAACGAAAATCTGGTTGAGCTCATTGCTACTGGAGTACCATTGCTTTTGGGCTCTCTCAGCAGAAAGAGCTTAGGAACATACATGTGTCTGCTAACCTGTATATGTATTTTACATATATCTATCATTACTTCTGCTATTTATCCATCTGTATCTTTATTAGACTGAAACTGAGTTCATGCTGATGTTTCCAACTCTATGCCAACATCACTTGCTCTTTCCGTCCTGTATCCTAACTTCTCTCTAGCCTCCAACTCCAAGAGGGAGAAACCAGTCCCACCCTTTGCCACCGCTTTACTTAATTGTTCAGTTCTGGTGCATATGGAGAGTGATTTCAGAGTAGTTAACCCACAGCTCTGTGTCAAACACCTTTACCAACCAGAGTATAAGCTTTTTACTGAAGTATCGCTTGTTTACAATATTATATTCATTTCAAATGCACAACATGGTGTTCAGTATTTTTTATAGATTACACTTTACTTAAAGTTATTACAAAATATGGCTGTTTTTCCCCATGTTGTTGCATATGTCTTTGCCACTTAATTAGCTTATACATAATAGCTTGTATGTCTTGTTTTTATTGAGCTATAGTTGATTTACAATGTGGTGCCAATCTCTGCTGTATGGGGAAAAGTGATTCAGTTGTATACATATATGCACTCTTTCTTAATACTCTCTTCCATTACGGCTTATCCCAGGAAATTGGGTACAGTTGCTTGTGCCATACAGTATGACTTTGTTGTTTCTCCATCCTGTATGTAATAGTTTGCATCTACCAACCTTAAACTCCCAGTTCATCCCTCTCCTTCCAATCCTCCCCCTTGGCAACCGCAAGTCTACTCTCTCTGTCTGTGAGTCTGTTTCTGCTTCATAGTTAAGTTCATTTGTGTCATATTTTAGATTCTACATATAAGTGATACCAAATGGTATTTGTCTTTCCCTTTCTGACATTTGATTTAGTATGATAATCTCCAGTTGCTTCCATGTTGCTGTAAATGGCATTATTGCATTCTTTTTACGGCTGAGTAGTACTTCATTGTATACATGTACCACATATTCTTTATCCGTTCCTGTCAATGGGCATTTCAGCTGTTTCCATGTTTCGGCTAGGCTTCCCTGGTAGTTCAGTTGATGAAGAGTCTGCCTGCAATGCAGGAGACCTGGGTTCGATTCCTGGGTCAGGAAGATCCCCTGGAGAAGGAAACTGCAACCCACTCCAATATTCTGGGCTGGAGAATCCCATGGACAGAGGAGCCTGGAGGACTGCAGTCCATGGGGTCGCAAAGCATCAGACACGACTGAGCAACTAAACCACCACCACCACCACCACGGTGTTGGGGCTGTTGTGCTGCATAAACACTGGGGCACATGTATCCTCTTGAATTATAGTTTTGTCCAAGTGTATGTCCAGGAGTGGAATTGCTGGATCACATGGTAATTCTATTTTTAGCTTTCTGAGGAACCACCATACTGTTTTCCACAGTAGCTAGAGAAGGTGTGAGAAAAGGGAACCCTCCTACACTGCTAGTGAAGATGTAAGTCGGTGCAGCCACTATGGAAAACAGAATAGTAGTTTGTACCTCTTAGTCCCATACTGTTATCTTGCCCATCCCCACATCCTTCTCCCCACTGGTAACCGCTAGTTCGTTCTCTGTATCTGTGAGTCTGTTTCTCTTTGTTACATTCATTCATTTGGTTTTTTAAATTCTACACATATGTGAAACTACACAGTATTTGTCTTATTTATTTTACTAAGTGCAATACACTCTAGGTCTACTCACATTATTGTAAATGGCAGATGTTCATTCTTTTTTTATGGCTGAGAAGTATTCCACATCCTCTCTATTCATTCGTCTGTTGATGGACACTTAATGCTCTCATTTCTTGGCTACAGTGAATAATGCTACAATGAATATTGCAGTGTATAGGGCACTTATGTCTTTCAAATTAGCATTTTTGTTTTCTTAGGATACATACTGAAGAGTGTGATTGCTAGATCACATGGTAACTCTATTTTTAGTTGCTTGGAGAACATCTGTACTGTTCTCCACAGTGGCTGTATCAATTTTCCTTCCCACCAACAGTATAGCAGGGTTCCTTTTCTCCACATCCATACCAACACTTATTATTTGTAGACCTTTCTTTGATGAAAGCCCTTCTGAAAGGTGTGCGGTGATCTCTCCTTGTGGTTTTGATTTGCATTTCTCTGATGATCGGCGATGTTGAGCATCTTTTCACGTGCCTGTTGGCCATCTGTACGTCTTCTCTACGTGCAGTTCATGTACAGTTCCTTTTGCCTTTAGCCTCAAAAACTCCACTTTTTTCCGGAGTCGCTTGGGTCAGCACCTCCTTTCCCCTCTGCCTTTCAGTAAGGTTGTTTATCACATTTGTGATGAGGGTCTTTTATCATAGTCTGCCTCCCATCTTGGGAGGCACTGGCTTCCTTCAAGTCATCCGTAACTCCATCACCCTTTCCAAGCTCTCTAAGCTGCTGGCAGGGGAAAGTACTTCAGGGAGTGAAGTCAAGGCAGGAGGACAGATCAGGGCTCACACAGCCCCCAAGTGAAAGGGGTTGAACTAGGGTAGCTGCCATAGTAGTGAAAAAATATAAATGAGATAATTAGGACTTAGGTATGTGGATGTAGGTTATATTTTTGCAGTAAGCGTGAAGCCATGCCTGAGGGATCACCTCTCTCCATTCAAGTTTGTTCTAAAACTGTAAGTTTCACCCTCCTCCCTCCCAGCCTCCTGGGTCAGTCTGGGTAGGAATCTTTAAGTGGGACATCACCATACCCCAGAAAATCATGTTTAATAGCAAAAGCAACTTTGCTATTCCCTGGATGACATCTTTCAATACAGATGAATCATGTCGTCTGCTCATCCTGGGTGCCAATAATAAACACAGTCTGCTGGGCTGTTTTAAACTGTCACGAGGCAAGGGAGATGTCACCTCAGCCATCTGCTCGGCACTGGGAACAGCTGAGCGGGGTCTGGCAGAGGGGACAGCATATACACTTTCTGCTCCTTTGATAGATTTGTTTGGGGAAAATGTTCTAGTGATTAATGGGCCATTTCCTTACTGATACACCACACGTGTCACCACTAACAAATGGTTCCGGAGAGGCCGTGGCAGTGTCCCGCCTTGACCGTGTCCAGCGTGGGGTCAAGCCTGGATACGGACAGCCCTGGGGAAATGACTGGCTTTGCAGGCTAGAGGAAAAGGTGGGCATGGCAGGGACCCAGACTGATCAGAGAGCGGAGCCAGCTAGAGAACTCAGAAGCAGGACTCAGAGCTGACTCTCAGTGTTTCCAGTAACGTCTCTTCTGATGATTCCTGCAAGCATGAGCACTTTCTTTAAGGATGGGCTTCCCAGGCGGTGCTAGTGCTAAAGAATCTGCTTGCCAATGCTGGAGACGCAAGAGACGCAGGTTCAATCTCTGGGTCACGAAGATCCCCTGGAGTAGGAACTGGCAACCAGCTCCAGTATTCTGGAAAATTCCACAGATAGAGGAGATTGGTGAGCTACAGTTCATGGGCCACCAAGAGTCGGAGGTGACTGAGCAACTGAGCACACAGTATTCGTCTGCCTTGGGACAGTGTATTTTGTGTCTTGGACCCACTCACTGGCTCTACCAGAGCTTTGATGGTCTGCACGCAGTCCTCCGGGCACTCTGTCCTAGGACTTCGGACAAAAAGACACATGGACAACCTGAGTACACTTGTCCATGGACTCTCTAGTGATACAATGTTCAGAGGGATTCCCTTCTGGTGCTTATTGTGAGTGTTCTCAAAGTCCCCATCAGGTCAATCCACAGACAGGTCTCTGCTCGTGTGGGGCTCACAGTCTGGGTAATCCCTCTGGGCTTACTCCCCAGGGAAGGGGGTCAGTGAGCCACGAGATGGCCCCTCCCAGCTCAGGTCTGTTAACTGTAGGCTCTGCAAAGTTCTAAGGGCCACTTGACCACCCTGCTTGTAACACAGGGTCCCAGGACTAGGAGAGCGTAGTCCCCTCCCTGCTGAAGGGAGAGGAGCATTTCTGAGACCCCAGAGATCTGAGCGCCTGGGAGATGCTCACACTCAGAGCATGGGTTCTCCAACCTTGGATCCCGTGTCCACGTAGCCCTTCCCTTCCTTCCACCTGGCATCACCTGGGCACTTCTTCAAATCTCAGCTCAGATGTCGCTTTCCCCAGGGAGACACACAGAACCCCTCCCTAGGACAGACATCCTTCTTTCAGCTCTGATGATATGCCATGCTTACGCTAAACATGGGATTGACATGTCCAGAGTAGCCTTTGTGGTAACTTCCTCACTCCCTGGAGTGTGGGATTCCTAAGGCAGGGGTGAGGTCTTCACATTGATGAAGCTGCCTACAAAATCCACGCTCACAAGTGCCAGGGGAAGGAAGCTGGGGATGAAGAAGGGAGAGTGATCGTAGGATGATGCCTTCCTGAGGATATTTTAAAGCACAAAGGAAGGGAACCAGAATTTAGGAGGCACCCTCCAGGGCTTTTCAAGCTGTGGGTTGTGAACTTAACTTAGAAGGTGGTAGACAGCAGTCACTGAATGGATTGGCATTGGGGCATAGGATAAGGCATGACAGTAAGAGAAATCCTACATCTGGCAAGGGTGAGGGTTGTTTCCACACATACATACCCAGATGCACAGAAATTCATCTTTGGGACAGACTCCAGTGTTCAGTTTTGGTTTCAGCCTTGACCTTCAGAGAGCCAGTTAAATGCATGCCTATTTCATCATCCTTTTTGGCTTCTACAGTCTTGTGTGAATCAAGGATTAGGTGATCCTGGGGGTTATTATCCTGTTTAATCTGTTTAACAACATGAACAAAGCATAGCACTCAGATTTATTGTTGATATATAAATACTTTTAAACATAGATAACCATTCTAGATTAACCCAAAATAAAAATTTCCCTGTATAGTGTATGTTTAAAATTCCACCAGTCCATAAGTAATCATTTAATATGCAATATTATAAAAAACTGTAAAAAATGATAATTTGAAATTTATTAGTTGTATATAAAAAAATTATTAAAATTCTTTCTGTAGTTAAATAAGGAAATTGATTGTAAAACAGTAGTTAAAAAGAGAATATTTGTTAGGACTAGCATTGTTTTAAAGTCTTCTGAGCCAAAAATATTCATAAAAATTTATGTAGTGATACATACAGGGAAACAGAAATTAGCTATATCATGGTTATAATCTTTTCAGAATTGTTTGGGTACTGGTATTTCTACTGAGGTTTCCCTGGTGACTCAGAGGGTAAAGAATCTGCTTGCAAGTGGGATACCCAGTTTGATTCCTGGGCCGGGAAGATCCCCTGGAGAAGGGAATGGCTACCCACTCCACTATTCTTGCCTGGAAAATTCCATGGACAGAGAAGCCAGGTAGGCTATAGTTCATGGGGTCGTAAAGAGTAGGACACGCCTGACTGTTTAACACTCATTCACTCATTCCTACCGGTAAACGAAATAAATAACTGCATTTATTTTTGTGTTATTTAATTTCATTGAGGTCATTGGTCTTTCAAGAAAAAATAAAATCCTATTTGATAGTTCTTCACATCTTACATGGACAAGCTGAAAGCAGAAGGTCAAGATCTGCCATCTCAAGCTATCGTAGGAAGGCAGAACTCCCAGATCAGGACCTTCAGCATGTAGGACTAATCCAGACACAATGGACAGCAAACGAACATGAAGGAAAGAGTCCTCGGACACCACTGGCAACTGAGGTCAACAAGGAGCACGGCATTTTAGGGGATCTCGCTTTGCTCTGTTCCATGTTGCAGACGGGCAGGAGGAGCTCAGGAGAGAGCCCAGAGCCCTGAGGAAACCTCCTCCTGGTCTGTACCACCAGACTTTTAACGTTTAGTCCCTAAAATTATAACACAAGTGTAATGATGAGTAAACTTTTAAATACAAGCTTAAAGGCTTTTATTTTGTTCCTTTCTATTGCTAACATCCAGATGCTTTGAATTTAATTTCAGTCAACTATTGATTTTTACATTTGAGCATTTTGCCTTAGGCCAATACGTGTATTCAGCGCTTCTGAAATATGTGCGTGTGTGCGTCTGTGTGTGCACTGTCTTTATGTGTACATGTGTGTCTGTGTTTGCACATGTTGTCTCTGTGTGTGCAGGTATGTCTGTGCGTGCTCATGGGTGTGCAGGCGTGTGTGTACAATTGTGTTTCTGCAAACTGAGGTTAAGGTGCCCCCCAGTCCCGCCTGGGCCAGTGCATCCATGCAGGCCTGAGGGCTCTTCCTTAGAGGCCCTGGGCTGCAACTGATATGCCCCGAATATAAAGTTCTAACTCAAGAAGGCAAGAGTCCTGGGGATGACAACCCTCTCAATTAGTTCTCCAGATGACATTTAGAGTTTTCTTTCCAAATCCTCATGTTCCTTCACTGACCCATTGGAGACCCATAGACCCAGGAGCAATCTCTGCAGTCCAGCGTGTGGATCCACACGTGAATCTTTCCCACAGGAAGGTCATGACAGGCCGGAGTAACTCTTCAGGCTTGGTGACAACTCTGTGCCCCTGATAACCATCTAAGGAAGGCACTTCCAGAAAAACCCCAAACCTGTGGCAGAATTTTGTGTCACGTGTGCATGTGTTTTTTTAAGTGTTCATAGCTTCTGTATTATTTTCAAAGAGATCAGTGTCCCAGAAATGGGTTGAAGCTCACTTATTTGAGAGTTTAATAACCAAACTTCTGATAAATCCAGGATGGCTCTTGCTATGATTATAGGAAAATCTTCTTCAATTCAGTTGGCTGCTGTCCAAGATAGAATGATGTTGTCCATGGAGGAACAGAGCTCCAGGCCAAAGTTTATTCATTCCTCAGCAGGGATGAGCCAGGGCAAGTGGGCAGAGGCTCCTGCCTGCCCTGGGGAATCTGGGGGCCTAGAAGGTTTCTGACCAAGCTGAAGGAAAGGGGCACATGCGCAGGAGCAGAGCAAATGAAGGATGGGTGTCCGGGTTCAGAACCTTGGACATTTTACCAGAAGGCATGGCCAGAAGAGGCCGGGTCACTTGGGCGATGAACTTCATCTGTTATAAGTCACACTGCTTTGTAAGCAGCTATTGCTGTGTCCCTGAAGGACAGCTAGCCTGTCAGGACTTGGCAGGTGTCTGCCCCATCTGGTTCATCCTGGGAGGGGAGCAGAGGTCATTGGGAACTCTGAGCCAGAACTTACGCTCGTGGTCAGACCATGACTAGACTTTGGTATTACACTTGGTGTTGTTAAGCTCACAGCTGGACCATTCAATTCACATGGGCCCAAGTGCAGGCCAAGAAATCAGGTCCTGCAGAAGGTGAATTCAAAGATTTCTGAATTCTGTCCATCTGTGCCGACTGTTCATTTGAGGACTCCAGGCGTTTAAGTGAAGAAGGAAACAGCAACCCACTCCAGTATTCTTGCCTGGAGAATCCCATGGACAGAAAATACTGACAGGCTACAGTCTGTGGGGTCATAAGAGTCAGATATGACTTAGCGACTAAACTACTACTATTAAAATTCACATTAGAGAAGGAAATGGCAACCCACTCCAGTGTTCTTGTCTGGAGAATTCCATGGACAGAGGAGCCTGGCGGGCTGCAGTCCATGGGGTCACAGAGAGTCAGACACGATCAATGACTAACACACACACACAACACAAAGCTCTTAAGTTGGGCAAATTCGCATACTTCCACTTTCTTGGTAACTTCAATCCCTGGATCCCAGCTTTTGTGCCCCATTCTCTAGCCCTCATCTCTCTGTGACTTTTCACTGACATTGAACTGATTCCTCATCTTCACACCTCGCCCCTCAGCCTTTAATCCCCTCTTGCTGGTATTGTTTAGTCGCTAAGTCACGTCTGATTCTTTGTGACCCTGTGGACTATAGCTCATGAGGCTCCTCTGTCCATGGGATTCTCCAGACAAGAATACTGGAGTGGGTTGCCCTTTCCATCTCTAGGGGATCTTCCCAAGCCAATGATGAACTAGTGTCTCCTGCATTGGCAGGCGGATTCTTTACCACTGATCCCCCTGGAAGCCCACCTCCCCTCTTAACTTGTTTTTGGACCGTCCTCCACTTGCTCAGTATCAACAGTTGTCAGTCAGGACTCTGTCCTTGCAAGTAACAGGAGTAGACTCTGGCCACCTAAAGCAAAATACCATCACACAGAAAACATGACTTTTCAGAAAATAGAAAGACAGCTAAAAACATACCCCTGGGGGTGGGGTGGGGAGGCCAGGGAGCAAGAACTAATGGGCAACCTCCTCAGGGCTCAGCCCTCGTGATTAACAAGTCTGAGCCAATTTCTGGCCTTGAGGCACTCAGCTTGACGTTTAAGTGTTAGAGAGCCTCTGATTTGTCTGGCTCAGACCATGTTCCCACACGGATGGTGTTGGATACATTTGAAGTTGTGGAAATAGAAGACTGAGTCTTCAAAGGAAGATCAAGACCCTCTTACTCAGATAAGGAGGAATGGATGTTGGGCAGGTAGACACACGCGTGTCCGGCAGAGTGCCTCAGACAGGACACGGACACAGTGAAAAAACAGAGGGTCCTCCAGGGGTTGGGACACTCTTGAATTAGCCACAGTCATCTCATCATAAGCGAGAGTTGGACTATAAAGAATGTTGAGCACCGAAGAATTGATGCTTTTGAATTGTGGTGTAGGAGAAGACTCTTGAGAATCTCTTGGATGGCAAGGAGATACAACCAGTCCATCCTAAAGGAAATCAGTCCTGAATATTCATTGGAAGGACTGATGCTTAAGCTGAAACTCCAATACTTTGGCCACCTGATGCGAAGAGCTGACTCATTTGAAAAGACCCTGATGCTGGGAAAGACTGAGGGCAGGAAGAGAAGGGGATGACAGAGGATGAGATGGTTGGATGGCATTACCAACGAGATGGATGTGAGTTTAAGCAAGCTCTGGGAGTTGGTGATGGACAGGAAGGCCTCGTGTGCTGCAGTCCATGGGGTCACAAAGAGTTGGACATGACTGAGCGACTGAACTGAACTGAACTGATTTCATCATAGTCATCTGTGAGATGTCACATGCTCAGATGGATAACACGACTTCCCTGGAATCAGGTCATGCTAGTCCCTCAATGGCAGGCAGGGCAAGGCTGATGGATTTTGCTTATGCGAACTAACCATTTGGTAATCTTGCAGGCACAATCCAGATACTGTCTCACAGGATATGAGATAAGATTCATGCATCAGGAAGGGTGCGTCTAAAACACTGCCATTTCAGCAAGGATGGAGGAAGAGGGAGGTTTCTAACAGAAACTCTAGAGATCAGCATCTCCTCAAAGATGCTCACAAGACAACGCCCAAGGCTGGACCACAGAAGGGCTCACACCGGGTCGGGGAAGAACCAGACTAAGTGTGGGAGGTCTGCCTGCCTGTCCTGCGGCTCCCATGCACCAGCCAATGTCCTTAGGAAACAGTTACTCTCCCTGTGTATCAGTTTTCTCTTCCTGAAGTGAGGCTGATTTGTTAAGGTAGCAATCTTCCCTGTAATCGTCTCTGAATTTACCGTTGAAAGGCCAAGACTGGACAATGCACAATGTGGTCCAAACTGCATCCTAGAGCTTGTGTCACTGTGCTTAGCTATGTGTGTGTGTGTGTGTGTGTGTTTTCTGATATACCTGACCATTTCCTCCACGGTAGGGATTCCTAACGCATACATGCCAGTGACTGGCAAGTACTGTGCTTTTGTTAAATACTTGCTGAATGAATGAGGAAGACTCAAGGGCCACACTCCATTATCTTAGAGGAGGCCATGGTCTTCACGCTTGAAGTAGGCCCTCTTTCACTTAGAGCATCCCTGAGAGAGGAGGCGCCTGGCTCAGGTGTGCTGGGGTGACAGCCCTAATGCCACCACTGCTATATGTTTCAAGAAACGCCTGTCTCTTTGGAGTCTGCTGAAAAAAGAAAATCATGATCTATGTGGCAGAGATGGGGTCAGCCAGGGCCCCCACATTTCGGGAAGTAACTAACTGAGAGAATTAGATCAGATGAAGCTCAGCACAGGTTTGGGTGAGGCTCTAGCACAAGAATCCTTGTGGCAGAGTGAAATCAGGCCATATGGGGTGGGGCCAGGGTGAAGGGCTGGGGCGGGAGGAGCAGCTCTGTCAGGAACAGTGTGGAGTCAGGGCATTTCCGGGTGATGTGGTACTCACGTTATGACCCTGAGGCAGGTCAAGGTCTTTCTTCTCATCATCAGGGATTTGAGGGTCAGGCAGACCACATGCTCTGGAGTGCATGTCGTTTCTTCCACATGAGCCCCCAAGTTTGGGCTGCAATTTCAGTTTTAGGAATTCAAAACATCTCTGATGGCATCTCCATTCACTTTAGCCAAGAGGTGGACGCAGCATAAGTGTCTATCAGTGGATGAAGTGATAAACACAGCATGGCCCTTCCACACAATGGAACATCGTGTGTGTGTGCGTGTGTGCCGAGTCACTGCAGTGGTGTCCGACTCTGTAACTCCGTGGACTGTGGCCCACCAGGCTCCTATGTCCATGGGATTCTCCAGGCAAGAATACTGGAGTGAGGTCCAGCCATCCTCCAGGGGATCTTCCTGACCCAGGGGTTGAACCTATGTCTCTTACGTCTCCTGTATTGTCAGGCAGGTTCATTACCACCGCGCCGTCTGAGAAACTCCAGTGGAACATCATTCAGTCTTAAAAAGGAAGGAAACTCTGAGCCGTGCCCCACATGGATGAACCCTGAGAGCAGTATGCTCAGTGAAATAGGCCAGTCGCAGGGACATAGAAGCACTGCAGGATTCTACTTCTGTGAGGTTCCTAAGGGACTCAGATCCACAGGGGCAGAAGCAGTGGGGATCAGCATGGACTGGCGGGGGGGATGGGAGGCGGCTCTTGCTTCCTGGGCACGGAGTCTCAGTTTCACCAGATGGAAAACTCCCCAGTTTGTTTGCACAGCCTAACCTGCTAAATGGTGCGCTTAAACATGGTTAGGATGCTTGAGAGAGAGCTTGCCTTGACTGCATCACTGATCCCGGAAGTGTAGAGATTTCAAATCTCTACATGAAGCAACATGAAATAAACATGGCAGCTCTGGTGCTAAAGGAAGACACTCAAGTGAATGGCAAAGCAGCAAAGCATGCAGATTAACCTATGACAGAAGCTAGTGGTCTTCCTGGCCCTCGAGGAGCAGGTGTAGCTGACTCAAACTCCTAGCAAAGTGCTGGTCCACAGCAGCTCCAACCCTCGGCCCATGGCCCCTACGTGCCCAAGGGCACCCCCACAGCCTTTGAATCCTGCTTCTTCTTCTTGTGTACACAGCACAGAGGTGAGCGCTGCATCTCTCTGAGTCTCCCAGAACACCACAGAACAGATTTAAAGCAATTTGAAACAGCCTGGGGAGCAGGAATGTGGCCCTGTGGGTGTTACCTTGTTGGCCACCCCACCACCAACAAGCTCCGCCGGCAGGTCCTCCTGTTCCAGCTTCTTTTCATGTCTCTGACTCTCCCCCTCCTTCCTCTCCTTCCTCTTCCTCATCACCCCACCCCACTTGAAAGCAGCCAGTGCCTCCAATGGAATCACAAACCAGTTTCCTCCCCACTCTGAGGCTTTAGCACTAGGGTCCAGGCCTCCTGTGGTTCATCTTAAGGTCACAGTACCCAGAGAATCTTCCAAACAGCACTGGTTTTCCACCTAAGTAGAATTCTAAGGTCAGCTGCTAAGATAACACAAAATGATCCACATCTTGGGTGGGGTGCTGGGAAAAATTAGTGAGTTATCTAGGGATAGGGGAGAAGACATATGCTTAGATCTGTATCTTACATCAAAGCAGCAGCTTAAGTTGCCAATAGATAAAGGAGTTAAATGGGAAAGTAACCCATAGAGGTCAATATTTGATCTAGGCTATTAAGGTTAAAAGCAAAGGCAGAAATAATAAAATAAAAATGGACAGGCTTAACTGCATGAAAATATAAAACTCCTAAATAAATAGGCAAGGTTTAAAGGCCTTGGAACAAAGCTGCTTCATATGTGACTGGTTTCTACCTTTTCTATAAATAACTCAGACAAACCAATGAGAAGAACAGTAAAGCCTTTATTTAAAGGGAAGCAGTGATTGGATACACTGTTCTCTGCAGATGAAAGAAATATGGTTAACACAAAGTGTTGTAATTCACTTTTTAAAAAACACCCAGTTCGACATCAAGGTATGATTTATTGTCTATACCACTGTCAAAAGATTTTAATGACAATTCTCAATTTTGGGCAAGTTGTAGTGACATGGGGAGAATACAATCATCTCAGTTTTCATGGAATTTTATGTTTCAGCAAATCCTCTGAAAAGCAATTTGGTGATAATGATGAACGGCCTTAAAATGTTCATTTGGGTCAATCCTTCTAGGATTCTCTTGTGAGTACACACACTGAAACACTGAAATATGTTCCTAGCTTTTCATCAGTTTTATTTATAAGTATGAAAATCTGGCAATAATTTGGGTGTCTAATAGATTTGGATGGCCAAATAAATTGATATATCCATATAATGAATATACCAAGCAGACACTGAAAGTTCTGTTTTGGTGGATTTAAATGACAATTAGTCAATAATAATTTTAACAGTAAAGTTAAAAATAGTTTACATGATTGAAGATACTTATAAATAAGCTTGCATATGCATTCATAATATTTTTAGTGAAAGACTGGAAATCTGCTGAGTCAATCTAGACATCCACTTGGGAAAAGCACACCATACAAAAATCACTTCCAGATTTAAATAGTAGATTTAAATTAAATAGATTCAAGCAGTCAAGGAAAGGCAATGAAGAATGTAGGGGGGGGGTGGAATTTCATGAACATGAAGGAGGCAGAATTCCTCAGCAGAACAAAAAAACATTAAGTCATAAAGGAAACAGAAAGAATGGCATAAAGCTTTAATATTGATGAAGAAAGTAGAAATGCAAGCCATAGGGTAAGAGATATGCAATCCCTCTTTCTACCGAGGAATCATAACTGGAAAGGGGGAAGAACTTCTACACATTAATAAGAAGAAAATAAATAGCTTAGTGGAAAAATGAGCACAAGATGAGAAAAGATATTTCATGAGCTAGGCTAACCAAATGGCCAATAAATATGAAAAAAATGGCTAAAATGCAAAAATGGGAAGAAAAAAAGAGTGGGCAAGAGCTGGACTTCCCCAGTAGCTCAGCAGTAAAGAACCTGCCGGCAAAGCAAGAGAGACAGGAGACGTGGGTCAGGAAGATCCCCTGGAGCAGGGCATGGCCATCCACTACAGTGTTCTTGCTAGGGAAATCCCATGGACGGAGGAACCTGGTGGACTATAGTCCATGGGGTCTCAGAGTTGGACACAACTGAGCGACCGAGCATGCACACACAGGCAAGAGCTAGCAGCACAAGAAGTGCTGGTGGAAGAGGCAGGAGAAAACTATCTACTGAAGTTGAGTACAGGTGTAAACAAGCTGTGTTATCCTCACACAAGAAATCACAGCAGTGAGAATGAACAATTATGTGCAACAGAGTGGGTCAATCTCAGAAACATAATGCTGATTACAGAGCTCCATTTCCAAAGCAAGAACGTGCTTCATGGTTCCACGTGTATAAAGTTTGACAGCAGGCAAATCTGATCTAGGATGCAAGCTGCCATCACTGGCGGTGACGAGGTGGGGCGGGGCAGTGGTTGACCAGAAAGAACTCTGGAAGGACGTGGAGATTGCTGCGGAAGCTCTTTCTGTATTTTGCTGCAGGCTGCGTGGGTGTGTGCAATTTGTGAAAATGTAGCAGGCTGTGCTCTGAGGATTTATATACTTTTTGTATATATATTATACTTAAATATTTGTTTTTAAAAATGAGAAATAAACCATGGGAGGCTGGCATATAGTTATAATGTTTGGGTTGTGGGTGATTTTGTTTTCTTCTTTATGTCCATGTTTTCAAAAGTGAGCATGTATTACTTCTATTTTTTTAATTTCCCTGCAGTATAGTTGATTTAAATGTGTTAATTTCTGCTGTATAGAGCAGTCATTCAGTTATACATGTATATGCATTCTTTATCATATTGTTTTCCATTGTGGTTTATCACACGATACTGATATAGTTCTCTGTGCTATGCCGTAGGACTTTGTTGCTTATCCACACTGTGTATAATGGTTTACAGCTAACCCCCAAACTCCCAACCCATCCCCCCATCATCCCCTTCTCTGAGAGGGGACTTGTGGTCTATCTCTATCTGTGAGTCTGTTTCTGTTTCATAGATAGGTTCATTTCTGATGTATTAGATTATTCATAGAAGTGATATCATATGGTCTCCGTCTTTCTCTTTCTGACTTATTTTCCTTAGCATGATAATCTCTATGTCTATTCACGTTGCTGAAAATGACATTATTTCATTCTATTTTATGACCAATATTTCACTATAAATAGTATTATGTATAATATAAATAATAATGTATAATATATAGCATATTCCATTGTAGTTCAGTCACTATATTCCGTTAGATATATTATATATAATATTCCGCTATATAGTATATATAATATTCCATTATATTTATGTGTGTTTGCATATATATATTATATATACCACATTTTCTTTATCCATTCACCTGTCGATGGACATTTAGGTTGTTTCAATGTCTTGGATGTTGTGAATAGAGCCACTGTGAACATAGGGGGTGCATGTATCGCTTTAAGTTATAGTTTTTTGGGGATCATAGGGGATCTTCCCAACCCAGAGATCGAACCCAGGTCTCCCACATTGCAGGGAGTTTCTTTACCAGCTGAGCCACAAGGGAAACCCAAGAGTACTGGACGGAGTAGCCTATCCCTTCTCCAGGGGGATCTTCCAGACCCAGGAAATGAACTGGGGTCTCCTGCATTGCAGGCTGACTCTTTACCAACTGAGCTACGGGGGAAACCCGGTCATATATTACTTGGGTTGAAAATGATTTCTTTTCCTGTTTTGCAGCCTGCCCGCCTGCCTTCCTCAGACCAATCCCTGTGACGTGTCACATTGGGTAAAGTGAGGCCTTGGTGGATGGAGCGCGTGAGAAGAGGTTCTCATCCTCAGAGAGGGTGCGCCTGGTCCACACAGGGTGAGCTTGCAGAAGCTCGCGGGGCCCACCCCATCCTCCAGCCTGGACTGCTTCCATCCTGAGGAAGCAGTCGGCTGCATTCTCCAGTCACCATCTCTTTCAGGCCAGGCTCTGACCGAATGGGAAGTGTCCGAAGGTCCAGCGTGCCCACAAAGGCCAGAATGGAGTCTTCTTTTTTCTCTTCTGCTCTTAAGGAGTGGATTCTCGACTGTGCTTTATGGACCAGAAAATGCCAAGGAGAACTGAGTAAAGAGAAGTTGTAAGTCTGAACCAAATTCAACTTATTTCAAAGGGAAAGAGGACCAATGACAGGAGATGCTGATGCCCGCATGTGAGTTGAAGTTCTTCATCTTCTTTATGCTCCAGCCAACAGCACAGCATGCCTAACACAGTCCATTAGCAACATCCTATGGCTCTCAAACATCAGACCACCCAAGTCAACATGACTTAGATACATGAAGGCAGTTTATCAACACAGCAAACAGAAAAACACAGAGGTGGGCTTAGGATTCAACAGGCATTGATCTGAACTCTGATTCCCTTTGTCTGTCATTTTCTCAGCCCTGTTCATCCCTCTGGGTTTGCCAACCCCCTCCCCCATGATTTCAAGGTGGCAGCATCCCTAAATCTCCATGCTTCCTTATTCACACCCACAGCTATCTGATCACGGCCTGAATTTGTACTGATGGGACACACCTGAACCAACCCAGGGGCCAGGAGGAGGGCATGCTCTCTGGCCTGAGTCACCCAACCACCCTACACTGTGCCAGCGGTCTTGGGTAACTGGACTGGGGTGGACTCTACCACCCAAGCTGCATACATCCCATACATCCCTGCCTGTGCAAGCGGAAAGTGGCTGTCTGATGTTGGACTTTTCACATGACACATTTGGAATTCATCACTTTAAAAATGAGGATAAAGACCACGACAGGATCTTTTCCTTCTCCAAAGACTCCTCGAAAGAAAAACACGCTGGACACCTACCTACTTGGTGCCAGGCCCTGAACAAGGTGCTGGAAGAGAAATGTGAAAGGACAGACTCCCTGACCTTGAGGTTCTCTGGGGGTGCCTTCCCTCCTGGGTCCAGCCCCAGCCTCAGCCTCCTGCTCACATGAGAAAACCGCGGAGGTCGAAGGGGCAGGGTGGGCTGCGGTGGGGAGGGGGTACTCGGCTTCTTCGGTGGGTCCTGCCAGCAGGCTCTGAACTGACTGATTCCCCAGGCCCTGGAGGAGGCAGGAAGCCAGTGGCTATAGCCCCTCTCAGAACCCTCACCCTGGTTTCCCTTCCTCCTGTCCATGAAAGGCAGATGTTAACCATCACGAACTGGGAAAGGAAGGTAACGGTTTGGTTTGGAAGGACCATTCTCTGCAGCCCGCCTCCGATGGTCCTCCCACCCAGTGACCTCTGCTTTTAAAAGCACCGGCCTTTTCCAAGGTCTGGGAAAAAGTGCCAAGAGAAGTTCAGGACCAGCTCCTTCAGGGCCAAGGCTTTCCTTTCATGTGGTAAGAAGCCCCTTGGAGAGGTGCTTTGTGTGAGCCTGGGATTGCAGAGCTAATACAAACCAGAGCAGGATGGCCCGTCCAAGAATCCTTGTTTGGACTCAGGACCGCTTTCAAAGGGGACCCTGGATACCCCTCTTATCTCCTCTCATATCGGCTGAATGACGCAAGTGTTTACAAAGGGCTCGGCAAAGGAGATAACACATTATCACTCTTTCCCACCCTGGAGAGGTGAACGGACCTTTACTCTTCTGATGATTAAATCTTAGCTCCCCAGTTAAGGCTGAGGAAATCCAGACTTCCAGGGAACTGCTCTTGCCAGGCTCATGGCCCCGCACAGCTGGAGGTCCCAGGAAGGTCAGAAAGAGGGGTCTCGGCCAGCATGACCTCCAGAAGTGGGGTGCCAAAGGGTTGCAGTTTCCTGTTTCCCAAGGGAGCTGGGTACCAGAGTAGATGGTGCACTGGAAGGACGGTATCTTCTTGCAAGAGCTGGGGATTAGCTCAGCTTGAAGGTTACAGAAGACCAGACACCCTGTGTATCTGACGAGAAGATTATCGGCGGTCCCCATGATGTGGGGGAGCTGAGACTCCCCTCCAGGCTGACGGGAGTATGGTGAGCTCTTGACAGGAGAGGACAGCTCACAGGTCACCCTCAACTTTGGGACCAAGACCTCTCTGATCTTGGGGTCGCCCCAGGCAGACCAAGCAAGGCTGAGGTGCAAAGTTCCAGCCATTTACACCAGACGCAAGACTCCTCTAATGGGGAAGCCCTGCCCCAGAGCTCACTGTAGGGCAGGCAAGGAAGACATCAGGCCTGCATCACAGCCCAATGATTCCCCCACCCCATCCTACTTCCTCCCTTTCCTTTCAAAGTCAACTGGAGGGAAAAAAAAGCACAACCTAAATGTGTTGAATTATGTTTCATTTGGTGGACAAAATTGAGGACTTAAGCCCAGGATAGGCTTCCCTGGGAGCTCAGCTGGTAAAGAATCGTCCTGCAATGTGGGAGACCTGGGTTCAATCCCTGGGTGAGGAAGATTCCCTGGAGAAGAGTACAACTACCCTCCCCAACATTCTGGTCTGGAGAATGGGCTGTACAGTCCATGGGATCGCAAAGAGTCGGACACAACTGAGTGACTTTCACTTTCAAGCCCAGGACGAATAGATAGAACCCACATCTCTCACATCACCTACCTTGGCAGCTTGGTTCTTTACCACTAGCACCACCTGGGAAGCCCCGATAGTTATAGAGACTGCTGTAAGTTCTAAGAGACTGTTCCAAAGAGGTAAGACAGGAGCCAGGACATACAGACGTTTTTGCAACAAAGACCAAGTAGTCAGAGCATCAAAGGATTACCATTAATTAAGGAAAGCCAGACATCTCATGTTAAGGAATTTGGCACTTTTCTAGGTATGGGAAGATGCAAGAGCCTTGGCTCATTGAAATCATTCTTTGATATGCAACTCAGCCATCTGGGTCCAGCATCCTGTTGTTTCTCATCCGACTCTCCTCGGGGCTCACCACTGCCCAGCTGTAATGTGATGGCGTGATGGTTGCAGCCTCCTTGGCTTACTGGTATAGCTGGTGACGTTTGTTCATTGAGATCCCAAATAAGCCATTCCTCTCCTAGCTCACTCTCAGCATTTGCTTCCCAGAGAGTCCGCCTGGCACATTGCACGCCCCAAGCCCCCACCACTGGAAAGCCCTCCTGCATCTATCCGTCTGCCCACGAGGAGCTGTCCTGTGACCCCCTTCCTTTCAGGAGCTACTACTTGAGGAAGGAGATCCACAGGGAGATGGAGCCCCAGGGGCTAAATAAAGGAAAAGTTTGGACAGTTGGGAAAAGAATCTTCTTGGAATCTTGCCCTACCCAGATTCCCTTCCACTCTATTAATTCCCAGAGATCATTAGCCAACTACTTTGTTGACCGGAACACCATCCCCTCAAGGGAAGGAGAATCTGAAGATACTGTGAGACCAAGAATGGCATTCAGTATAAGTGACAAGCCATGCTGAGCACAGTTACTGGGGTGGAGATGGATCCAGAATTTTCATATTGAAATGGCTCAATCCCAGATTGAACCAAAGACTGTAGACTGGGTCCTCATCAACACCTTGAAAGATAAAGAAGATGTTCCTCATTACCCAGTTTTGTCTGATTCAGCTCCAAACATAACAGGCTGAGATCCAGATTCTGAAAACACCCAGGCACCCTTCTTCCCCTACAGTTGACATGCCTGTCTGGTGAAACCACCAGCTGTGACAGTCCTGGCTTGTGGCACAGTCCACAGCATCCACTTTCATCCTTGTATAAGAGCTTGCTCCTGTGGTTCATCTGATAAAAATTGGAAGCTTGCCCCTTTCTCCAAGATACACCCTAGTGGCTTCTTTGCTGATCTGTTGATATAAACTATCTGTTGCTGTTGTTTAGTCGTAAGTTGTGTTCGACTCCTTTGTAACCCCTTGGACTGTAGCCCATCAGGCTCCTCTGTCCATGGGATTTCCCCAGCAAGAATATTGGAGGGGGTTGTCATTTCCTTCTCCAGGAGATCTTCCTGACTCAGAGATCCAATCCACATCTCCTGCATTGCAGGTGGATTCTTTACACAGAGCAACCAGGGAAACCTGTATAAAGCATAAGATTCCTCTAAATGATGTTTGGAGAAAGTAGTCAATTTTTAATGTTACATGAAGTTTTAGAGTTTTTAAATTGAAATTCAGTCCATAGTGCATTCAAACCAGGTTTCTCTAACTTTAACCCTAACGCTAAAATCTAACCCTAACACCAACCTAACCCTAACTCGTGTGTCTTGAACATAACTACTCTTCATTCCTTGACATTTTTGCAAGGCATCAGGGGCTGTCTACAGTCTGGCAATTTACCCTATGAAAATATGTCTCAAAACCAAAAAAATGATGAGTTTGTGTTATTTTTATAGGGGGTGGGTTGCAGAAAGCCAGAAGGAAATTCTGTTTTCTAGACTGCTTATTTTACTTGGACAAGGAAAATGCCTCTCTAATGGGTGTCCTTGAAGGCAATCAAAGCCAAGGAAAAACATTGCCAAGTTTAAAAGAACAAATATTCTAAAAAGTAATATTTAGCAAATTATCTTCAGGAACAATGCCCAATACCACCATAATTATTTATTAAGCCTTGGAAGTCTTGCTTGTTGTAACATTATATAATATAGAAAATGGAATAAAATGAATACATATGGTAAAAGGAGAAAAGTACTCATCACAGATAATATCAGTTAAGTCTATACTGCCTTAAGCATAGGTTAATTAAGTGACTTTAAAAGACAAATATGTAAAGACCAAAAGTCTCTCAGTATAGACCCCCATCCACAATGGTATCAGAAATACTATATACATAGAGATGATTTTGAAAAAAAAATATGCAACATATAAATAAAAACCTCAAAGTTATATTAGAAGTCAATTTTAGGGACAAAAAAACATTTCTGGTTGTAAAGACAAGTAATTCAAGCAGGATTTTTATGAGTTTGGCAAAAACAATGTTGAAATCCATCTGAAAGAACAATTGGCTTAGACTTCCAAAAGACAGTCTGAAAAAATAAGAATAATAAGAGAAATGTTTATACGTCTAGCAGATCTTAAAATGTGTTTTAAGAGGAGCATTAATTAGAACATTAAAATATTGGCTAAAAACCAAGAGAGAGAGAGAAAAGGAAAGAAATAGGTAGGTCTTGAGTTAAAGGCACTCATAGGTAGAAATATAGTCTTAGACAGAATTTTACATTTTCTAGTTGCTACATTTTTAAAAGGTAAAAAGAAATAGATAAAGCTAATTTTAATAATGCTTTACTTAGCCCACTATATCAAAAAATTATCATTTCAACCTAAAAATTATCATTTCAATCTAAAAATATTGAGATATTTACAGTGTATTTTTCTGGTACTCTCTTTGAAATTTGGGCTATGTTTCAAGTGTTCAGAAGCCACATGAGGCCAGAGGCTTTCACATCCTTACTGCACAGACTGTGGGGGAGAAGGTCTTACGCATCGCTAAGCAAGGATCAGGAAGACAGTGGAGAAGGAAAATAGATACTTAATAAATGGTATAATATCCTGCTCTTTCATACTGTCGAAAAAGCCCCTGATGCTGGGGAAGACTAAAGGCAGCAGAAGAGGGCAGCAGAGGATGAGGTGGTTGGATGGCATCACTGACTCAATGCACATGCACTTGAGCAAACTCTGGGAGAAAGTGAAGGACAGAGGAGCCTGGTGTGTTGCAACCCATGGGGTCATAAAGAGTCAGACATGAGTTAGCCACTGAACAACAGCAATAGTAATAATATCCAGATAGTGATTTGTGAAATCCAGAAATGTATCCCAATGAAACCACAGCACAGGCCATCTGACAATAGATTCTCTGTGCAGTAGACTGCGAACTGTTTTAAAAGCAAAAACATAGATCAGCCAGCAGTAAGATGAACATGTCTTGTCTTGGCTGCACCTGGCAGGAGAGCTGTCAGTTCCATGACCAAATAACCCGAGGAGGGAGGGAAGAAGGCAGGAGGCGGTGGAGGTGATGGAAACGGAGGACATGTTTACTAAGGCAGGTCTGGAGGAGGCGGTCAGAGGCCTGAGAGTCAGCCACCGAAAGTCAGAGAGACAATTTCCAGGGTGATTTAGAAAGTCTTCTGGATTGGGAGATCCTCGTGGGGTGAGGCTGAGTAGCAGAAGTTTCCAGGCGTGGGTCCAATTTGAAGTCCAAAAGGGTGTTGGCCAGAGTTGGGTAATCTGTCCACAGTGGACAGGGCCCCACCCTTGGCTGCCCCACAAGGAGGCTGGTGTCATGTACCGAGTAGGTCTTGAGGAAATCAGGGCACTTGAGAACCGTCAGGGGTTCCTACGGCTCCAATCCTAGGGGGTGGTGGGACCCCTCCAGACAGCAGATGTCTGGTGAGAGAATAGGGTGCAGGGTGAGTGTCTCAGATAGACAGGATGAAGGATGTGCTTTTGGGCTGGATTTTGTTCCCCAAATTCATGTGTTGAAATGTTAATGCCTAGAACCTTAGAATGTGACTGTATGTGGAGACGGGGTCTTTAAAGAGGCAAAAAGTAAAAACAAGGTTATTAGGGAGGGCGGCGGTCCAGCAGGACTGGTGTCCTAAGAAGAAGAGGGGATTAGGTCACAGACAGGCCCAGGGGGACAACCACGTGAGGACTCAGGGAGAGGACGACCATCTACAAGCCAAGGAGGGAGATCCCAAAGGAACCAACCCTGGAAGCAGTGTGCTCTTGGGCTTCCAGCCTCCAGGAGAGTGAGAAAGTAAGTTCCTGTTGTTGAAGCCCCCCAGTCTACGTTCTTTTGTTTTGGCGGCTGGAGCAAACCAACACAGATAGAGAGGTCAGAGACGCACCAGTGAGAGCCCCTCCTCCAGGCCGCCATGGCAGACCCGGGCCCGCTGAGCCGCGGAGAGGCACCGGGGGGCCCGCACAGGACTCTGACCTCTGTTTCTGGGGCAGGCGGGACGTCCTACTGAGGTCTGAGAATAAATACTAGCCTGCTTGGGGAGACTTGACCCAGGACACAAGTGGGGACCAAAAGCTGGGGTTGCCAGGTAAAATATAGGACATTCTGTAAAATTTGGGTTTAGGATAAGCAAGGTATTTTATTTTATTTTTTTAGTTTAAATACCTTCCAAATATTGCCTGGAGTTGCTTATTTTTTAAACATTATTTGTTGTTTATCTGCAATCCCAATTCACCTGACCCTCTTGTGTTTTTATCCTCTAAATTGGACAACCCTGCTCAAACATAAGGGCTTCCCTGGGGGCTCAGACAGTAAAGAATCTGCCCAAAATGCAGGAGATCCAGGTTCTGTCCCTGGCTTGGGAAGATCCCCTGGAGGAGGAAATGGCTACCCACTCCAGTATTCTTGCCTGAAGCATCCCATGGACAGAGGAGCCTGGTGGGCTACAGTCCTGGGGATCACAAAGAGTTGGACATGAATAAGCGAAGAGCCAGCTGGTACAGCGAGGAGGACAGAGGAAATAGAGGAGGAACGGAGAACTCAGGAGAGCAACCAGGGCAGGGAGGGGACTGTCTATGACTCAAGCAAAGCTGGAATTGCAAAGAAATGTTGAAGGGATTTAACCACATCAACATTTTATAACTAAAATGAAAGGAATAAGGAAAAATAATAGACTAGGAGAATCACTCCAACAGTATGATGAAGTCGGTTTGAATATAAAATACACATAAAATACACATTTCAGTTTGAAAGAAAATTATCAAAATCTCATGAGGCAAATACATACTAAGCTTGTGATTGAGCAATTTGTACAAAAGAATCTACAATTTTCTAGCAAAACTAGAAAAGCATGCTGTCTTTTAATAATTTTTAAATGCAATTTCTTAAAAATTAAAGATCAACCTTCACCTGTTTTAATAAAACATTAAAAAAAAAAAAAAGCTAAAATAGTTAGCAAGAATGAAAATGTGGTTCAGCTGACAAGGCCCTTTCTGGCAGTAGAAACAATTTAGCAGTATATTCATACTTGTTGGCCCAGTAAAATCATTCCTGATTTTATCCTAAGGGTAATCATTTAAAATGAAGAAGGAAAAAATGATAGGAAGTGGTGCCCTGTTCCATTATCATAACTATAAAATTAAAAATATACTTGAACAATGACTGCAATGGAACATGGAAAAATAAAAACCTTTGATGTGAGTATATTTTTCTCTTTAAAATTTCCTCTTGGCTCCTTAGTATATTCTTCCTTTACACTAACACATTTCAAAGTCAGAAGTGGTTCCATTTTAACACACAGGGTTGTTGACGAGGACGTGCCCTGTAGGAATTCCCCCTGACTCCTGACATGCGGAGTTGGGGGTGTTAGCTCTTGGGGCCCCAGCACCTGGCTCACGGCACAGTGCCAACCAGACTTCATTCCCCCCCGTTGTCCGAATTGGCAGATCTAATTCTGGCTATCCAGGCCTCTCAAACAGCTACTCAAAGGTTCTAAAAGTTTCTTCTCTGGCCGCAGGTTCAGTGTACTGTAGGCTATTCTTAATGAAGAAAGATTTCATTTTTATGCCATGTATTTCTAAGATTGTCATTTTACAGCATATGTTTTTAAACTGGAATATTAATGCTTTTCATTCAATCTTCACACTGTCTTCTATCAAGCCAAAGCCAAGTTCTAAATAAGTTACTGTGTTGATAGTCTTTGGCTGGTCTGGGGTAATAAATTTTTGTTGTCAATACACCATTTTCCAGCATCTAGGAGGAGAGGGAAGTGGTCCTCTGGGTCATCCCAGAAGTGTCCATGCTCTGCTTCTGGAAGAGATGACACTGGTCAGTGGAGTTCGTGGGAGGAGGAGCCTTCATTAGGCATTACTGAGTTCATGCCGGATTTCAAGTTAATGAGAGTGTTGGGCTCCCCTGAACGTCCCAGATCTTTTCTCAATGCAGATTCAGGAATAAGAGATCGCTCCTGTGTTACTGTGTTAGCGGTACTACTGTGTATTAGCTGCCCTAACAAGCTCTCCCGACTAGGGGAGGCAGGGGTGGGGGAACTCAAACAGGGGACGTGTATTTCCTGACCACCCTGTAGAACTGAGTGCCGAGGTCGGGGTGACATCACGGTGGGTTCCTCCTGAACTTCTCTCCTGGGTTGGCAGATGGTGTGCCCTCTGAGTGCCTGCCTGTGGTCACCTCTCTGGGTGCAACTTCCTCCTCTTATAAGGACCCCAGACATCTCGGATCAGGGCCCACCCTAAGGGTCTCATTTTAGCTTAATTACCTATTCCTAGGTGCCGTCCGGTTCTAAGGTACTGGGGTGAGGAGGTCAACCCGTGAATGTGGGAAGCCACAGCTCAGCTCAAAACAACCCAGGAGGTCAGGAGGGCCCTTCTTGGTGCTTGGCCCCAAAGCTGCACAAGAATTCCAATGTTTCTTCACATAATCCCAACGTGCTCCGTGTGCCAGCAAGTCATCAATCCTGAGCTAAAGGCCCAGAGGAATGTGCCAGAGGAGCCTGGCTGACCTGCCCCGGGGTAAACAGTGGTATCGGCACATTCCTGAGGGGTCTGTCTCCAACCTGCGGTTCTCTCTGAGGATGAAAGCCTCGCACACACAGGCCCGTATGCCAGCCCCCAGCTGGTGCTGCTATGAAGCAAGGCTCCATCTGGGGTCCTTGGGTCCCCCCAGGGCTGGGTGAGGTCTCCTTGCCTGGGCCCCTCCTTCATATCCTGTCCCTTCAGCCTGGCCCTGTGGCTGGATCGCAAGGGGCTGTGAAGCCTCTGTGTGCCCGAGTCACAGGCCTTGTTCCCATTTTCCTGGGGTTCCACCATGCGCCTTCATTCCCATCACTATTGCCAGCTATTGCCAGCCTCCCACACACAGCCTCACTCTGATTGGCCTCCTGCTCAGACCGTGACCTCCCTGCCTCTGGGA